>NC_092561.1:17769507-18116507 GCF_037975245.1 Apostichopus japonicus
CACAACTGTTGAACCAATACAAACACGTGTACTTAGTATTGTGTGTGTGTACAACAACCATATCTCTCACATAAAATACCTTCCAGATTATCAAGGAGACAATTATTCTCCCAAGCAGACGCCACTGTTGAAGCGACGAATTCAGAGTTATTTGGGAATTTACACTGTGTTTATGTACAAAGATGATGACTTTCACATCAAATTACTTTTTTTTCACAGGAGACTGTTACTCCTAAAAGAGGGAGACATCATTAACCAACAAAACACACAACCTAGTTAGTTATCTGACATTGCATTTGTGTACAACACTAGCGTCTTTCCCTTAATTTTTTTCATATTCTAAAGAAGAGATTTTGTAAAGACATACTGCATTTGCTCATCTAAAGTGGAGTCAAAGTACTCTCGTATTCACAGAAGAGACAACTGCTGGCTTAACAAACATGCAGGTACTTACTTGATGATACATAAGTGTATTTTGCAACTTAGTGCAATAACTCCTAATGAAACGTTGTCAATTTCTTTTGCAATGGCAAGCCTAAAACAATTAGTTTTGTTTTTACAAATCTAAGAGAAATTGTTGTCTTCAGGGCAACGAGTGTCGCTTGAAATCTATCAAATTCCTTAAAAATGACCAAGAATGAAATTTTCACTTAACTGATGAAACTATGGACAATCTAAAAGCAAAATCTTTGCACCGCTTGTCGAAATTGTGCTGCAAAAGTAACGTACAGCACTATTAACTGTACATGCCAGATTTTAGCCTAATGTCCTTACAGACTTTCCGAAAACATTTGGCCAGAACCTTATCATTATTATAATTGTAGGCAACATATGGAATATATGACAGATGCACACATATAAGCGTTTGCGCATATACTTAAACCTTACTTATTGACAAAGTTTAAAAATAAGTTGACAAAAAGTGCCAAGCAGAAGCAAGATATTACTGTTGGGTTGTCTTGTTACTGTTTGAGTTTGTATATACATGAATGGTAGGCTATATATACTGCGAGAATAATACCAAAATGACTGAAACAATTAGAACAACATCCCAACAATATTTCTTAAAGCAGGGAACAGAAAATCCTTTTTTTCTTCTCGCAATTTCTCGGCAACATCAGTGCTCGTAACAATCCCTGCTATAAGACAGTTCATGCTACAAACATTGCCTGAAGCTTTCAAGAAACTAAACTGTATTTCCAAATTCAAAACAGTTCTCTTCAAGAGTTCCCAACATGAACCTTTCCTTCAACTCACTTATTATTTACAACTATTTCTAAACTAATTTGCTCGCTGGAAGAATCGGCTCAAATAAAAAAAAGAAAAAAGAAAGAAAAGAAATAAAAAGAGACCTATGTCAGCACGTGTAAGCTTCGCAGGTCTTGAACACTTGTAAAGCTGTGATTTTGGTCGGGTTAGACATTGACTTTAATGCTACTTAATATTCACACATAATTGAATTCTCTTTAATCTAACTAAGAATTCGATACAGTTACAAAGCATTGGCAGCTTCTAAATTTAGGGGTTTATTCCAGTAAATTAAACTGAACATCCCACCAATTTAATATCTTGCTTTCAATTCAAAACTTATGAAACTTATGCTTAATTTCTTCCTGATGAACGTTTGGAAGAATGAAGAGGTTGTTTTAAATGTGTTTTTTTTTTAAACTTGAATAAGTACTCGTTTTCCCTTCAATGCTCGAGTGAGGTTACACCCGCTTTTTATCACCCCCAAAAGAAAATGCAGCTTGTATTGTCAGTATATTGTTTGATAGATACGGAAACTCAACCATGACGATACTCATTATTCTCCATCTGTAAGCTGAATCGAACCAAAAGGGAATTAGGCGATAACTCTACCTACCAAAAACTTAATGGTTTGAAAATTCAAGGAATTGAATTGGATAACCGATTGTTGTTAATTTTTTTTAAAAAACCTTGTAAATTATAAGTAATGTTGACTACATCACGTTTCCCCTAAGTACCAAGTAACAACAAAGGAACACTTTGTTGCAGTCGATGTGGTTTACTTCTCACCTGTCCTTCGAGACATTGATCCCATCTTAAGAAATAAGAATCAACATCACACATTTGGGCAAATATAAAAGTGAAGTTATTTGAATCCACTTGGCAAATAAATGGAAGCACAATGTTTTCTTAAATAGTTGGACAGAATTAACTTATATCAAGACATTTTTATCAATGCATTTGCGCATGTGCTCGTCCTAGTGCTGGTCACGTGAACCATGAAGCCCTCTTAGCTGTTCTGAATAGTGTGGAAAATTCTTTTATTTATCCTCAGTAGATGCTGGTTACAAAGTTTTTTTTTTTTTTTTTTAACATTTTGAATGAAGCAAAACGGCGGGATATAAATTAGCAAACGACATACTTGCTATCATTCACACCCTATCCCTTTACCACAACAACATTGAAAACACTATTCACATTAATTCAACAAAAATCTCACTAATTTAAATAATTAACTTTGAAGGAAAAAAGCCCAAAAGTAAAAGTAGATTCCTTGAACAAGGTTTTCTATGGTTTTATGAGCCAGTTAAGTATCCTTACAGATCGTGTTAACTTTTGCCGACAAAAATCCACATAAAATTCTGCAGGTATATTAGCTGGTAACAGGTTGAGACAGTGGTTATGATGTAATGTCATGTGACTCTATAGCTGTCCTTTGCATCTAAGGTACACTCACTTCAATATCTGGACAATTCAAGTACCGCTGTCAGCTTGCGAGATGGAAATTTTCCAACATTGGAAAGTTGTACGGCAAACTGCATCTTCATTTGGCGATAACAACATTCTACAGATATGACAGAACTAAAAACTTTTGCAAATTTTATTCCTACTTTTCAGAAATGAGATCAAAGATCTTCGTCAACGCTAGAGTTTGTAACCAGAATGCAAAAATGCATTGTGGTTTCGATGATGTAACATGAGCAGTTTGCTTCATGAATCTGACGTAATGGCTAGTGAGGGTTTACATGTTTACAAGGGTTTCACAACTTGACCCCTGGTTATTCATAATGGTGTCATTAACATATTCCAAAAGAAGATAGTAGGGTTCTCACTCTACTACAGAATGCTTTTTTCAAAACTGTTAACTGACGTACAACTTCATGTCAAATGATTGATTTGTCATTGAAGAACATAGTTAATATAGTGAAGCGTTCCCAAAGCTTTAATACTCAATTCAATGCAACCCAATATATTGTTGCCTAGTCAACACTTTGTGGATGTCATATGTCTGTTTGAAAAGGAAAACATAACAAAAACAAACAAGCAAAACATAACAAAACAAAACAAAAAGAATATGCAGAGAAAAAAAAACAGGAAAGTAAATTGAAAAGAAGAGAAGTTTCTCTATAACTCCATCTTCTTATGTACAATATATATTTTCTATACAAAATAAATAAATACTGACATATTTAGAAAACTGGTAAGTTTTAATATCTTGGAGTACTGAAAGCTACAAAGCAACTTATTCTGCTGTTACCAAAAATCGATTCATGCATGGCTCCAAGGCGGATTGTTCTGGATAGTTTTTAATTCTCACCAGTTACTAGATTTTGACAGTTATTAGATTCGGTCACAAGTTTCTTGTAAATATGGTTCCCTTGCCACATTTGTGTTATTAATGGCATTTCATATTCTTTCAAATACCTTACCCCTCGCACCCTCAGTACAAATAGTTTTCATATTGGTCTACTTATCTCATTATCTATGTAATTTCCAGGTAAAAATTTGGACAAAACAAAACAAGCATATTAAATAACAATATTTCATTGAGCTGTGCAACAAACATTATGGTACCAGAGGGGGCCACAATTTTTTTTCTTTCATATAGGAAATCACCAAAACTAAATTTTTGACTTGTTTTGCAGATGTTTACAGACCTTGGAGATTAGAGAATAAAAACCTCCTCGTTCTACATGGCACTTTTTTTTGTTTTCAGCTAAGCTAACATTTTGTGGAAATAAAGGCAAAATCTGAAAGGTGCTAAGTAAAATGACACTTGATCCTGTTGGCTAATTAATGTTTTGTATGTTTGGTTGTAAGAACATGAAAATGCCCAAGTGTTTGTATAGTGTGATACATTACACACTACAGAGTGGACGATGTGTTTGACATTTTGTTAAAACAGAGATAACTTTTTTTCATATTTCCATAATATGTTTGAAGATGAAACCTCTTTGAGGTAGTGCCATGCAGGAGGCTTTGATGATACCAAGTTTTGTTTCAAACTATGTTCATTGACTCCAATAATTTGTAAACATTTCATGAGTAGGCTTAAAGTTAGCTCATTTAACCGCCGCATTAAGCCATGTTTTCCTTAAAATCTAAAAATTCACTTCTGAACGAATGTTACTTTTACATGCATTGATTGGCAGCATTAGTCTCTGCGACATATTGTAAACATAGATTTCACTTCCTACAAAAAAGTTAAAATATTCATGAACTGAACAAACATGTACAAAATCATCTTTCCTTGATTCCTTGAAGTATGATTCAGCCAAGCATTACTGAAATGAACCGTTCGAGATATAAAACAGGGCTTTATAATGGAACTACGAGACGACTTTGAAAGAAATTTTAACGAGTCAAATAATTGCCATAAAATAAAATACTTCTTTTCACTTTTTACACTTCAAACCAGGAACTTATTCATACTATAGTTCAACATTTTTAAATGATACCTTGTTTTCACTCTCCTAAATTATAGAATGATAATTGAGATGTATTGCAACTGTCGGTTACATGACAATGAAAGTCCCCCCCCCCCCGCTTAAATCATCAACAATACAACATTTGACTCCTTATTGATGCAGCACAAGCATAACAGTGTTGTTATTTTTAAACCTTTTCAAACTACTACAGAAATATGCTGGCTATGATTTCATTGGTCTTGCTGTAACCTAAAACAGGGTTACAAAGAAAGAATCAGTCACCGTTATTCTGTTCATTCTACTACAATACTGCAATCATATGTTTAGGTAGTAGTGCACATGTGCTACAGAATCTGTCTATTGCATTCTGGAAAGAACACATACTGTGTGAGAACATGAACCTATGCTTAGTCTATTTCTGTTCTAACCTAGCTGCCAAATGACTAACCCTTTGTGTAAATTAAAGTAGGTAACTATTCTTTCGTACGTGATGTGTTTCGATTGTCAACTTCTTGCCTTATCTTTCTATTCATTCCTTACGGTTAAAACTGTTTAATTTATTGGCCTACTTTGACGTACGTAAGTACGTACTGTCATTCATTTTTCTGGTTCTTTAGAGAATTAGTAATGAAAGTACGGCGAGTGATATACTAAGAGTTTCTTTGGCTCAGATCCCAACATTACAAACCAACTATCGTGTTTCGAAAGTTATTTTATGCAATCGTGAAGGTCATCAGTAATTTGGCCTCATACGTGCTAGGAAATCAAAACTATGGTCACTCGTGCTCCTCCGGCTGTAGCAAACATTTAGCTGTCACCCTCATCATTCTGTTTCCTCATTGAGACCTTTTCTCAAATGTCTGGAAATATTTAGCCCAGAAGAATGAACTTCTCAAAGTACTGGTGACCTTTAAAAGTGCCTTGTTTGCATATTTATGTTCTGCAATAAAACACTGGCTCCTCCCATCCCTTGGAAATCAACTCATCAAATTAAGAAGGTATACAAACGGTTGCAGACACGACTTGTTGGAATCAAACATATTTTTCTTACAAAACTTCTTAAAGAGCTCTTAACCTTTTTAATTGACATAGAATATTTTAATATTCTTTATATTATTATCATCATTTCTCAACTAAATTAAGGATGTCAAAAGTTCAAGTGTGAAGCAGGTAAGAATGAGCACTGCAAAAGAGTGTTTCAATACTCAGTGAGAAGGACAAAATTGTAAGAGTCCTGTTTTATTAAAATGGACAGGGTGATGTCTATTGTATTCAAATGTGCATTTGAATACTTGGTCTAATCTGTTTGCAGTTTTGCTGGCACATTCTTGAAATTTTTAAAGGGATATTCTATTGGCTGAATCTGATTGCTTCATCAGAGGTTGCAGGGAATTGTAGGCATTAGTCGAGTCTAAAACCACAATCTTCATAGCATATTGTGTGGCAAAGACGCACACTTGTCAAGTTTTCAACTTTTGCGTATTTTGTGACTGCATCTGGCAAAGGAGTGGATGCGATACTCATTAATAATTTATTCAGAGAAGAAACAAAACATTCCGACAAAACTTGCACTTTGATGAACCTTTAACTATAAAGAAAATTTAAACTGAGGGTTAACTCTCAATCAACCATAATTCCAGGGTAAGATATTGAGATGAGGCATATTTCAAGCCAGGGTAAAGAATACTGCGATGGGGCTTTTCAACTTAAAGTGTGGATAACTTTCACTTTAAAAGTTTAGCAATGCCTGCCATTGGAATATCCATTTAAAATATATAAGTGGAAAATATGTGACAAACTTTGTGCCCTTAGTGGACATGTAATAGACATGTAAGATCGCCAATGCATCTATCACTTCCCTTCAGATATTTTTTTTCTGTCTGGAATAGTATGGAGAGGTTCACTCAGAAGCAGGTCCTTCCCACCATCTTCAACCAGTGCTCCTTTTCTCTTTTGTTTCGGTATCAAGCCAAACCTTTTGTATCCAGGGGTTTTTTCTTTTCTTCTTTTTTAGTAGAATGGACTTGAGTCTCATCTGGAATGTACCATCACTGTTTCTGCTTCTGTCTTCATTTAGCACCTTCCCTTCTCTGGGATGGGTCAAAAGTGCCTCTTCCCTTCTCTGGAATGGGTCAAAAGTACCTCTGGAGAGGCTAACCGTTCCCAGTTTGGGCTGACCAGTAAAGCATATTTTCTTAATATGGTATCAAGGTGCTACAAGGTCTACTGACTACAGTCGTGAGCATGCAATGTTTTTAATCACCTGACTGGTCGCATGACCTATTCACTTTTTCATCATCATGGAAGCAAAGCCCACAACGGCGACCCCTACAGCTGCATATGTGAATGCTTTCTTCATGAAGCCTTCCAAAGCCTCTTGCGCCCGGTCATCCGAAGAATGAAGGTCAAAGAATTGCACGAATCCAGTCTTGAATTGGGAGAGAGGGAGAGAGAAAGCAGAAACTGAAGCGAGGAAAAGCTCAACGTAAAAGACATAAAACTGCAGGATATGACATGCAGGAGGCGCAGTGTTACACACAGAGGCCCAAAAAACAAACAAAAATATCATCATAATAATAATGATAATAATTGATAAGACTTAATTAATAGCAGGATACTGAGTACATACTGTATATATTCAAACTACTATTCCTTTGTGGATGATATTTTCCACTTCTTCGTGATTCCATTTTCAATTTTTATATCATCCTGAAATTAAGAAATCACAAGCTTTGTGTTGTTTATTTGGATTCAGAACGAACTTGCTTTTTGTTACATAGCATCAGTGATTGCTTCGTACACAACTGATTACCGTCTGTATGGACTTGATTGAGTGAAATTGTGGTCTTGTATGGACAAAATTTGTTGAGGTTCTGTTTTTAAGAGTAATTTCCAAAATATACCCATCAAATACAATTGGCTAACTTAACACCGATGATAATGTGGTCTTACCTAAGCTATTGGCATGCTTTTGATTAACCATGGCGGTAAAACAGTCTGTTTTAACTCCATGGATTAACATACACACAAATGACTGTGTTACTTATGAACATATGTACAAAACACAGAACACAATGAGAGTTGTAGATATATTAACGGTAAGTGGCGATGAATGTTTAACAGTTTTTCAGGCTCTACACGTTTTCTCAAGAATATGCTTTGGGATAAATGGAGTCATATCATTGCATTAAGACATTATAAGATACAGCAGCACAGAGTAGCAACTGTTTTGTGAGGGTAAATTTATAGTGCAATTTTGTAAAATTATTGGCCATGAACATTTGTGCACTAATTTGTGAATTTACTACAAAAAGAAAGAGAAATATTATCTTAACTGAGATACCAACTAATCTGTGATATCAGAAATGTAGTCTCTTACAAATTTCTCAGAGAAAACAGCTTGAGAGCCATGTGCATGCCCCTTGTGAAATATCTTCAGGAGAATTTTAGGCTACATTGATCAAGGACAACATTTAAGATGGAAGTGACACAAGAATTACACACAGTACAGTATAGAACAACTTATGGTTAGCTGCTACCAATACTGTGGTTTGATACCATCAACAACAAAATACTGGAGCTACATTATTAAACCACAATGCATAAACAGCCTTGGCTGGCACCAAGGGAGGCTAAATACATAAAGCATCATCGATAAATTATATAATAATATAAACCTTCAGCATTATTAATAGCTGAGATTAACTATCTCTTTATTCAGTAATAAAGTCTGTGGGTTGAAATCAACAACACCCAACCACACACACAAAGTTTTCTTGCATGAAATGTTTCTTTGATGTGTGTGTGTCTTCAAGGGTGGATAATTGGCAGAAGGCCATGATTTAGAAACAGCATCTTCTGCAGAAGACAACAGTTTATATCTTTTTAATATGTTATTCATTGTTTACTGGTCGGAGTAGTTTCTCTCATAACCGGGCATTCTGAAATTTCTTCTTGAGCCAAATTATTCAGGGATGATTTGAAACCAAAACAATAACAAAAAAAATTGATTGCAAGTAAACTGCATGAGAAAGATGCATCGAGCACAAACAACAGCATCGGCAAAACATGAACTTTCGGAGAGAAATCAAGTGGAAAACATGCTGAGGAAGACGCTTGAAAGAAGAATTTCACTTTGGATGCAACAGATGAAGAACTTGGGAAACATTGAATGACGTAGGAAACAAACATGTTAACGGATACTTCCTGACAAGTCACAACTTGTTGCATCATTTTTTTCTTCGGTTCTATTTCTAGTAAACAAGATTTCGGCGACCTGACTCGTGTTGTTTCTTTCTTAGAACCATGAATTTATGTTAATGCTGAAGTCTGGGTTTAGATGAAGATGCTTGATCTGATGATGTTAAGTACTCTAATGAGTTTAGGGTTCGTGGTAACCTATATACAGCCAAGTGTATTTTGATCCCAAGCTAAATTTAGATGCTAAAGGTTTTCAGTTGGTCCATTTTATTCAGATTATACTCGCAGTTGTTGACTGTTTGTTGGGCTGCAAAACATAGCCAAAGCTCTTCGAGATGTTATATGGCTTTATCTAGAAGAATCTGGCACATTGGAAAGGTATAAAGGTATAAATTACAGCCATTATGACAATGACATATGGTAACTGATATATTATCTCCCAGGGTCCTAGATGCCCTGTTATCAGGTCACCATTTCACAACTGCACCATGTTGCTACACTGTATGTGTGTATACGTAGACATCCAAAATGAGATTGTCTATAACGTTAACAGTTTCATATGATAGTTACTGTATGCTAGCATTTCACATTTCAATGTGTTACAATGGAAACATTCAGCAGTTTTAAGTTTGCACAACAACTTTTCAAGGTTTAGAAATTTCTTGCAGTACAACAAATGTGGTGCATCTACAATAGGGTACAGGCAAGTACATTAGGCAAGGCACTAAGCAAAAACAGGTAAATAATTCCTACATTAACAGGAAAGTTCATCTCATATAGATCACACATATGGAAAGAAAGAGAACCAGTTAGGGAGAATAACACAAATGAACATCATCTCACAAATTTTAACAGATGATCCTTGAATACACATGCAATTTATGTCACTTGTTTTGACATGCTGAACCTAACGCCCAGATATTACTAACATCAAAATTGGATTGTAACGTTTAAGAAATTATGCTGGAGGTTAATCTCTCTTGCACCAGCCACTTTATACGATTGCATGGATTTTCAATTTAACTATTTAAGTTGAATATCAATCGGGATTTGTAAATTCATACCAAAGCTTTTAATAGAGCTAGACTTGTTGTGCAAAGAAGATACAGCAGATATAATATCTCTCGTCTGACAGAAATTCTTATTTCTGTATCGGATATCTTTCTTGGGATTAAATGGTATCACACCTGTAGGCTCAACATATTCTGAATTATTGATGGGAGATAAAAAGTTATCTTATGATTTTTTTATCAACACTTTTGTTATGTCAGCTCCAACGATAGAAAAACAAAACAATTATAAACTTCGCTTCATTCTGCGGATATTGTTGTTTTTCAACAGGTTGGAGACAGATATTACAAATGAAATTGTTTCAATTATTAAGATACCAGGCAGATTACTAATCAAAAGTGTACCAGCAAGAAAATCTAAGCTACATTAAGGGTGGTTGCTTAATATCACAATCATTGCAGCATCAATTGAGTATTTTCTGTTGATATTAATTGTAAAATACCATATCAGTTTATAAGAGAATTCAAACCTTAGTTCAAACATGTGAATTTCAACTAGTCATGGCAAAGAAAAGAAAAAAAAGCAACAAGGAACCCCTTTGTTATTTATTCCCACTGATGATAAAAGATAATCACCTGTCACAACTCAAATGATCGTTGATTTATGTGTTTGTTTATCACCTCCATTTGAAATGTATTCATATCTTGAAAGTTGACATGGGCTTTGAGATGTTTTTTTTTTCAGAGTTTCAACATTACCTTTGTCCGCACTTTCAACAAAGGAGAGAATAGTAAGGGACACTTTTCGATAGACCATTTGAATATGAATTCACAAATGTCTACTTTGTTTTGTATTTGATACTGCATTATGGACTTATTCTATCCAGGTTTATGCATCTTCATAAGATGCAGTGAATAGACTAACATCAGAAGAGCAGATTTATACTCACTCATAACATCAAACTAACAAATGAAATGAGTCAACACTGGTCGCTCATCACTTACAGTAGTTACAGTTTATAAAGTTATCGTTATACCGTAGTTTATTTCAGCAGATCAAAATACATCATGTTCCTAAGTGGGAGACTACGATATCCTTAGTCTAGATAGAAGGTAATTTTCCAGGTAAGTGGAAGCTGGAATCATATTTGTTGTGTGTAAACTTGAGTAATTTAAACCTCCTTTCAAGTGCAGCTTGTTTTTAAATGGAGCAAGATAGAGTGTACAGTATGTAATTCTATCGATAGTCTTTTGAATAACGAAAATATAAACTATGAAATTGATATAAAAACCAAAGCAGTCAGCATAGCCCGACAGGATCCTTCTGATGGTGTCAAAGGTAATCATGGCTGTGTGATATTAATGGCTGACCATTTAAAACTGTGTTTGATGACATATTATCAAGCTTTGTTGTTTTGCTTGTTCTGTGTTGACTACATAAAGTTGACAAATCAAGCTTTTAACATGGACTAAACAAATGTCATTGAAAAACTTGACAGGGTTTAGACATACAAGAAAAACAAAACTTAAACACAGAGGCTGTTAGAAAGAACTTGCTTCAAACAATATTTTATTTATATATCCATTCATTTCTTTACAAGACAAATGGAAAATCAAACAAACCATTTCTTACTTTCTTTAATTTGCTTTCCCTTTCTAATATGTAACACTACCACATACGGTATGACTACAACCTAAACATCTGTCTTTTTTTCTTTTTCATTTAGAAATTTCAGCATCCGTTTATTTCAACTTATAAGTGCATGAATGAAATCTGGAATTTTGAATACCATATAATGCAATTTTTAATAATAAGAAAAGTTTTTCTACAGTGTATATTAATAAGCATTTGCAAAACACCAGCTTTTTGTTTGGTCATGTATATTCATCGTGATAGCTTAGATTATTGTTAGTAAGTTAACATTCAGTTACATTATAAATAGATGGTTAATTATGTAATGTTCACTGTTAATGGATATTAATTATGATGAGCACACGCTAATTAATATAAACAAACACAAGATAGCCACTTCTTGTTTATTTTTACTTAAAAAGACAATCACATTAGCTGTAAGAGACTTCTGTCTGCATTGACGTAGCTGTGTAACATTTAAAAATAATTTCTTATTATGTACAGATGAGATCAGACAAATATGCCTTAATAATAATTTTACAAAAATTGATGTGAAACCTTTTAAAACAGAAAAACTCTTTGTACTATCTGGACTCCCCCCTGTGATCAATGTCTCCCAACCAGTTGTAAACTGTTATGGAATATGAAACTTTGAAGAAAAGAATTGTTTGTACCTACTTTGGTGACAAACTCTTAATTAGTCAGTTCATTCTTTAATTCATGTGACATAACCACAACAATATTACAGCAGGGAGAAAACTATGTTGATGATTTTCTCCCTGTTTCCTTACCACCGCCTCTCCACACCCTTCCCCTCAACCAAATCCCCATCTCCTTCCCTTGTCCACACCCTACCCTTGGCCAGATTACTGTACACAGATCGATAACTATCAAAAGTTTTGACTTATCTCTTGAAGCATTTAATCATCTAATTCGACTCTCCTCAATATTTGGAAATGCTCAACATTTTATGGGGGAGCTGCCACCTCCGTTAAAGAACTACTAAACCTTACTATACATTTTAACATGCTTTCATGTCTTTCAAACATGTTTAATTCAACGATGTTCTAAAGTCTACTAAATGGTTCGATTTTATAGATAGGAAGCGATGGTTGAAATTATTACTTAATTTAAACCTGTACTCTTCAATCTTTTCCAAAAATGCAAGCGGTAAAACTATTTAAGCTAAAATACATCCACTTATGTGGCCCAGCATCCTGAACATAATTGTTCAGGATGCTGGCTCTTTTTGTCCCCCTCGAAAAGACTTCTACCGTATTGAACTTGGACAGGATTTTCAACTTGAGATGTAGCTACAGTTTTTGTCGAGAGTTTACAAAAGCTGATGATGATCATATTGAGATTAGTAACATAATATTTTCTTTTTTGTCACATGTATGTGACCTGTACCAATGCAGTGTTCTAAACTGCTTTGTACTTTGTTATATGGTTAACATATAACCATCAGCCATGTCCTACTAGCCTTGCATAACTCAATCTCCCATGGAAATTAACCACGTTTTAAAACTTTGCATTACCAGCCAAACTCTCAATTTTAACACAAGTGCCCTCCTTATCAGCTATGAAATGATCTAAGCAGGTAACCTTTTAGCACTGTTGTACATATCACCTCTATTGCATTACTCTATGCTATTTGGAGGGGCCAACGTTTACCTACTGTACCAACCAAGTTAATAATTACTATTCAATCTCCTCTTTGGAGCCCTTTACAGAGCTCTTTGACTACAATTTATTGAAGAACATCAGGAACTTTTACACATTTAATGATACAATATACTACACTGCAGTATATGTAAAATACCTCCTCTCTCTATCTATCTATCTCTCTTTTGCTCACTGCCGACCAAAAACTACTTCTTATTCCGGTCAGCTAAAATATCCTAACATAACTATTTACAGTAAAGTAAGTACAAGCCTCCCTCGCAGAAAGGCGCTTTTGACATTTCCCAAATAAGTTTTAATACCACAGAGAAACACAAAGATATCCTTCCTTCATAAATTATTGCACATTTGTCCCAAATTTTAATTAGAAACTGCCATTTAAACCAAAAACAGGAACAGTATATGACATGAAACCAAATAGAAATACAGCAAAGTTTCTGAGTACAAACTTTCGATAGATGCGAGCAGATTTGTTTTTATGTACAGCATTCCAAGTTTTCAACTAATCTAAGCAAAAGAACATTTCAATATCCCATACCATTGTAAATACAAAAAAAGCTGGTCTAATCTTTCTATGTTAGATGCAACTGTGAGGTGACCACAAAGCGTTGCATACTGTACATCCATTTATGTAAAGAGATATTTAACGAAAAGTGATAAAAACATCTCAGTCTTAAAAGCTCACTTTTTGTCATTTTTTTGGCGGAATGGAATGAAAGCAAGTGGTACTTAACAAAACAAACTTATAAAACAAGGCTAAACAATCAAACATCACCGAATGGCAAGTCAATAAATCATTTTAGTGAAAAGACGGTTTCGAAGTCATCAGTTGGAGAAACGAACAGATACTGTATAATGCAAGAAAAAGATTGGAGGGGTCCTTATCACCAGAATTATTTTTATTTAAAAGTTTAAAAAAAAAAAAAAGAACATTGTATCTGGTGCTGAATAAACAGTCGGTTTTTTTAGACCATTAAAGTAGATGGATGCAACTTGTACAATGCACCCAGTTGGGATTATTTTTTATAAACTTTAAGTTCATTTCATGCTTTAAAGAATTTGTAATGACGCTAGGAGCACTTACTGTACATATGAATATCTGGTGTCTGTCAGATAAAAGGTTACCTAGGGACTGTTCATACTGACAGTATGATTGTTTGGAAGCCTGACATGTGAGTACAGTATAGAGTGGTATTAGCATAAGCACTAGGAAATTGTCTCAAACTACAGTACCTGGTATATTTGCAACTGTGTTCATAGTGAAAATACTTCATGAAAGATCAGTTGATCAGGCAAGGAGTAATGTTGTTTCTCTTGCACTGAGCACTTAACACACCAATTAACACAATGGTCAAGAGAATTTGTAAACAAATTAATTAACTATGTTACAGACCATCAGTAATGAGATGACTCATATGTCCTGTAATTCTAACCCAGTTTAAGCTATACATACGTACAGATCATATCACCAACCTCATTCAGTATTATGATATATATACTGTACTGTTATTAAGAAACAGCCAATATGTAGCAATGTGTGGTGATGTGCTTAGTTCATCTTAGTATTTAAAGGTACCAGCACAAGACAAGTCCAGCACAGCTATATGGCACCATGTAAAATTTAAATACCTTGACTTATTCAATGTAGTATGTTGCAATGCAGCCAATTCAACTACTGTACAGTATATCATACCATGTACATTCAAAGTACAATGTATCATGCAAGGTTATCATAATTAATACCAAGTATCATAAAGTACCTAGTTTAGTATCATGATACCAGGTGCAATGTTGAGTTCAATTGTAATATCATCTTGGATGATGTCACATTTCTTTACATTCTCAATATAGTTTAATAACATTTTCAACATGAATTTCTCAAACCTCAACAGCTGCTAACATTCAACTTTAGAAGAACCCTGGTTTTAATAGTGGCTTCCCATTTTAACACACCACCTACTGTATTAAGTCACTCCAGAAAGATCCAAATTAAACTGACATATGGTATGTTACAAGTTTGGATGACAGTATAAAGTCACTTTTGTTATAATTCATATTCTTTTTCACTACCAGCAACTAAAGATAATTGAGTATTAGGCCTTATACTAGTCCTTCCCTATGAACCAGACAGTTAAATTTACAGAAATGCAAGCCTTGGAACCAGCAATTCTAATTTGGACTTCCCTGGATGGGGTGTGTTTCAGTTTCATTACCTACCACTGGCATAAAGCCTGCGACATATGTTGTCAGAAAAAGGGGGAAAAAAGGACATGCGGTATGCCCACATGACAGAAACTATTGGTAAAACTGAACTGAAATTTCAATGAAAAATCTTGTATGGTAGGGAAAAATGTTCTTAAGATTTGAAACTTGTTTATGTGATGTTTTGCACAGTTTTTACTACATTTCTAGGCCACATTTGGAGGGAAGTGAAAACGAGGATGAGTTTTAAACCATATTATGCGTACTTAGGATGGCAGTCAATAATGACACCCTCATCAATTTGGGAGTGCATAATTGAATAATCTGCATACAACACCTGATAGCCTCACTACAATTCCAAACAATCACTTTGCGAAAGGAAATCAAAACTTTCAAAAATGTGTTTTTGCTTATTTGTGGTAGAATCACACTGCTAGTTTTGTTAGCAATACTGGCTCCACTGTATACTCAATGACTATTAAATCTCAGTATCATTGGTCTTCTCTATCAATCAATATCAAGAGAATCAGTTTTGGCCACAAATAGGGCTAAAATGTTAAATGACCACCCATGTTCAAACTTTAATAACCATTTTATCCCCATTTGGAATGACCCTTTGACCTCTCTGACAAATCTTGTTATCTTACAATGTAACAGACCTCAATTTGATGAGAATAATTGGGGGAAGTATATAGCTGGGAGTCTGTTAATAGTAAATTGATAGCCTTAAGTAGTTTTCTTTCTTCTTACTTTCTCTGCCTATAATTTCTTTGCCTGCACCCTCAATCCTGCATTTAACATCCAATTCGCAAAGTTGAATGCTTTCTCTAAGTGATGTTAGGTTCTGAACTGTATAATTGCGTAAATGCTCACTACAGAGAAAGACCGGTTCACACCTTCTTATCTAGCGTGTTTGATATGAATTCTATGTACTGGTAACAGATCTGCGCTTCATTCTGGATAGCTGACGGTACACCTCGGTACATGGTGATTCTTTGAAATATTTCCACATCAGTCTATGACAGCTTTAAACAAGCAGTACTATCAGCTACCTCTCCTTTGCATAGCTGAGGGTACACTTGTTTGGTACAGGTACATGGTGATTTGTTGATATATTTCCAAATCAGTCCATGACAGCTTTACACAAGCCGTACTATCAGCTACCTGTGTTGTTTTGTATTTCTTTTCCCATTGATACTGCAGTCTTTTTTTCTATCTCCCACTTATGTAGTAAGGGAGGGCTCATCCTTATAAGCTCACCTGAGCTACTTTGAGTTCCTCCTCATCCTCCAAAGTCTACCTCAACCTCCTTCAACCTCTCCCTCAACCTCTACCTCAACCTCCAAAGTCTACTTTAGCCTATAAATGTACTATCTTAATGTTCTCCAGGTTAAATACTGCTTTGACTTAAAATAAATGTGCGAGCAACTCAATTCAACTCAACTCTATTCTTCTGCACAGAATAAAATGTTATTACTGTATGCTGGTTATAATACAATCATTCATACCTTCATGCATATTTCAATGCCGAAGCATACCCAGTTTCTGTCCAAACAGCTTTACATTAAGCTGCACAAGTAATATATCTTCTCTTCAATATTTACTTTCCTTTCCACTTCATGACAAATCAAGTCTTCCAAGTGCTGTTCATGTGTTTTAAGCATTGCAATATCTCAGCCTATCAGCTGTATCTTAAAGTATCAATGATCATAATGCTCTCATAGTACCCTCAAAACAGGTTGAACTTAAGATTGTCCTCTGAATATTGTCTGAATATACCTCTTTCTTCAGTTTTCACTGACCAACAGACTTGGTATTCAAGCTGAACATCACTTAGTACACAGTAATTGCAATAAGTAGAAACAAATAAATGAAAACAACAAACACACACAATAATATTTGGACCAGCATACACAAATGGTTAGGAAGAATGAATGCTATATAGCCTGTATTGGGCTTAGAGTACCGTTCTGGGTGAAGTTTAACAAAGAATGTGCCATTCTATTTTGTAGCAGGTTCAGAACTACATAGTCAATTGATTCACTTGTATAGATATAGTCCTCAGTTCCTGTGTCATTTGATTCTACCCTTGCACTAGGTCCACATATCTTGAATCAGTTGATTCTACTCTTGTATCAGGTCCACAACTATGGTGTCATTTGATTGTATCCTTGTACTACAGTAGGTCCACCTAGAGCTCTTGTATCAGTTGATTCTCTTCTTGTATGAGGTCTACAACTATTGTGTCATTTGATTCTACCCTTGTACTAGGTCCACATCTCTTGTAAAAGTTGATTCTTTTCTTGTACCAGGTCCACAACTACAGTATGTTGTCATTTGATTTTACCCTTGTAATAGGTGCACCTCTCTTGTATCAGTTGATTTCACTCTTGTATCAGGTCCAAACTATGGTGTCAATGGTTCTACCCTTGTACTAGGTCCACCTCTCTTGTATCAGTTGATTCTATTCTTGTATCAGGTCCACAACTACAGTATGTTGTCATTTGATTCTACCCTTGTAATAGGTCCACATCTCTTGTATCAGTTGATTCTATTCTTGTACCAGGTCCACAACTACAGTATGTTGTCACTTGATTCTACCCTTGTAGTAGGTCCACCTCTCTTGTATCAGTTGATTCTGTTCTTGTATCAGGTCCACAACTACAGTATGATGTAATTTGATTCTACCCTTGTACTAGGTCCAGCTCTCTTGTATCAGTTGATTCTATTCTTGTACCAGGTCCACAACTACAATAAATGTCAGTTGATTCTACCCTTGTAATAGGTCCACCTCTCTTGTATCAGTTGATTCTGTTCTTGTATCAGGTCCACAACTACAGTATGATTTAATTTGATTCTACCCTTGTACTAGGTCCAGCTCTCTTGTATCAGTTGATTCTACTCTTGTACCAGGTCCACAACTACAGTATGTTGTCATTTGATTCTACCCTTGTACTAGGTCCACCTCTCTTGTATCAGTTGATTCTATTCTTGTATCAGGTCCACAACTACAGTATGTTGTCACTTGATTTTACCCTTGTACTAGGTCCACCTCTCTTGTATCAGTTGATTCTACTCTTGTATCAGGTCCACAACTACAGTATGTTGTCATTTGATTCTACCCTTGTACTAGGTCCACCTCTCTTGTATCAGTTGATTCTACTCTTGTACCAGGTCCACAACTACAGTATGTTGTCATTTGATTCTATCCTTGTAAAAGGTCCACCTCTCTTGTATCAGTTGATTCTGTTCTTGTATCAGGTCCACAACTACAGTATGATGTAATTTGATTCTACCCTTGTACTAGGTCCAGCTCTCTTGTATCAGTTGATTCTATTCTTGTACAAGGTCCACAACTACAATAAATGTCAGTTGATTCTACCCTTGTAATAGGTCCACATCTCTTGTATCAGTTGATTCTATTCTTGTATCAGGTCCACAACTACAGTATGTTGTCATTTGATTCTACCCTTGTAATAGGTCCACCTCTCTTGTATCAGTTGATTCTGTTCTTGTATCAGGTCCACAACTACAGTATGGTGTCAATTGACTCTACCCTTGTTCTCGGTCCACATCTCTTGTATCAGTTGATCCTGTTCTTGTATCAGGTCCACAACTACAGTATGATGTAATTTGGTTCTACCCTTGTACTAGGTCCAGCTCTCTTGTATCAGTTGATCCTGTTCTTGTATCAGGTCCACAATTATGGTGTCAATTGATTCTACCCTTGTTCTAGGTCCACATCTCTTGTATCAGTTGATTCTGTTCTTGTATCAGGTCCACAACTACAGTATGATGTAATTTGATTCAACCCTTGTACTAGGTCCAGCTCTCTTGTATCAGTTGATCCTATTCTTGTATCAGGTCCACAATTATGGTGTCAATTGATTCTACCCTTGTTCTAGGTACACATCTCTTGTATCAGTTGATTCTGTTCTTGTATCAGGTCCACAACTATGTTGTCATTTGATTGTATCCTTGTACTAGGTCCACCTCTCTTTTGATGTTTGATTCTACTGTTTTATCAGGTCTTACAGTCAGTTATAAACTCCACTATTCCATATTTAACTATTGACATGAGCTTCTCCTCATGCAATTAGACTACTCTCAATCTGTTTTACCTGTAACATGTAAATGTTCTCTTTATTACTTAAATATTCAATTCTTCTATAATGACTACCTCAATAATGATGATGATTCTACCGTTATACCAAGTTTCCCAGGTGAAGACAAACATCATCACCTAAAATGACATTTAGCAGAACTTTTAATAAAGAATATGGAAAAAAAATATAGCAAAGCAAGATTTCCTTGCAAGAATTATACAACCTCCTTAAAAAAGTTAACTCTATAAAGACAATAATGCGAAAAAAGACCAAACAATCAATGATGCTACAAAACTGATCGCTGTAAAAACAATTCCTTCAAAAATGTCTTTTTCACCACTCTTTTGTCATATACCTTTCGGAAACTCCAATTCTACAACCACATAACTGCCCCACAAGAACAAATTCTTGTCCATCTTCACTTTCCACTAAACTGACTCTGTTATTGACAATTTTCCCTATGAATTCTCCAATACTCTTTAAACTGACAATCTTTTCAGATTGCAAATTAACACTAGTCATCATATATGCTGACTTTCGTACTCCTAGGCAATATAACAAATGCCATCTTAAACAAAACAAAAACATCCAAAAAGTTTCTAGGGATATTGGAAATTAAAAGCTAAACTTGCAAAGAATCTTCACACCTTTGCAAAGTTTTCTTCCAGCACACTAACACTGCATCTTCCAGCCCTTGAGGTAATTATGTCCAACAGAAACTTCACAATTTGCCAATGTGCATTGACCTAGAGAGTTCTACAACGTTTTTAACACTAAAATATTGCTAGTTTTAACAACACACCACTGCTTCATCCAAGTTTTGCTCCACATCTGGATTTTGTATGCTTAAATGTAGCTGGTTACACATCTCAGATATACTCTACTTCACCCCAACTGTAAAATTTGTAAACTAAACACAACTATGATCACAAATTAAATGATGCTTTTTTAATATTTAATATTTAAATGACTTCTACCTGGCCATATATTCACCACAAATAAACTCTCCTCAAACCATGCTTTAATTTGGTTTTTATCTTGAACAAACTTTTCACAGCTCGTGTTTATCCTGTGTTTTGCTAAAAATTTCATGAGAAACAAAGACTTACAAGAATATTTACCTGACATGTTATTCTGGTGAAATGATCTACGGTACTTTCTGGTTTATATCATTCTTGGAATGCTCTTAAAACAAAGTATATCATGGACAGGTATAAAATATGCAACCTCCAGAAACAAAAAGAAAGAAGACAAAAAATAAAATAAAATACCAACATCTCTTTCTAGTAAAATGATTTTCTGTTCCTTGTTTCCAAGGAAAACAAGGACTGACTCCTTAACAACCAGAATAGTTGCTTGTATCACTGAAGATGATATAGGAGTACCTCCACCTGTCAACGCTAGTGCTTGTAGCTATCAATAATTATACAGAATAAACTGTCTTCATTTTCTATAGTAAGTCTATGGTTAGACAGCAACCTACTGTATCATAGAGAACAAGACTATGGCCAAACGTTGATTAAATGCCGTTTACATTGTAACATCATTCAAACAAAAATACATGAAATAAACTGCTCCTATGGGTGTTATTAAAAAAAATCAACATTCACTTGACATTAAATACAAACTTTGAGTTAATTTATGCAGTGTTTCTATCTTACATTGACATCAGCTCATGAATGGTGAAATAAGATGCAGGTAACAGAGTAAGAATTCTTAAGACTCACATCGGGCACCACATCAGAAAGTTGTCATGCATTCAGTACATTCTACATAAACATATCTTTCCGTAAACTGTGCAGTACTCATTCTTCGCTGAGCCTGTCCACTACACATCCATTGCACCAGACCTATAAAACAGTGCATTGAACATTGTTATTTGCTTTAACCAATGTAAAATGATGCTTATACACTCTTAACCTCAATTGTTGTGATATTGTGAATGGCCATTAAATAAATATGGATGGTTTACCACAACTTTAACTTACTGTAGGCAAATGTCTACTTTGAATGCAAACTTTAAGCAGCCACGAAAGCTGAACACACCTTAATACCAATTAAGAAAAGGATCTTACTGCTTGCTTTTGAATAATACACTTGAACTTTTCCCCTAATACTATATAGCGGTTACAGATTATTATTCCCTTATCCCTCTTTTACATCAATGTGAAAGAAAGAACATGGAATGCTGCAAAATATCTAAAGCTGCTCACACTTTCGTCACCATTCTGAAGGTTTCCATCTGCTACCGTCAATGTTTGTTTGTGCGTTTCGGCATACATGGCAGAGAATTGATCGAAAGTGACACAGTTTTCACTTTGAAACTTTTGGTACAAGGAAGGTTCTTTAGCAGTCAAATCTCATTTTGTAGCCATTTACTGTATTTATATTCTCACTGTAGGAATGTATCTGGATATCATCAAAGAAGTTGAGAGGGTTTCAGCAAACTTTCCTGCGATTCCTGCAATCTTACTTTCACGATCACACAAAGGGTTTCATCATGTCCATCAGCTAGTACAGTGTGCATGGGTCGCCTGAAAATGTTGTCATCTTCACCACGAAACTTTAAACTTAGAATGCTCTTAGTCCATAATTGGCAAGACAGTTGATCGAAGATGGGTGGGGTCTTCTGCAACTCTGGCAAAGCTGTTGTTAGATGACGGTGCAGTCAGTTCTACCTCCTTAACAAACATGCAATGGCTGCCAAACCAGCGCCGAAGGCAGCGTATTTACAGACAGAGGTAACTAATGATGATACCGTGTCCTGCACCCGTTCCCTCGCTTTATCCTTGTCAAAAAAGTCCATGAACCCGTCCTGGTGTAGAGGAAAGGAGAGGTACAGCGTTTGACACCCAAACAACTCTTTTTTAACTTGGATATTCATCGACACACAAAATATATATCCGAACCAAATATATACAAAACAGAATGTTTTAATATTAAAGAAAAAACATACAAACAGAACAAAACAAAAAGCGGCTGAAAATTTTCGCATTTTCTAATAAGTTAATTAAAAAATCTTTAAAATAGTTTCAACTTTTTGCACCAAATTTGTTGCTTTGCTTTGAAATTCAGATATACAAGCGCCACACGTTTGTTAATGAAATGATTTTGTTGCAATGTTTCGAAAAATAGCAGTAAATGACTAAAAACATGTGCTCTTTCTCCAAATCTGTGCATCGGGCAATAGGGTGTCAAGATGACTAGAATTGTTAAGTAGTTTACTGTATGAAATACTGTAATGGAGTGGATGAAGCCAATTGTGTATAAATGTCAAGAACTATTTCTTTGAAGTGCAATACCCTGTAAATGCTGGTACAGTTAGTTCCAAGTAAAGTCAAATTGAGTCTTATTTATTGCTTACATAAACACAACCTCTATTATTAACTGAGTATTGCTCTGTGATTCACATTTCCAATATAATTCTGATGACCATTGGAAACAAGACCTGAAACTTGTAAATCTGGAAAGATTATCTTAAACATTCAGTAACTGAGGTGAAGGCTAAACACAAAACATGCCAGAGTAAAATACATTTTTCTCTGCACTTGCTTGACAATGTCCTCAATACTACCTACAGTATAGTATCAAAATTAGTAAATAACTGATATGCAGTTTCCTTAATAATACTCACAAACCTACTGAGCATAATGAAATTGACTTCACTCTGCTATTAAACATATTGAGGAAATTATCTAAACTAAAATTGCAATTCTATCAATACTACCAAAGCTACCTATTAAGTGATTCGGCATTTCCTCCATACTTACAAACCTAAGTATATTTAAGTATATAATTAAATATATGCACATTAATCAGATACACCATGCTACTAAACATACTGAGTATTGCCTAAACTAAAATTGCAATTCTTACAAACCTAAAGAATTGAGGAAATACAAAATGACTTAAATGGAAGCTTTGGTAGTATTGAGAGAATTGCAATTTGACTTTAGGTAATAATACTCAGTACCTTGCAGTTCAATCAAGGACACAACACATGCCCCTGAAAGAGCTCATATACTGTACACACTTACTGAAACTTTCATAACCGAAAACAAAAGGCAAAGAAAACAACAACAACACAGATAATTCATCATTGTAGATCTTTACAGGCCACTAAAAGACCGAAGATGGCTACTTCCAAACCCCCTCTCCCCTGGGCATATCTTTATATTATGTTGCTTGACTATAGTACATAGGAACAGGCAGAACTGTTCCACATTAAGTGGAGGGGGGGGGGGACACTTCACTCGCGATAAGATACCAAGACCTGTTTCTGTCGTTCATCCAAATCTTGTTAATTCTTTACAAGTAGTAACCAACAGGTTGCTGATGTGGTGGCTCTTGTGACTGATTGTCTGTGGCTGTAAGTTCATGTCATATTAAGCTCTACAATGCTAGGTAGCAGGAAATTTCTGTCCAGTAGCCCAACATACTGTATAAGATGGTCAATATTTTGTCCAGCGAGATGGTTGGATAAGGTGTTCATCTTCCAGAAACAAATGTTTCTCACTATATATTGATTACAAACTAACTAGGTGGTACAGTCTGGTTGTGCACAAAGGATAATTTTAACTCTGTTAACACAGGTTTTATATGAAAAAACTTTTAAAAGTGTATAGGCCCCCTATGAAAAATTCAATGTAAAGGATTACCAAGCTGTCTGTGCTTGGGGAACAGATGGATTTTGTTACTGAAGGGTTATTTTCTTCCTTCAAGTTACAGTGTATTAGAGTAACTATATAAACACAAAAAACATAACAAAACAAGAATATAGCAACAACAAAAAAACCAACACCAAAAAACCACAAAGAATGTATGAAATAATGGAGAAACGAAACCAACCAAGAAGCATACAGCAAAAGGCATTTGGTTTATTTTTAAGCTTGTTTACAACCAGGATTCTATTTATAATATTTTGAAAGAATACTTTTCACAGAGAAAGAAAGAAAAGAACTATGTGTACTGGCTATATAGAATATATATGGCTGGTAGAATATGTAAGAGAACCCTTGGACTGCAGTTTCTGAGCTCCACGAACTGACAAAAATATCTTTGCAATTTATTGAAACACCAGAGCATCCTCTAAGTAAACAAACTGAAGAAACAAAACTACTGATGAGGACTGAAGAATGCAATGAAACGCTTGTGCAATCCCATTTAAGCACTTCGAAAATTAATTTGGCGACTGATTTTGCATAGATCTGCACCCCACCGTAACCCCTATAAGCAAGCATAATGACTCCAATGACATATGTTCCCCAATCTGAGCTTCTCTCAGTCAACAGTCATAACAGTTGAACAGTAGAAAACTGATTGAGAAACTACTTTGAAAAATTTATCACCATTTTAACAGCCAAGGTTTCTCTGGGCTGAAGCAGTTTGCTCTTTATAGTGTTACGAAAGGTTATGCAATTCTAAGACATGAATTGCATCGTGGTCATTGATGTTCACCGCAAAAGTATTTTGGACTGCTAATCACCTCAAGACACAAAGTTCCGTATCATATTGTGGGTGAAGCCATCTCCAACATCCCTTGATGCCCCCCTCATCTACTCTAGCTCTCATTTAACAGTATACATCCTCTAACCTACTGACGACGCTGTACTTACCCACTGATCATGTTCCTGCATCCAGATATTAAGGTTACCATCCAGGTACCTCTCCGTCCACCCTATGACACTAGGTACCATGTTCTCCATATCATGTGTTGCACAGTGGAGTGCCAGCCTACCACTAAAGGCGATGAGTGCAGCGATTCGTCCCCATGACACACCTACAAAGGAATAACACAAGAAATATAGGAGTATGGAGACTTATTTCTTCCTTTCAATGAACTCATTGATTGCTGGAATCGTAAGGACTACATCCGAAAGAAAAATTCTGATCGAAAAACGCGTGTAGGCATTTAAAATGGTAGAATGAGAAGGAGGGGCAATGACCGGGGGGCTGGTCATGGAGGGGCACAGTGTTAAAGGGTTAAACCATGGACATAATATGCGCGGTAGAATGGGTGTAGAATGGGTGCTAAGGTTGTGAGGAGACAGGTAAGCGAGGAGCAATGTAAATTCCTGGAATGCACACAGAAAGAAATTTCATTCACAAAGATTCAAATCACTTGAGGCACAAAGTTCCAAACCAACGTTTATGGGTATTGTATGCCACGGCAAAAACTGAACGACATGGATTGCCGAGACAACTGGTACCAACATAAACAATCCCATATATGATCATTTGGTCACCTTTCACTCCATGTTACTATACGTATCTCCCCATCACTTGGAAACTCCCCTCTCCATGACCACTTCCAACAATGTGGTCAATTCCACTGCAAAATTTGCAACAGCTTTGATCTTTTTGGTTTTCCACCAACAGAACAGATGTTGTTTTCAAAGGTCAACCACCAGTTTTTAACTGTCCACTTGCATAACTGCTGACTGGAGAAAGTGTTTTCCCATATTCATATCATGAACTAAACCAGCTAATTGGCCACTTGAACTTCCAAATTGTGATGGACGTTTACAGGGTAACTGAGGAGTGAAGTAAATCAAACATTTTACTGCAAGCCATGACAGATAGCTAGATCGTAGACAATTTTTGCAACGGAACATGAATGATGTTTTCTTAGAGAGCTCCCTCTATCCGGGCTATATAAATTTCCATACCACAGGCAAACCTCACTAAAGATATATTTTTAACAGCCATCTCCACATTACTCTGGTTCGTCGTGAAAGCAATTTAATCCATATATACCCTGCAGACCTCGGAAAATGTTCTCGACAGGATCTTAGAATGAGTCAAGTTGTAGTTGCTTGTCAAACAGTAAAATGACTCCTCTTACGTTTGCAGTACTGCATAATGTATAAATCAAACTTTTCACATAGGAAATTATTATTACTACTAAAAAGTTACATCCTCATGAAATTGTGAATACAGAGCCAATTACCATCGAAGCAATCGTCCCGAACGACGGTATCACATTGCACGGATTAATCAACAAGATCACAATAGGGAACTCAAGCTTTTGAGCAACATCTTCCATTCATCGGGTTATATTATTTTCTTCAAATGGTTTTGAAACAACTTCCTGCTGAAAATTGCACCGCAGTGATGTGGAGAAGGAAGTATATTCGTCTCTCTCAGCATCTGACCAAGATCCTTCTTGACATTTGAAAGTAACAAAGTCCATCTCAATTTTTTTTTTGTCTGTAAACATATATTTCTTACCTTGATGGCCATTTTGTTGGTCTCTGAATAATTCATCGGCAAGGTCCTTGAACTGGGCGTAGGCAGTAGTAGCATTAACATTCAGCTGGTCACACACTCGTGCGAAAAAGTCAGGGTTCTTAGTCTCTATTTGGGTACCTGCAGTGCCACATGAGATAGGAAGGAAAAAACTGAAGTTTTTGAAAGTATGTTTGGTACGGGAGCTGGGTTGGGTGACTTAGAAGAACTGCATTAAATTATTATCTGGACCTGTATTTAACAAAAAAATTCTGTGGTTCTGCAGTTTGATTTTCTTCTCAGCCATAATTGGATCTGTTTTTCCTTGAGGTTATTTAATACGCGTTTGCAAATAATGATCAGCTCAAGTTGAATTTCTGATGATAGGACGGTTTGTTGGATCAAAACAAAATAAAGCATGCGTGCAATTAATAAATCAAATAAAAACAACAGCTGAGTGTAGAAGAAGAAGCCCTTAATTCCTTGACAAGTTTTCAGTAATCACTAGCAAAAAACAGTCTTTGGTCTCTACAGGTTGCAGACTACCACTGGCTGTTGAACTGGGTCACAAAAACTATCATGATTACAATTACTACTGTACTTACCACCTGTGCATGCTACCTATCAACAACCTGACTTTATCTATTAAGCAGCTTATCAATCAATTTTTTGGACTACATGATCTATACTTTACTATCTGCATAGACCAGTTATTCTTCAGTTATCAAGCAAGGCTTTTGAGGTCCAAAAAGTAAAAATGCACAAATTTTCCAAAACTGAGTATATGCATAACTTCATCCTTGGTTGCGATTGATGTATAAATAAAAATAATACATAAATATCGAGACAGTTTTCTAAAACAATAATAACATGAAACTCAGCCTGAAAGAACAAAAGAAACTTTTTTTGTTGGGGACTCATCACAATTGGAGGTCGAAAGATTATGCTCAAGTCGTACTGTTCTAAAGTGCTGAAATACTTGTAACTACAAAACTTGTCAAATAGATCACCTATTTCTCGTATTCTAGCTGCTACGGCATTCACTGGATCGTCTCTTACGTGGTCATAATTTGGTAGTGGTACCTCCTTGCGGATTCTATAGATGCAATAGTCTTCCATATAATCCCTGGTGGTTAGACCTTCATTCATCTGCAAAAAAAAAACAACACAAAAATAAAGTTTCAAAACGGAAGGTCACGACAAAGAATGTTGACTTCAAAATCCTCCTCCTACTCAATACCCCACCCCTTCCTCTGGCCCATGCACCTTCTCCCACATCACTCACCCCCTCCATTGCCACCCTCTCCCATCCAGGCTGCAAGTCCCCATCTCGAGAAATATCTGTATAAGTATCCATTAATGGTGATGATGATTACACTGCTGTAGGTTAAGGCTAATATCTCAAAATTGTTACAGCTACAGACTTAAGTAACAGTACCATAGCTTCATTGACAGATACAATACAATGGTAAAGTTGTCCATAAGAAGCTACATAGTTAACTGTAAGAGATCGCTTCTTTGACAGATACAATTTACAACAGTAAAGCTGTCCATAAGAAGCTACATAGTTAACAGTAAGAGATCGCTACATTGACAGATACAATTTACAATGTTAAAGTTGTCCATAAGAAGCTACATAGTTAACAGTAAGAGATCGCTACATTGACAGATACAATTTACAATGGTAAAGTTGTCCATAAGAAGCTACATGTTAACTGTAAGAGATCGCTATATTGACAGATACAATTTACAATGGTAAAGTTGTCCATAAGAAGCTACATGTTAACTGTAAGAGATCGCTACATTGACAGATACAATTTACAATGGTAAAGTTGTCCATAAGAAGCTACATAGTTAACAGTAAGAGATCGCTACATTGACAGATACAATTTACAATGGTAAAGTTGTCCATAAGAAGCTACATAGTTAACAGTAAGAGATCGCTACATTGACAGATACAATTTACAATGGTAAAGTTGTCC
This sequence comes from Apostichopus japonicus, assembly GCF_037975245.1. Taxonomy (NCBI): domain Eukaryota; kingdom Metazoa; phylum Echinodermata; class Holothuroidea; order Aspidochirotida; family Stichopodidae; genus Apostichopus; species Apostichopus japonicus. The sequence continues at coordinate 17,798,227 of NC_092561.1, forward strand.
ATAAGAAGCTACATAGTTAACAGTAAGAGATCGCTATATTGACAGATACAATTTACAATGGTAAAGTTGTCCATAAGAAGCTACATAGTTAACAGTAAGAGATCGCTATATTGACAGATACAATTTACAATGGTAAAGTTGTCCATAAGAAGCTACATAGTTAACAGTAAGAGATCGCTACATTGACAGATACAATTTACAATGGTAAAGTTGTCCATAAGAAGCTACTGTACATATAGTTAACAGTTAGAGACCGTTTCTTTGATAGATATAATACCGTGATATCGTTGTCCATAAGATGAGAAGGTTCACTATGTCAACATCGCGAGACTTGAACATCTTTATAGCGCTTATATCTTAAGATATCAAGAAATGACACGACCATACGGCCTCTCCAAGAGCAGATGTCAGAAACCTTGTAGCTTGATACCGTTAATTTGTCATATCATCCTCTAGATACTGTAGACCTAGAACCAGTTCAGTGATTACTAAAAGCAACTCAACAGTCTGTGTCACATCTACGTATGATGTCATATCACAAACATTGGAACATTGGAATCAACGCGTAGTGGTCAATACCAGTTAAGGTCACACACACAAGCCATAGAAGTTCGGAAACAGAACGTACCAGTTTGGCTACATACAGTACATCAGGAGTGCAACAGGGATGTACGTTAGGTCATGGGGGGTATAACTAAACATGTCATGTGTGCTCTATGAATCTATACTAGTAACTAAGTATTAGCTTTCAATATCCCAGTGATGGATCTCTGGTTACACTAGTAGTTCTGGAAACCATTAGTAACATGAATGTCTGGATCAGAATAAAGCCCAGTACTGAACAGTTTTGAACTGCGCTAGATACTTTGACTCACTGACTGAAAAGTACAAAAAACATAATAATAATGGGAAATAAAATAACTAGATTTCACTGACTGAAAAAAAAAAAAAAAAAAAAAAAAAATAACATAAATTCCAAAACTTACTGGTTTGGATATTTACGAGTGACGAGCTTACCTGTCTCCTCACAACCTTAGCACCTCATTCTACCGTGCCTATAAAGTCCTGGTAAAATAATAACACTGTGCGCCCTCTATGACCGAACCCCCCCCTCGGTCACTCCTCACTACTCATGAGACCACTCCTTAAAAGTGGCCTCACGGTCACCGAAATAGGGGTGGCCAGAATCCTCTGGCCACCCCCAAGGACTCCCGTCGACTAAACTTCTCAAAGGTGAGCCCTTAACAAAAGGCACTGATGCCTTCCTAGCAGGGAGAGTGTAATCCTCCCCGCCGCAGCGGGTAAGGGGGGGGACACTCTCCTGAGCCCTGCAGGCGAAACTACCCCTTTTTCCTAACAAGGAGCCTCATCCTGTAAAGGCCCAACACTTGCTAACCCTAAGACAACTTAGGTGAGTACGCATATGAAAAACACAGGGTGCAAAGTTACCCTCACCGATAGACCTGGCCGGTGACTCTTAGTAGTTGTTGGCTCTGTCTATCTGGTGTTGTGCTTGGAGTCGTGAGCCTAGTCGAACGACTGCTCCCCCGTCCGGCTGTGTCCCACCCCCTCGGGGGAGGGAGGCGGGAATGGAGACAGGTAAGCTCGTCACTCGTAAATATCCAAACCAGTAAGTTTTGGAATATTTACTTCGCTCCTCGCTTACCTGTCTCCTCACAACCTTAGCACCGAGTGGCACTGCCCGATGGTGGGAGGCCCGAGGGGTGGGACCAAGTACCAACCGGACCTCGCATCGCCGAGCTACCAAAAGCTGCCTCGGCGTGTAGAGTGTCAGGTAAGTAACAGACGACGAACGTAGTTGGTGTTTTCCACGCTGCCACCTTGAGGATGTCCTGTATCGGGATACCGGCAGAGAGCTGTGGAAGCCGAGGCCCCACTGATGTTGTGATCTCTTGGCCGGGTATCCCCCCATCGTGAACGGGTGGATCATCTCTACTAGCCATCGGGATAGGGTATCCTTGGCGGCTGCTGTTTAAGGTGGTCGTGGCAGGATGAAAAGGGAGGTTGTTTGTCTCAACTTCTCTGTCCTGTTCAAGTACCACTTCAGTGCCCTGACTGGGCACCATCGCTTGTCCTCAGCCACTGATGAAAGGGTTTTGATTTCCGGAAAGAAAATGTCCCCGGGCAAGAAAGTCAAGGCCCGGTTCTTGGCAATAAGGGACGGGTCTGGAACCGTCCTCGCCCCATGGCCCTCGAATCTGATGTGGTTCTGTTTGGTTGTTAGGGCTTGAAGGTAACTCCTTCACGCTGACGCTACCGCAATGACGAAGAGTGTTTTCTTTGTAAGAGCAGCCAGGGGAGCGTTCCCCGTTGATTCGTACAGCGGCCCTGCCAGGGCATGCAGCACTGCTGAGAGCCCCGCAGAGGGGGCTAACTGTCTGACTCGTGGACGGCGATTAGCCATGCCTTTGGTGAGCTGGTCAATGTCTGGGCTAATGCCCAGCGTGGAGCCGTCTGGAAAACCAGACGTCCCCGTCTGGGGCCTGCGTGTGGGACCTGCGGCCTGGGACCCGGGGTCCGGAGGGAGCCACTAGGATGAATTTACCCTTGGAGCTGCGAATCTTCCTCAGTATCTGGCTGATCCTGCCAAAGGGGGGGGGAGAATTTAAACCTCTGGTCCGTCTCAAGGCAGGGACCTGGCGCTATGTGGAAGGCTGCAGGTGGGACCGCCTGTTACAAAAGATGGGCAGCCCATTGTTGCCCTTTGTCGTAAGCAGGTCTATCAGAGGTATGCCGAACATGTGGAAAAACCTACCGCATATTCCTTGCGAAGGGTTCACTTGTCGGGGTCGAGTTGTCCCCTGGGCAGAGCATCGGCCCTCACACTCTCCTTTCTGGCTATATGGGAGACCCATAGGGCCGTGCCAGATTCTGCAGCTGTGGTGAGGGTCTCCCATGCCAGACGGCACAGTCCCTCTGCCCTGGTGCCACCCTGTCTATTGATGTAGCTACTGTACAGTATGCCACCACCATCGTGTTGTCTGAGGGGATGGTGATCAAAGTGCCCTGTACTTGGGCTTGGGAGGGCTCCAGAGAGCCCCAACCCCACAGTCCTGAGAGCGAGGCGGAAGTACATGAAACCTGGTTATCTTTGCAAATAGGGTGTTGGGGCCGATCCTTTGCCCTGCTGACGCCACTGTGGTGCAGGAAAGTGGTTTCTCTGTATATGCTGCTAAAGAAGTCAAGGACAGTGGCCTGTATGATGACCTTGTTAGCGCCTGCAATACAGCAGCACTCGCAGTACTGCTTGCAGTACCACAGTACCGCTGATGACCCCTTTAGTTATCAACCAGTTGCAATCAGAAAACCTCTGAAGAAGAGTACTGCCTTGATGATGTAGACCTAAGCTGTACCCTGTAGGGAGGTTTCATGGAGGTTCTTTCCATGAAAAATAATATTAATAATAATACTGAGGGTTGAACTGCGCCGGCCTATCTATCGATAACGAAGCCAGAGGCGCTAGCAATATTACCCTTCTCAAAAATAACCTGTTAAACAGAGAGAAATCCCTCCTGGATGGAAAGACGCAATGGAGATAAAGTGCCTTGCCCAAGGAAACAACAGAATGATCTGGCCAGGACTAAAACCTGCAAGCCTTAGATCACCAGTACACTGCCTACACCGCTTGACCACAGTTCTCTCCAAAAATTGAGTACTGAATGGATAGTTTGCTTCATCAGAGTCTTAATCAATGCTACAGCTGCTATGTGGCTTTTACAACTACAGTATATGTATGTATTTGTGTATGTAATTTAGATCGTCCTGCAAGTAGGAACTTGTGAAGAAGCCTCATTGGCTTATCAAAGCCGCAAGCTGACCAAAGTCAGTCTCGTACATTCATATTTAATGTCCATGACTATGAATTGTCAACAGCTCTGTAACTGGACAACATACATTAATCTTGGGGTGACTTGAACCGGGGGCCTTTTGATTGGAAGGCACCAGGTTTAACCACTGAGCTAACTAAGCTACAGCCCTACTCACCAGGAACAAACTCCCAACAGGGGATGTGTAGGGTGGGTTTGTAGAAATTCCACCTCATAAATCCTGGCTGTTTAACGGAGTCCAGGGAGTTACTCAGCAAACACAAAGGCGTTACTAAATGTTTAGTCTTTTGCTATGATAGCGTTATTAGAGGTGTAAGAAATATGTTACCGAAACCCTTTAGGGGCTATTATTTCAAAACAATTTCCGTTAAGACATTAATATAACATTAATATAACGTAATATCTCATAGACATCTTATGTCAACGTTTTATCAACACCACATTTAACGTGATAAACACGTATTGAATGTTATGATAACGTACCCGTTACTTCTCAAATCTCTTCCTGTCGAGATGTGTCCATTTCGTAGTGCAGTAAAGGTTTCCAGCTTCCTATTGAAACCACCTAGCGCCTAGGCTAGTCAAGACTAGGCCATCAGGTGCTACGAAATGCAACTCTGCTTAAGATGTCGGAACATCGAACATTGCTCATGAAGCGCATGCTGTATGTTCGGAGCGTGTTAGCGCTTGTAACTTGCTGGGGTTGTATCCTACCCCTTTTTCAACTTATTAACGCGTTTGTCTTGGTAATTCACCAAAGAAATAGGAAGAAAGGCTTATTCCATAGGATCGCTCACGTAGTCGATAGCGCGTTGCGGTAAAAGTTGAGCTTACACGTGTCAAGCCAGGTGGCTGCTTGGCCCCCCCTCCTCTCTTAACAAATGTGCCACGTTGTACCTTTTTTTTCTGGCAGTTTGCCAAGGATCTATGAGCGATATGTTTCCTGGCACTTTGCCAAGTCTCGAGAAAGTTCTCTTCCTAGCAGTTTGCCAAGGTTTTAAAGTAAACGGAATACTGTACGTCATGAGAACCGATTTGAAACCCCTCAGTCTTACGCATTTTAACATGTTCTGGAAGTGGGTTCACCCGTGTTTTAAACGACAGTGTTTTTAAACACAAGTAAGATTTTAACCTAGGCAAATGGCGATGAATTATGATTAGAGAGGAGTATAATTAGCGAGGAGAATATGACCCCTGAGTGTCTGCTGGTACTCGATAAATAAACACACATTTGGGATGTGTAGTGGTAGCGGTGTTTTCCCGCAAATGATTCGAACGTGTCGTCGCCGCTCAAGCTGCTAGTTCCGGGGGGGGGGGGGGGGACACTCACCCTATTCTGGGAAGCGGGAGTAACCGTCCTCTGTAACCCCGAAATCTAGGGGTCGACCTCGTCGTCTAGGCCGGACAGGTTGCCCGACGCTCTGCAAACCAGGTCGTGGGAACCTGGCTCGGGGCTGGTTCTCTTTTCGGATTGGGCGCTTGCCCCTGCTACCCCGTTCTGGGGGCCCGGCATTGGTAATCTCATCGGTTCCCGGCCTCAGGACCGGCCGCGGCTCCGGTTAGGGGGTCTGCGGGCCGGGCTTCTGCACCTGCTACCCCGTTCTGGGGGCCTAGCAGTTGTTAATCTCGTTGTAAATGTTGTTGTAGTTGTTACTCTCGTAGGCTCCCGACTTCGGGACCAGTTTTGGATCCCGTTTGGAGATCTGCGGACCAGGCTTCTGCCCCTGCGCCCCCGTTCTCGTCGGGCCCGGGCCCTCCGGAGCCAATCTCTGAGGACCCAGCAGTCGATTGTATAGCTCTGGTTCCCGGCTCCGGGGGCGGTCTCGGATCTGGAGTGAAACCTCGGTTCTGCCTTCCCTTCGAGTCTCGCCGGGCCCGGGGTCTCGCCGGACCCGGGGCCTCGCCGGACCCAGGCTCCCGGAGCCCGTCTCTGTGTGCGTACCACGCTGGGTACCACCACGCCGGTACTCCTCGACCCGGACATTCTGTCCTTTCCGGTGGGATTTTTTTTTTTTTTTTTTTTTTTTTTCTCGCCGGACCCGGGCTCCCGGAGCCTGCTATGGGACCGGCTCCGTTTCAGCGACCCCTCGGTCGTACTCTCTCTCTCGGACCCGAGCTCTCCGTGGCTTGTAGCCCGCGCTCCATGGGTCTCTCTTGCTGCGACCCGGACTGAGACGTTGCCTCTAGCCCGGCCGAGCCGTGCCTCTTCTCAAGAGGTCTTTTCTTGGCGGGAGCCTTGCTCCTGCCCTTCCCTCTGGCCGTAATCAACCGGACGTCGCCGGGACCGTTAGGGGTACTCTTTGCTGCGACCCGGACTGAGACGTTGCCTCTAGCCCGGCCGAGCCGTGCCTCTTCTCAAGAGGTCTTTTCTTGGCAGGAGCCTTGCTCCTGCCCTTCCCTCTGGCCGTACTCAACCGGACGTCGCCGGGACCGTTAGGGGTACTCTTTCTCTCTCTCTCTCCACCTCTCCTTCGGCCCTCTCCTGGCCACTTTCCTCCACCTCTCTCACCACTTCTCCCTCCTCCTCTCTCTCTCTCTCTTGTCTCTCCTATATCTTTTTTTGGGGCACCGATGGCCTAAGGAATCAAGTCCAGCCTGCCCTAAAGCTTGCTTCTTAGACTCGTAAGCCGCTGGTCTATCTAGTGCCACTGGGCTGGCGAAAAATTTATGCAGACCAGGCGTGGGTCCCGTCTGGTGTAGGTTCTACACTTAGGACACAAGTCGTGTTCGAACCAGGTTCTGCCTGGCCGAAACATCGAGTAGTTAAAAAGCTTTAGCTGGTTACGAGACAAACTAAAACGCTCGAATTAAGGAAAGACTAACTCTTAAGCTTACGGAAAAAAGCAAACTAACATGAGAACGGGAGATAACGGGAGGTACATAACGGTGAGTAGAGGTACGTAGCGTAACCTAGCAACGGCAGAATACGAAAAACGCTACGAAGTGGCCTAACAAAATCAACACAAGCTGAAAAAGAACATGAGAGAACGAAATATAGAAGAAGAAATCGTGAATAGAAATACAATGTAGACATGCTATGAACATGAAAATACAACGACACGCCTATAGCGTGGGGAAGGGAAAATGGCGGGAAACCTAGGCAGTTCGCGGAACTGCTACCCCCGCAAAAAACCTAAGGGCGGAAACGCACTAGGAATAAAAACAGTCCCCAAAACCCTCCCTTTCAACAAAAAAGGATACTTATCGGGCTGGAAAGGACTGCAATACTCCTAAGAATCCGAGGAAAGAAACTTCCAAAGATCGCTAAAGAAAACCAAGACGAAATCCAAGGGAAATATATCCACAAGAAATTCACGTGAAGACACTTTTAATGGTAGAATGAGTAGTGAGGAGTGACCGAGGGGGGGGTTCGGTCATAGAGGGCGCACAGTGTTATTATTTTACCAGGACTTTATAGGCACGGTAGAATGAGGTGCTAAGGTTGTGAGGAGACAGGTAAGCGAGGAGCGAAGTAAATAATAAATTTAAAATAAATAAAATAAAATAAAAATTCTAATAAAATAAAATAAAACAAAATAAAACAAAAATTAAATAATAATATTGCAACCCAGCTGATTATGACCATGCATGCAGTGTGCTCTCACCATACAGATCCCATTCATGTCTCTATGGCTAGCACTCCTAACAGTGACTCTTGTTCGAAACTTCCCTCTACTCAGAAGTGAAATATACTACGCCTGACACATACCTTATATACTACAACTCATTCACCAAACCTTATTTTATTTCCTTACGTTAAATAAAACCCCCTTCATTTATCCTATTGATTACTTTCATATACCTGTTTGAAAACCACAAGACAATTTGTCAATTGTGAAAGAGACACAAAAACTAAACAAAAACATTGCTAGCACAATACACATATATATCGCACAGGATGTGAATTTCCACCACGAAAGATCACTACTTACACTCTAAAGTAATAAACTCTCGTTTCCTAATACGTCACTAGGCCTGCGCAAGAACAAAAGTGCATCAGATCAACGGTGCAAAAGAAATGTCTTTATTGACCGAATCTAAAAATAGCTACAGCGATTGGATTTAGCATGTGTTGCCCACTGACATCACCGTAATAAACTTGTGAACAGGCTCTCAATGACGGTTGCGTTCGGGGCACGAATATGTATATATTCTTAACTCATTTTAATTTCTGAACAGGATGTTTTGCCGTGAATTGCCACACACACATGGATGGATGTAGTCTTTACCATTGATGTAATGTAAAGAACACATGCTACACACACAATGAGCGTTTCAAACAGGCATCATGTACATTAGTAGTACCTTATGACAGTTCTAAATATAGAATCGAAGCCATACACAACTAATTCACATTTTAATCATCAGTGCACTAGGCAGAGGTAGAGCTGTACAGATCCATAATATGGCACAGCGCTTATAATATGCTCGACACTCACAGTATTGACAATGGACTATGTACTGTTCATTCATAAGATGATGCGTGTGCACAACTTTTGGAGTTAATAGTACTGCAGTACTGTATGCAACTTGAATATGTACTGCAGGAGAGAGCTGCTCCAATGTGCTATTGGCTTGAAATGTGCGTGGGTGTGTATGTAATTTATTAAAAGCATTTGTAATCACTGTACAGTAGGTAGGATATTGATCACTGTGTACGCACAGTACAGTACTACTTGTCATACAGAACAGTATATATATATATATGTATACATACATGTACTGTATATAACAGGCTTGTGTGAAGTAGGGAATTGCAAATCCGACATTGAGTGAAGTAAGTGCAAACTCTGACATCGTTATACAAATTATTCATCCAGATAATAATATTGCACTTGTGAGCTTTAAAATTGTATACTGTACGTATGTGTGCATGTATGTATGTATAGTATGTATGTATGTACAGTACAGTATGTATGTTTGTTTCTGTCAGTTTTATATTGACACAATCGCATTTCCGGTTTTCTACACACACCTTGCAAGCAGCTGCATGTCCTCATTACTGTTTCAAAACGCTGACACCGGATACTGAAACTTATTTATAAAATTAACAACAAAGTCAACAAAATCACATTGAAAGGATACAAAGTGAAAGTTGACTACGGTCTAGATATCTTGCACAATACAGATCGGAGTTCAGACTTTATAGTTTGTGTCCTACGTACGTAATGATCGGTAATTGACAAGCCTACGTAGAAGTGCGGCATGCATGTTTATTCAGGTGTGAATGCTCACCGACGCACCGGTGTCCTGAATGAACACACAGATCTGCAAACATATCTTCAACTTCCGTTTATACAGTAGAATGCATTACATTTAATTGTACACGTGTATATAAATAGATATGACTTCCAATGAACGTAGTCGGTCACAGAGCTCATGTTCCACGTGTTGTGATAATTCTGCTGAATTCACAGTGCAGGCATACACACAGTACTGTACTAATGTATATCAATTGTATGATATGAGATACAAGTTACTTTAATATGGCAACATTATCCCAAATGTCATTGAATGAGAGTTAAAAAGAAGCAGATAACACGGCCATATTTGTCCCAGCTGGAGGATTACACTTGTTGTTTGCGTTGTAGCTTTTGTCAGCTCTGCTTCTTAACATGAAGTACTTTTTCTTCAATACAGAGATTACACTGGTCGGAGCTGCGCTTATGTGTATTAGAGCGCTTTAGGATTTCCCAAGAAATGGCATGACCAAGTTTATTTCTTTTTAAGTCCCAGATATGAAAATTGAGAGCTGTTTCTTCTTGGTAACGCTTGTTGCGGAACGATTTGATATACATATATAAAAATGTACTGGATTTAGGCCAACTCAGCATCACAGCACAGGATATCGCGCAATAATGAGATAGAGAGACGGAAATGATGTTTGGCTAATTAAGTGATACATAGTGCATACATGTATAAACTAGACCAAAATCTTGATGTTTGTCAAGTCATGAGATGCAATATCACATTACTCACATGGAATAATCAAACTGGATTCTGTTCAATGACGTTGAAGATCTTGAATTAAGAACTTAATATTGTAGTGTGAAGGTTAACAACAGTGACTATAGAATTACAGAATTGACGTTGCAGGCTGTAAAAACTAGTGGATACTGGGACAAACTTTAATAGTTGTTTAGAGTTAGCACATTGAAATGGATCTGCACGATTTTTCTTTACTGGCAAGAAACATGAACTGTATTGTACACTATGTAGCTATCACATATTGTATACTATATAGCTACCACACCTGTTTATGTAGCTACCGCACCTGTATTGTATATCATAAAATTTCCGTAAGATTTGAATCCACTACGAAAACGCATGAGTAAACACTTTGGATGGTAGAATGAGAAGGAAGGGCAACGACCGGAGGAGCCGGTCGCTGAGGGTGCACAGTGTTAAAAGATTACCAGGGCATACTAGACATGGTAGAATGAGATGCAAAGGTTGTGGGGAGACAGGTAAGCGAGGAACGAAGTAAATACTATATAGCTACCATTCCTGTATTGTATAGCTACCACAGCTGTATCAATTGTATACTACAGCTACCACACCTGTTTTGTATTCTATATAGCTACCACACTTGTATTATATTCTATAGCTATGACACCTGAATTGTATACTAAAGCTACCACACCTGTATTGTATACTATATAGCTACCACAGCTGTATTGTATACTAAAGCTACCACACCTGTATTGAAACTATATAGCTACAACAGCTGTATCAATGGTATACTATAGCTACAACACCTGTTTTGTATACTATATAGCTACAACACCTGTATTGTATACTATATAGCTACCACACCTGTATTGTATACTATATAGCTACCACAGCTGTATTGTATACTATATAGCTACCACAGCTGTATTGTATACTATATAGCTACAACACCTGTATTGTATACTATATAGCTACAACACCTGTATTGTATACTATATAGCTACAACACCTGTTTTGTATTCTATATAGCTACCACACTTGTATTGTATTATATATAGCTACCACAGCTGCATTGTATACTATATAGCTACAACACCTGTATTGTATACTATATAGCTACAACACCTGTATTGTATACTATATAGCTACAACACCTGTATTGTATACTATATAGCTACAGTACAACACCTGTTTTGTATTCTATATAGCTACCACACTTGTATTGTATTATATATAGCTACCACAGCTGCATTGTATACTATGTAGCTACCGCACCTGTATTGTATACTATATAGCTACCACAACTATATTGTATACTATGTAGCTACCACACCTGTATTGCATACTATATAGCTACACCTATATTGTATACTATAGCTACCACACCTGTATTGTATACCAGCTCTACCACACCAGTATTGTATACTATAGCTACCGCACCTGTATAATATACTATATAGCTACCACATCTGTATTGTAAACTAGCTACCACACCTGTACTTCGTAGCTACCACACCTGTATTGTATACTATATATAGCTACCGCACCTGTATAATATACTATGTAGCTACAGCACCTGTTTGTATTCTATATAGCTACCACACCTGTATTGTATACTATAGCTACCACACCTGTATTGCATACTATAGCTACCACACCTGTATTGTATACTATAGCTACCACACCTATATTGTATACTATAGCTACCACATCTGTATTGTATACTATAGCTACCATACAAAATATTTTATGCTTGTTATATCATGGAAGTGTACTTTAATCATACTATATTACCTCCATGTGTCTAAGTTCAAATTTCTCCTAAATGTTAGCATACCTCAGAGCATTTATCTTTCTGTATTATTCATGCTGTTGTGGGTATACATGGCATACCATCTGTTACTGTTACAACATATAGTCTGCTATTCACACAACTTCATGTCCTTTAGTACATGTAAACTAATCATAAAACCGCAGTACACTATGGGCGCAGTATACATTCCATTAATTCACATGTAATTTAGATCCATTGTGCATGTTTTTATTCCATCCTCAGGGCTTCTTTTAATTCTACAGAAATCACGCAGGTGTGACTAGGTGGCTATATATACCGTATATCCATTGCACATGAAGGGTATGCATATACTGTATATGTAGTAACATGTAAAACACAGCATCTGTTACATGTACATGATCTCTACACAAACGTGCTACACAATTATGCCGTGATTCACAAATAAATCCCTCCGCGTACCGAACGTGTTTTCATTCCTCGAGGCCTGTATATTATTCTACAGTTTCCCATGCAGGTGCAACTTCTCCAATGTACACAAGTTCATGGAGATACCCTGGTTATAAATTTCTCTATCAATTCTTTAAAAAACCCAATTAAATGCTACATATACACTTAGCATACATTCCTGAGAAAAGATTGGGACTTTGCACGAACGCATAATTAAACTCTGTGGCGTCATATGGTATTGTCTGCACAGAGTCTCAAGAACGTCTGGCTGTAGAAAACTCAAACTCAAAACTGAAGTGATTTCATTTAAATTTTAATAATTTTTGGTTGTTCAGGCTTAATGGGTGGATTACTGTATATAATCTTCAAGTAATACCTTTCAAAGATTAAAAAAAAAAATTTTTTTTGTGGATATTTTGCCCTTTGTAAAAAAACTGCACCATTTACAGCATGTCTTGTATAATTTGTTTACATGTTATTGAATACTCCCTACCCCCCCCCCCCCCCTACCAACATCTAGCTCATTGTGGCAACAGTCATCAGTGTATAATACATACTATTAATTATATCATCATAATTTGTACTTTTCCTACTACAACACTGTACTCGTAATTATAGCTAGTCAAAGTTAAAAATTAACCATGTTATTGATTCATTCACAGTACAGACATTTTCTGACACACAAATTTAGTGTTTACATTTAAGAAAGCCTTAAATGTTTTAACTAATATAATTTTCATTAGTAAAACCCTACAAAGCTTTCAATGCCTAAAACTCCACTATTTACTGCTGGCATGATTTTGGTTGTTCAGGCCAACTGGGTGGATTACTGAACAATGTTCAAGTAATACCTTTCAAAGATATAAAAAAAAAATTTAAAAAAATAAGTAAATAAAAAAAAACCGAATGTGATGTGAACATCCAAGGTTGGCATACATATACAGCAAAAACATTGAATGTAGCTTTTAACAGAAACTTTTATTTACTAAAATATTACAACTAATAGAACTTAATAATGTCGACAATTTAACTGCAGTGAGCACATACAGTACTGTACGTATAATTCTGTACACATATCAAGCAGGCACACAAGACAATCTGGGACCTTTCACCGTGCTGGGTGGCATAATTGGCATTTTTTTAACGATTTCATAATTACTCACCTGCTGAGCGCTAGGCTGTACATGAACAGCTGTCATTAGTGGGTTATAATGCCTCTCAAGCTGACAGATGAGGTTTGCAATTAGAAACATCCTTCCCCGATAATTAAGAAACAAATCTTTCAAACATACTGCCCTAGCTAGACCACTGTACAGTAGCTCCCTCACACTGTACTACGACTACGACGACAAACGTTTCACAGCAGATTTACCGACGGCCACTGTTTTAATGGAAGCTGCTCACAGCCAGGCGTGCAGACAGCAAATGAAAGAAGGATAAATTTGGCAAGATGACGAGAACTGGAGATTTGCCAGCCAGCGTACTACAGTGCTGTTTGTCTAAAGCTCCGAGCAGCAGTTTTTTTTTTTCCCTTCCTTTTCTCTCATTCCTCCCACTCACCGAGTCTCACAACCTTATAATGTTGAAATACAAGGAGAGCGTCTGAAATTGTAGTGAGTGGTTGACGGAAAAAAGAAACGTCAAGTATTGTAGATTTTTTACGACGGCTGAGAGACTACGGAGCAAAGAAGTGATGCAAGAGCATGACACCACGACGATGCAGGAAGAGATGTAGTTGTTTAAATCTCTGAGCTAGAGTGCAAGCAATGCATGCATTAGATATACAGTAATTTAGTAAAACTATTAGAACAGTTGAAAGATGACTTGATTCAATCTTTACACTAGAAGCAAGAGGATTGCCAAACTTATACCGTAATCAAGTCCTAGAATGACTTTCCTTTTAATAACAGCAATAAAGATATATGACTTTACCAGCAATTGATTCCCACCATGTTTTTTTACACAAAATATTCCACATGAAAGAGACAATATCTTGAAAAGTTGCCAAAATGACTGCATTCCAAGAATGTTTTCACATTTTCCAACATTGGCACGTTCCTCTCTTATCCAACTCTCAAGAGGTCAGAACGACTGGGCTGTATGTACAGTAGCCTTATAGCCTGTTGGTTACAGTATATAGTATATCCATACTATAGATTTCAGTTAGGTTATAATACTAAAGTGTGTTCTGTACAATACAGTACTGGCACTGTTTGTACTGTGGGTGAGCATTTCTTGATGCAGCACGAGAAATCTTGGCATGCATGCAAGAATATACAGTATATCCCAGGCAGTTACAGTAGGAGGCCTTTTGCATGCACACAGAGGAATATAATTAACAGTCTTTATCAGAATATTCCAGACAGTCTAGTGAAAAAAAAGAGGAAAATTCCTCCTAAGAGAAGCTGGAAGAATGCCAAGACAGGTTTGCAGGGCGTTGTTAGCTGCGTGTTATCTCGGGGTAGATGAACTCAGGCAGAGTCATCTCAGTATGCTGCCAAACCAAAATGGCGACTACATATATATCAGCTTTCAACTCTATTCATGAGCAGTACTCCAACACAGTCAAACGTGCATGCTTTTTATTTTCCATACTCATCTATATTGTATTTTATTCTGCAATTTTACTACATATCATGTGTCATATTTTTTGTTGACTGTTACACATTTTGTGGATTTTACGCTTTAAAAATTATTTAAATAAATTATTATATAAATATATGTATCAGACACACTGTGCAATTGTCAGAGACTACATACAAACGCACCCAATATATACTACTAACTGTAGTACTTACAGCATGTCAGATATATAGATAACAAGACAAAAACACCACTACCTGCTTAGCTACAGATTCTCAGAAGGGAATTCGGTGACATTATTGAACAAGAGGAGGCCAGCCAGACAACTGTTCCTTTCACTCACAGACACAGAGGATGGATTCAGTGATGCATGGAGAAGATACATCCCGTTATAATCAATATTGGTATAAGCATTGTGCCTGGGCATTGACCTTTCATTATTATGTAATGATTGCATGGTGCAGATCTTACTGATGGAAACATATGTTCTGATGCACATGTGCACAATGCCTCCATGTCATGGTTGGAAGCCCGGGAGGAAAGAGAATAATAGATGGTTAATAAACCAGCTGGAAAACACAAGGGGGTTGAGTGGGGAGAGTAAGGGGGGGGAGGAGGAACCATAAGAGTCAAAGGTCACCAGCATCTCTCATGATCCATACATGTGTTAACATATATGACCTACAGTACAGTAGAAGGTCAAATATATAATGTATTGTTTATGAAGTTTCCTTTATTGTCAAGTTTTAATTCATTCATCAGCCAAGAAAAAATTTAGCTGTTCACAAACCTTTGAATGTAGCATTTTCAGTTGACCACTGTGAAACTTCTGCTACGTGAGTACTGTACTGTTATTGATACTGAAACAAGAAAATGATCCATAATCCCTATAATACTAATTCCTAAAGTTCTTCAAAAAAAGTAGAAAACACTGCCAGGAAGAAGTGGTTTTTATGAAAATCTTTCACGCCTCGGTTCGAGGATTATAAATATTTAATTAATATTATTGCCAGTTATGCCTAAATGTCTTATTTTTTTGTCTTTTCAAACACTGTACAGTTTAACGAATGGCTGGAAATTACTCCAATAAAATCTGTTAAGTTTTACAGTAGGCACTGCTCTTGTTTAACATGTTTGGCTCCACATATCACTGTTACAAATTAAGTATGCACAGATAAGTATGTTAACATAGCAACATCCAGTAAGAAATACAAACAACACTATACACTGCTACTTCTTGCCCACATCATTGTCACACCCATGGTGGTGGGTGTAGGAAGTTTGTATACATGCATACCTCATGGTCAGAGAAACTAGAAAAGAATGCAATCAATACCCTTAATTTTAAGAATGAATTTAAGCCACAACAATTCCGTGGTTTTTTAGTTTCTACAGCCTATAATGGGGGCCGGGTTTTACACAGAGTATCTGCTGGGATTGAGAATAATGTGGAATTGTTATGAAGGTGATTTTTAATACTTCACTGCTTACTGATGTTTAAATGTAATAAATTACAATTAATAATTCTAAAATTGTGATGCAATGATGACATCGGTAGAAATTGTGGAGCACCATTTGACAAAAGGAAACACACTTTTAGGTCTCACGGCTACTTTTTTCTGTAAAACAAATCGCAGTCTTCAATCGTGCGGAGTAGTAGACAATCACTAACTGAAGGTTTCGTAGTAATTTGATGTTATTGCAGGGAGGGGATAAGATCTAATTGATTTCATTTTATAGACTACTGTATACAACCCAACTTCGGATTAGAAGCTTCCGAAGGAAGAGGACACTGGCCCAACAGGTCTGGGTGGGGGCAGTGGAGGGAGAGGAGGGGGGGGTCTGCAGAGCAACAATGTTACCAATTGTTTTAAGCTAGGTAGAAAGGAGTGCATACAGGATATACTGTATGCACTGGAGATAGGTAAGAGAGGAGTGATGCAAATCCACAAATAATAGTTCATGATTATTTTTGATAAAAGTAGCAAAGAGATATATAAATTATCTTATGAATGCCCTCAGATTTTTGGTGTTGTTGCTGGCAATGAATTTCCTACATGTAAAATCTGATGGTACCACTGCCACGTACTACAGTATATATAACTGAATAGACTGGGCAACCTATATATTGTAACTTTGTCCCCTATCCAACCAAATCACACCAGGAACATCAAACTAGCCATCAACTTCAAAGTGTTACAAATTTATCAAGAATACTTTACAATATACTGTACTGTATATATGTTGAAATGGTTGGGATCAAAAAATGTCCACACAACAAAAAATGGTATATACAGTACAGTAGATTTTTACAGGCCATGGCTTGTTCTTATAACTTTCTCTGATAAATATATCCAATTATCTGAGACAATTATTGTATGTTGACTTGTTCAAAGCCGCCTTACTAACTTACTGTACAGCCCAACACAACAAAAAAGACTTGTACAGTAGGTTACTTTCAAGGTGACTAACTTTATAGTACTACAGGTACCTCTTATTTAAGTTGACACATACATGCAAAATATGAACAAGGGCCTATTGTAAAGAACGATATCTTGTCTTAGATCTATAGATGCATTAAGCGCTCACTGAGCACTATTTAAATCATGCAGTAATATAGTATTCCCATATTTTAGTAAAGAAATAAACGTCAGAAGACAGAAGAAAAGAGAGTAGAGAGAGAAAGGCAAGAAATATGATGGAAAAAAGAAACAGAGTGAGGAGAAAAAGAAGAATATAAAATACGAAGGAAAAGGAAAAAGAAAAAAAAATAGGTGCAAAGGAAATAAAGAGCAAAAAACAAGAGAAACAGATAAAAGAAAGAAGAACCACAGATCCCAAAACAAGGTAACGATTTAAGTCAATACCGTTTCATTTCCTTTCCTTGCAAAATGTGCGTGACTATTGGCAAATTTATCAAGAAAAATCTTCATCTCGGTCTGAATTATCCTGTCCATGAAATACTGAACTTGACACACACAATCTCTCTACCGTACGGTACAGTATGTATATGAACCAAACACTAGCAACACCACTGAGAAACAATCCATCAACGTTAATAGTACAGTACTTGTGATTGGCTGCCAAATCTGTCTCCTAAATACTTTTTAAATTTTCCAAAGTCTGTCTGTCCAATCAGCATTGATTTATACTCCATGCATTATGTGTGTCATTCCTGAAGCAATCCACCTTCCGTCTCTACACATGTATGACTACTGTACTGAATCAGCTCATCAGCTTTATATATGGAATTCCTTAGTTACGCAACTTTCCAAGAAATCCAGTGAAACCCTAAAAGCATGCATGCCTGTGACCTTCTCCTGACAGGCTTATTGAACAGGTCTAAACCAGCCCACTTTTAATGAACAGGTCTAAACCAGCTCAAAGATCTCTTGCGAAATGCATGTTTCAAATTTCATACAACTCTGTACTGCAATGTCCATGTGTGCCCACACACACACACAGGAAAGAGTGATGTGCATGATTCCTGACAGTCAGTATAGTTGTGTTTAGATCCTTACAGCCTGGTTAAGGAGTTTGTAGTTATAACTTACATGTCCTCCATTCAGTATATGAACAAGGTCAAAAGGCAAACAGGTGTCATACTGTATATGCTGCTGGAAGGTGATAGCACAACTTTGTTTTAACAGATAGTTGCCAACTGTTTAGTTATTCCAGTAGTTAGTGACCTAAAAGCAAAGTGGGGAGGGGTTAATTCGGTAGGGTTTGGAAGGGGGATAGGTTGAGGCTGGCAAATTGAGTTGAATAATGTGGATATATGCAAGACATGCCAAGTTAGCCAAGCTAGTTGTTTCTAATTGCCATTGGAGGGCAGGAAAGAAATCTAATTTGTTCACCCCTCCTCACACCCCAGCCTACACTCTCCTACGTAGCTCCACTTCATTGTGTCTGGTGTCCAGCATGCAGCACAATGTACAGTTACGAACGAATAGGTCATTAGGTCAATGCACCTACCCACACCGGTGCACCATAAATGTTTTGGATAAACGAAAGCGATGTTACTGTGGAATTGTTCTAATTCCCTCGGACTCTCTCGGAATGGGCTTAATGTCTGGCAAAAAAGGTATGTAGTGTCATGAGTTTGTGAAATTGACTTCTTAATACTGTTGATTATCTATTTTGAGATTGGATACATACTGTAATGAGGCTTTTATAACCAGCTAGTTGATACAGTCCTAAACCCTTTTAGAAGTAAACATATTCTGTGCATCGCTCTACATACGTCACTCTGATGGACGGACACTCACCCACCCACACTGCTATTTAACAGGATATACGTAAGTCACAACCTTTTAGCATGGTTCGGATACTTTAAAAATTCTACAAATTCCAAAGTTGCAACGGGATCTCAAATATACAGACTTTGTATTTATCGTAAGTGAAACATATTGGATACATCAGCACTTGGGTAATTACCGCAGCGGTTAAACGACGGAAGAATCATCATTAACAAACTATCTGAAAAATCCCAGCCTCTGGAGGGGGAGCTCAACGGACTATCAACGCCCGGTTGTGTGGGTTATATTTTGATTGTGCCACACGGTCATCAACAGTTTTAATTAAAGATCATTCTAAGGTCAAAGAACATTCTAAGGTCACTACAGTATATGCCACTGTTTTTTCGAGTTTGGACTCCCATCGGCTTGCTTAATAAATAGATATCTGGCTAAGATCGCACACACAATGATTGAGGAATGTCAAACAAGGAACATGTCTTGTACCAATTTAAAAGGATTGAAAATTTTCTAAGGTATTTGGAAACATTAAAGAAAGTTCACTCACAGATAACTGTATATAACGGTGAGCACTGTGTGATATACTATTCTCTGAAATTATTTTGAGCCATCCCCCCCCCCCTTCCTACCCAAGAAAAAAAAAATCCTCCTCACTTTGCTTATAAAAATCATCTCAATTTTGATAAAAAGAAAGGCCCGACCCTTCTATCTCCCAAAAGAAAAGATCACTTGGCTCATAAACAGAGAAAAAGTTACACATTTTTGTCAGAAAAGTGTTATGTCACTAACAAGTACTGTACGTTACCAGTGGTATAAACCAAACCCTGTATGAACCACACATGAATATAACACTGTTTATATGCTCCGGCTATGTCTGTAACATTGGTAAAGTATGAATTCATGTACAATATGTCAGTATTGACAATATCTGTTGTTTTTTACCAACCAAGCCTTCATGGAATGTACAGTACATGTTTCATCAAGTGCTGTACCGTATGTTAGAACATGCTGGACTTCTTACTTCTGAAAACTGCAAAGTACGGAAGTACGGTTAATACCGACGACACCGGCCAAGATACACAACTTAGATCTTGGCAGTCTCTCTAGAGTACACAACTAAAACTGTAGGATGACTGGAGGTGAAAGATCACCATGGAAGGAGGTCAGTGTCAAAGGTTACCAGGTTAAGATACGTAGACAGGGTCAAGAGCGAGTGCAGTTTTTTTTGGGGGGACAGATAAGCAAGGAAACAAATAAATTCAATGTCTTTGCTGGTCATACCATTTGTTTTCTTACTGAGTTAAACCTCGCCAATTGGATGAAGGGTATTCACCTGAGTGAAATACAGTACATAGTAACAATTTGAACTACTGTACTTAAAGGCATTGAAGACTCGCCCCAAACACTGTGTGGCCATCGTGTCGCTACAAATTGCAGACAGTAAAGTAATGAAACGTGATACCTTGTTATCTTTAGCTGGACCTGAGTTGTCCATCGCTGTATCGTTTGTACACTGTGCTGTGGGTATTGACCGCAGCTGTATGTACTGACTAAACACTAGTGTCTAATTACCGACGGTAGCAAGCTGTGTGTGTATTTTCTGGGATCGATGGTGGTGTCTAACACTTCTGTAACACCTCATTCGAAACTAGGTCAGATTACCTGCATTAGATGTTTCTTTTTGCGAGAGTCTTCACACCCTTTAAGGTACATAGACAAGGTCAAGAGCGAGTGCAGTTGTTTTGGGGGGGA
Organism: Apostichopus japonicus; assembly: GCF_037975245.1. NCBI lineage: Eukaryota > Metazoa > Echinodermata > Holothuroidea > Aspidochirotida > Stichopodidae > Apostichopus > Apostichopus japonicus. The sequence continues at coordinate 17,818,860 of NC_092561.1, forward strand.
CAGATAAGCGAGGAAACAAAGTAAATTCAGTGTCTTTGCTGGCCAAACCATTTGTTTTCTTACTGAGTTAAACCTCCCCAATTGGTTGAAGGATATATCTTCACCTGAGTGAAGTACAGTACATAGTAACAATTTTAACTACTTAAAAGAACTTTTGCATTAACATTTTTTTTTCTTCCTTTTTTATCATTTCATACAACTTAGAAAACTTTGAACCTATCAAGAAAACAGTCCAACATTTGCATTTTTTACTTTCAGGATTAGACATTCATGACAGGTACTTTGCTAATACAAAACTTTACACCATCTCAAAATGATCTTATCCTATGGGAACCACTGAAGTATCTTGATGGTGCAATCTGCAAACACTATAACCCCTGATGCTCTTTTTGCAACACAGTTCCCACAGTACAAACTAGCTGCTGTCAATACCCCAACAACACAATGACAGATCTCTTTGGTATGCCAAGTATGCAAGGTCACCACTGCATTCGTACAAAGTGGAAGTCTCTTTCAGCCCTAGGGGGAAACAATGCAACAAGTGGTAGTAGTACAGTAGTAGTAATAGTAGTCCAATGAACCAATGGCATGGGTAAACACACTGCCTGGCAACTACTGTACATACCAACCATGAACAGAGGAGGGCTGGTATCAATCCAGGAACCAGAACAAACCTATTATCTCCTGTCACATGAGACTGAGGGAGTACAAGAATGTCACCCACCCCTCCCTTGGAGGTCCAAAGCAAACAATATTTAATAATCTCAACTTTCATTTTCATGAATAGTAATAGAATTTCCCAGTGAGCACATATTTTGCAAGACTCTGCCCCTATGTGTTCAGACTTCTGGCATACTTTTGAAAAGTTTCCTACTGTACAAACAATAGAAAAGAAATTTTTCCATTTCGGGGTGGAAAAAAAAGAAACTGAAAAAAAAATTACTATACAATTCTGCCAACAGTGAAGTTGTATTATATACATGTACATGTACATTATTACTGTGTGTAGAACTGACTACAATACGGACATTCGTTGAAGGTGCTCTTTCTGACAGATTTTGAAAATTCACTCATTTTTTTTTCAGTCCTTCTACAAAAACACAAAAGTTTTGAAAAGCCATCAGAACCTTTTATCTTCAAATAATCAAATACTGGTAGAAAGTGAAATAATAGCCTCTCAAAGTTTGATCCTCCCAAGGAGCATTCTACTACCCCCCTGGTGGACCATTTTATAGGTAGGTCAGGGACATTGAAGTATTGCGCTTGGGGGACAATTTACACTGAGCCATCTGGGCAGTGAGAAGTTGTTTTAAATGGTGCATCCATGGGGTCAAAGTGTACCATGGATATACAGTACTGCAGGAAGGGAAACGTTATAATGTCCAGATACTGAAATAATACTGTGGGTTATTATACTTGGTGGAAGTTATCAGTGAAATAGGTGGACCAGTAGTTCTGGGAGGAAGATAGTGACCTTAGTCAATTGGGGGGGGGGTAGAGGAGGGGGCACAGTGCATGAATGTCACCTGTTCTGAGGCTAGGGTAGATCAGAGGGGGTAATTAAAGGAGACAGGATAGTGAGGAGGATTGCAGGTAAATATTTGGTGGAATTATTCAGTGAAACATGAACTGGGACAGTCGTACAGTACAGTGGCTTCATTGGATGGTAGATTTAGGAGGAAGAGGAAATGGGGGCGCTGTGCTAACACGCTCCAATCATGTACTTAAGGTGTAGAAAAGTGATTATGTTGACTGGGAGGCAAGTAAATTCCAAAATGATATATTGTTATAGCCAGGGTAAAACTGGAAGAAGTACGTATAGAGTAATTTGTCTACTGAAAGTACAGACCAAAACATGTATATATACTGTACTGTATGGTAATAGCTGTATTTTCAACAAAAAAAACATTTTTAGGATTTTCTTCAGAAACGAGATTATGGGCAGATCCAAGCTATTTGCACTGTGACGTACGGGACATTTCAGAGACTTAAATGTGTCTAAAAGTTATAAAAAATCTATTTTCCAGAAACTTTTTCAGGTTTTCATATTTGTTATTGCTGCTACTGTATTACAAACTCATGAAGATTTCCTACACTTTCTTTAATTAGGTCCCATCTTAATTAATGTACAGTGTGACGTACGGGACCAGAGAAATTTGTGTTTTTTTTACTAAAGAGCAAAGCTGAAATCGCTCTGAAATTAGGAGGGCAGTGATCAAGCTGTTATAACTAGTGAATAGCCTAACCTTCCAAGGGCTAAGCTGTAACATATTAGAAAAAAATATGAAGCCATTCCAGTTCAGTGATTACACAAATGAAAATTGTCCTGTGACGTACGGGACATGTGACGTACGGGACAATTTGTCCAAATAAAAATTGACTATGAAAACTCATATTTTTATGTCTGAATATACTATAACAAGCTGATTTCTACATGAAAACAATAATTTGGATATGCCAGAACAATGTCATTGGTAATTTCATGCCATATTTCCTTCTTTCTGGGATCGAAAAGAGCAGTGACTGTACTTGTGTGATCATTCCACTACATAAAACATGGAATGCCTAAGTATAAATCTACTCTACACATTCATCAAATACTCATAACATCAATTTTAGCTTTGTTAGACCACAAATGATCCAAGATGCAAAGTTTTGGTGCAAAACTGTTTTGGTATATACTGTACAACACTGTATCATACGTACTCCCCACTATTGACCCTGAAGTTGAAATATGATCCATCCCATTCAAAACATATCAAAATCTCCACAGTAATGTCCTCATAATGTCCACCTATGAAACTAGTACAAGAAAGAAAACTCTATATAGACCTAATACTGGTTACCAGACCAAATACTCATAACATCAATTCTAGCTTTGTTAGACCACAAATGATTCAAGATGCAAAGTTTTGATGCAAAACTGTTTTGGTATATACTGTACTGTACAACACTGTATCATACTCCCCACTATTGACCCTGAAGTTGAAATATGACCCATCCCATTCAAAACATATCAAAATCTCCACAGTAATGTCCTCATAATGTCCACCTATGAAACTAGTACAAGAAAGAAAACTCTATATAGACCTAATACTGGTTACCAGACCAAATACTCATAACATCAATTCTAGCTTTGTTAGACCACAAATGATTCAAGATGCAAAGTTTTGATGCAAAACTGTTTTGGTATATACTGTACTGTACAACACTGTATCATACTCCTCACTATTGACCCTGAAGTTGAAATTATGATCCATCCCATTCAAAACATATCAAAATGTCCACAGTAACGTCCACATAATGTCCACCTATGAAACTAGTACAAGAAAGAAAACTCTATGACCTAATACTGGTTACCAAACCAAATACTCATAACATCAATTCTAGCTTTGTTAGACCACAAATGATTCAAGATGCAAAGTTTTGGTCCAAAACTGTTTTGGTATATATACTGTACAACACTGTATCATACTCCTCACTATTGACCCTGAAGTTGAAATATGATCCATCCCATTCAAAACATATCAAAATGTCCACAGTAACGTCCACGTAATGTCCATCTATGAAACTAGTACAAGAAAGAAAACTCTATAGACCTAATACTGGTTACCAGACCAAATACTCATAACTTAAATTCTAGCTTTGTTAGACCACAAATGATTCAAGATGCAAAGTTTTGATGCAAAACTGTTTCGGTATACTGTTCAACACTGTATCATACGCCCCACTATTGACCCTGAAGTTGAAATATGATCCATCCCATTCAAAACATACCAAAATGTCCACAGTAACATCCACATAATGTCCATCCATGAAACTAGTACAAGAAAGAAAACTCTATAGACCTAACACAGGTTACCAGACCAAATACTCATAACATCAATTCTAGCTTTGTTAGACCACAAATGATTCAAGATGCAAAGTTTTGGTCCAAAACTGTTTTGGTATATATACTGTACAACACTGTATCATACTCCCCACTATTGATCCTCAAGTTGAAATATGATCCATCCCATTCAAAACATATCGAAATCTCCACAAAAACGCCATTCGTACAATTTCCATAACAACGAAGAAAACTCTATAGACCTAACACTGATTATTGAACAAACTCATGAGTGATTGTCGTCTGTAAAAATTGGGCGAGCAAAACTCTACACTTGTAACTAAAAATCTCAATGTCTACTATCTACCGTAAGTTCAGGACACAAGAACATTGTTGCACAGTCATGATAGTCACACTTCACAATAGGCCTATGACATGTTGAAATGCAAACTCAACATTCTTGAAGTCGTCTTCATTCAATGTCAATGTTGAATAGCATTGTAGATGATTCTGTATCCCACACACACACAATTGACTTCCCGATAGTTTATTGAACAACACCTGGGCTGTTGGTGGTCATCTGTCAATAGTTTATTTGAAGCCATGATGTGCTCTTCAGGCATGCAGGGATTATTAGTTGCAACTACCATCTTTCAACAAAATAAATTTGTAAGCATTGGAAGGTTTCCAGTAGAGGTCCCCATTGGAGCCCATGCATGTTTATTATGTATAAATACAGGGTTTCCCCACACTATGTCCCGTACGTCACATTTTGTCCCGTACGTCACATTTTTAATTTTGATAATTAGATTTGCTGTGAATATTATTTCAAATTTTTTGGGATGGATTTTGTTGAACAATGTTCTTAATTAGAACTTTACAAAATATCACCAAAAAAAAATTGTTCGTCCATATCAAAACTTGAAAAAAGTGCTGAAAATTGTGACGTACGGGACATCAGTATTTGGACACTAGCTAATTAGCATATTTAATTGATGAACCCCCAAACATAATATGTCAAAATTATTGGAAGGAAGGGTGTATCATGTCCCACATAACTTATATTCAATTATTTCATATTGCTGGCAGGGAAATAGGATTCCAAATGTCCCGTACGTCACACTGCAATTTGAATTTATGCAAATTAGCTGGCTGTAATTATTCGAATAGGCAAAACAATTAAAAAAACTTATGAAAATCCGAAACTTCAATAATTCAGCTTTCACATGACACCACATTTAGGGTGCTTCGGTAAAGTTTAAAATTTGGCTTCTAGGGATACAATAGCTTGGACCTGCCCTTATCAGATAAACGATACTTTCAGCAATTAGATAACATGTATATAAAGCAATCAAGTTCAGCCACCCTGATATCCCTACAGTATATTTTTGACTTCAGAAACCCTGGCCTTGAAATGTGACATGTACCAGACATGCATAAATAAGGGGTTAATCAACGGTCTAGCGTGCGTTACTCACAGGATTAATGCACGATCGGGGGATAATGCAAGCGATGCACGAGGGCGGAGCCCGAGTGCATCCAGCGATAGCATTAACACCCGGAGTGCATTAATCATGTGAGTAACGCACGCTAGACCCTTGATTAACCCTGTTCATTCATACACTAAAATTTGTGTGGGGGAAAAATCATAAAACAAAACATTTTTGGTTACATATAACCAAAGATTTATTAAAGTGATGCCCCGTAATTTTACCGTGCGTTACTCACAGGATTTAACCACGGTCAGCTGACCTGAATGGACCAATAGGATTTAGGAATCTTTACTAAGTATGAATGAATATTCAGTAAATAGTGATCACAAATATTCATCGACAACAGCAAATGACCACATACTGTACATACATATACATGTAAGACACCACTATTAAATTTGCATCAAACTCCCTGCATTACTGTACATGCTAAATGGCAACCAGGTGATAGTTACTTTGGTGTGGTAGGCTATTAACGGTCAATATGTGTACAGACATTGCCATACTGTACCAAGAGTTGGTTTTCCAAGAATGAAGGATCATCAGACCAATATTAAATTCAAAACACTTCCCAATTGCTGCATGTCTGTACAAGATTGTGCAACATCACATGATGTGGCCATCTACTTGTAGGGGCGGTTGATAAAAACTCGGATATCCAACATAAACATAAATTCAGTGACACAGGATGTGGAATCTCTTGTGCATATTAATTGTGACCTTTTTGAATAGCAGTTTGCAATGCTGGATAAATCATATTCCCTGACAAATCTATGTAGTTGAAAAGTTAAAGCAGCATTTTGCGTTTGGTCGCCGTTTTCTACTTTTTTTGACATGTCCATCGAGTTTTTACATATATATCAATCACAAACAGCAAACTAAGATATTAGCCAAGATTTTCCCTGCCAACAACGTTAATTAGCGAGTAATTAAGGATATTTGCAGATAATGAGAAAAGTGTCCACGACAAACTCCACGTTTAAAATTAATCGCATACAGTTCCCCCAAACCCACTAGTTTGAATTCAACCAATCAGAGATGCAGGTTTAGTTATGAGCTGTTGCTAAAAATAGATTCAAGACTTTGCGTTGGTATAACCATGGAGGTAAAAACAGATTTACCTCCATGGTACAACCAGGGAGTTGCTATGGAACTCCCTGGTACAACTGCCATATAGACTGTACACAAATCAAACATGGTGTTGTATTACGTAGGCCTATTGGTCAATGACGTTCGTAGTGTTTAAATATTCATATTATGGGCGAGGTTTATTGGGATCCCAACGAAAAATCTCTTGGAGAAAAACAAAGTTAAAAGTTGCAAATTTTCGACTTTTAATACTTTTATGCCACCATTTGAAGTAAGATTTAAATAGATAAGCTAGTTATGTATGTCGTTATGGCATATAGTGGAGTCAGTGAGGTTGAGAAATATCATAGAAAAGGACGCAAAATGCTGCTTTAATGGATGAATGTTGCTTGTTACAGTAAAGTAACCGTTTGTACACAAAATTCATTTTTCCATTGACTGTTCATACTGCCAGCTACTGTATCAGTTACATACATGTGCTCAGTTACAATGATCTGCAAACACGGCTCGGCATACAGTTACTGTATATTTACTGAAAGTGTTGTTCACAAGTCATAAATTTTGAGCCTCTTCTGTGAGTTTGATATGCTCATGGTTACACCTATCAGTCACACTGGTACAGTAATATAACTGTTAGAATGAGAAGGGACATAGAGGGTGCACAGTGTTAAAGGGTTCATTCTAGGCAGAGTACGACAAGAGTGGTAAGGTTGCGAGGAGACAGGTAAACGAGTAATAATAATAATAATAATAAATGAACTTATAAAGCGCTAAAATCTACGAAGTATTCAATAGCGCTGTACAACCTAATAAAAAGCCAACTTAAAAAAATGAGTAACAAAGTAAATCTGCTACAGTATGCTGAAAATATTTTTAAAGTTCTGTACAGTTTTTCAATTTTATTCCCCTCCTGATGTGTTGTTAATATTTCAATTTGGTTAAATTATCATGCTCCTGTATACAAAGTTTACTGATAGTTATCAGTGCAAAACTACAAACTACAATTAACTCACTGAACTATGGTTTTTACAAAAGATGTCATTGATGGTCAATTGCTTCCAACTTTTAAGCCTTAATCCTAGTTAGTGACTTGTTGATAAAATCATGAAGTCAAGAGCGTCACCATTCATAATGTTCATTCGAACATGCAATTTCGTTTTGACACTTTTTTACAACAGGCCGCTTTTTGGAAGAGAACATCGAAGCTGTATAGCTGCACTCGGACCACTGGACAGTACACCAAGTTGTATTCACCAGCTTCACCTCCACCAGATTGTGGTCGGAAGACTACAGCTCTTCAATACTCTACAAGAATCTATTTTTTGGAAACAAAAACAAACCCATCTCTGTGTGTTCCAGCTCAGTCGCAAGCTTTTCCAGACTGGAATTTGTTGGAAGAACAAACAGTAATTAATTCTGTTGCATTTCCCTGTTCAGCTCATCTTCATTTCAGAACATCCAGGCTATATATGCTATAAATAGCTTACAGTGTATAAGCTCCAAAAATATGGAAAATTGTCTGAGTGATATAATTATTGTAATCATCTTTTTCCAGATTATTTGTGTAGCGAGTCCGTCCGGAAAGCTTTAAATACTTTTCTTGAACTGTAATTGGTTGAGACCGCCAGCAACTCTGTATGTACAGCATTTTTAATAGTACTGTAACAATATACGTACTGTACAACCTAGAGTTAATTGAACCTTTTCAGACAAATCTTTCTGGGGCTTTCATGAGATCCAGGAAGTGTGAAATGGTTGATATGAATCTATGAAGATGATAATGAAATCCATATACAGTATTATATCATGTCACACAGAATAGAAAGTCTGGACTGGTGAATTTCAAGTGAAACTTGATCGATGCGTTCGTTCAACGTTTAATGTCTTCGCATGATTTGTGTGGCTTCGTTTTGCTTGTCGTCTGCTTAAAGGCATTGAAGACTCGCCCCAAACCGCGTGCGGCCATCTGAAAAATTTAACTTTCTGTTGCTTGCAAGTGATGTTTTGTTTGTGTCGCTACAAAATGCAGGCAGTAATGAAACGCGATACCTTGTTATCTTTAGCTGGACCTGAGTTGTCCATCGCTGTATTGTTAGTACACTGTGCTGTGTGTATTGACTGCAGCTGTTTGTACCGACTGTACACTAGTGTCTAACTACGGACGGTAGCAAGCTGTGTGCGTATTTTCTGGGATCGATGGTGGTGTCTAACAGTTCTGTTACACCTCATTTGAAACTAGGTCAGATTACCGGCATTAGATGTTTCTTTTTGCGCGAGTCTTCACACCCTTTAAGTTCTTACTTCTGTTATTGTTTTAACTTATCATGTTGCGTTTAGGCTGCTACGGTACAGTATTCGTGTTGGGCTACAGTAGGTATAATTTGTATGTCAATAGATGTGTAATTTTGAATGCGATTCTAATGTTGTGGTTTTCGAGATACTGATAAGTTGTACAAATGAACATTGTTAGTAATTTTCCAACTGAAGTGTACTTCAGGTACTGAAGGGGGGTAATTTGATCATTTAATTATTACTGAACTTTGCACCATGAAATGTACACAGTGCTTTAAAGTATATCAAACAGGCAAAGTAGGAGCTCCAGAGTTCTGATGTTGTGAAGGGACAGGTAGGTGGGGAAGCGATCTTCGTTAAAGTCAACGTACAGTACAGTGAGCTGCAGGAGCCATACTTTGCAGGGCTTGATCACACTTGTTCCCCTCTCCCCCCCCCCCCGCAACCCCCGATATTACAGTGAGTCACGCATTTGTGTCATCCTTGGCTGACCTTGTACAGTACTGTAAGGGTATCCTGGTCTTGTGTTTCATACAGTATCATATTGCCAATGGCTGTGGTTACTTAAATATTGTGAAGCTTATTAGCAGGGATGAGCCTGGGGTAAAAAAAAATCACGGAACTTTGCAAAAATTGCAGTATAGGCTCCAGTTTGCGTATGCTACAGTGTGTTAGGATAATAGTTTTTGTTTCCGAGGTAGAAAAGAAATCACGGATTCCACAAATTCGCGGGAAAAGCTCATGTCTGTGTTAGTAAGCTACTTATATGGTGTTGATAAGACGTCTGTTTCATCTCAAAAAGGTACCAATATCCACCCAACTTTGGAAAATGCAATTATCACTGTGCCCATTATTAAAACTGCAAAGGGCATGAACCGAACAGGCATACAGCTCTCCATAACCTTCCAGGTTGTTGCAATCTTCATGTACACTTTTCAATATTACAAATTTGTGGCCAGTGTCGGCCACTAAACATATTTCCATGATGAATATGCGCAAATATAGACATTATGGAAGTTAGTGACCAAGCAACTAGTCAACTACTCAGCTGAATTATTGCTGATTTCCGGGCTTTTAAAGTTTAAGTTTCCAAGATTTTGTGAAAAATGAAAAAAAAAAAATATTCATCTAAAATAATAATAAATAAAAAAATCTCATCACTAGATTGAAGGTTGACCATACAGCAATTTTGCATTTAGCATTTTGGTGAAAATTGAAGGTCATTTGAGTTCAAAAACATTCAAAATCGACAAAAAAACACTTACATATTGTTGCTGATATTGTTTTTCAGTGGGGGAGGGAAAGGTGGGGGAGGGAAAGAGGGAGAAAGGGATGAGGGGATTCAGTCATCTGAAGTTATGAAATACTGTTTGTTTTGCCTTAATTTACAAATGCTTTCCATCACTCTTTTCTGTTTTATAAAAGTGCTCAAGTTTTGATCACCTTTTGTCCATGTTCCTGTTAACGAAGAAGACAAAGCACAAAAGCAGTGGTGTACAACGCTCTGAAATAACCCTCCATACTCCTCATCATAGTCAGAACTTACAATCTTTTCAAATTTTGCAAGTAGCTCACCCCCTTCCTACCCACCTTTCCTCCAACCACATTCCCCCCCCTCCTACTCTACCCTTCTACCTCCCAGCACACATAAACTAAAAACAAATCTCAACCTACTACTGTACATAGTTCTCTGTGACAATATACAATAAAATAGCAGAGAGCAGCTCTTTTTGGAGTATTTTTAGTGAGTGTGCTAAACAAAATCTCAAAACACTTCAGCATTTATTTTAATGCAGCCATGTTGTAGGGGTCCACATTATAAACTATATTACTGCAGTAGCTTACAATTTTCCTCGGAAAAGTCAAACCCACGTGATTAATTATCGCACTACTTGACTGTACCTGAGTACGAACTTAGAATGAAATATGTATTTATATATAGCAACACTGTACAGTAATGAATGATGGAAGTATATGAATTATTCATGGTTGAGTAACAGCAAACAACAGGCTCCTGTAAGTGTGTTACTTCTCACTGTGGGAGTGGGTGGGACATTGAGTGGGCGGAGCAGAGGCTTGCACTACTGTATGCGAGAGGAGGGGGCCAAAGAAAATTCCCCTTTGATTGTTTTCGAAATTTTGATATTTCCCACTCATAGCAATTGTAGTATACATGTACATTATGCATACAGGATGTAGTTTACAGGACCAAGAATGAAAAAAACATAATTGGGAAATGGGTGGGTGGGTATTGCATGGGTGGGTGGGTGTACAATAGAGGCATGCACTTGTGTTCGGTAGTTCCCCTCTTACTGTAGCTGTGAGAGGTGTGGCCTAAAGAAAATTCCCCTTGCTCATTTGTTTTGAAAGTGTTCACAAAATGTTTGTGAAGAAATGATGGCTTTGGTAATAGCCAATTATTAAACTGGGCAAACAAAGCAGTTACAGAATATTTCTCTTGTTACAAAGCACTGTACTGTATTGTAGAGGATCGAGGGGGGGGGGGGAGGGAGGGGGCATAGTGCTAAAATATGATCAGTTATTAGGGTAGGTAGATGGGATTAATAGGGTCCCAACAGGTAAGAGAGGGGGACAGTTAAGTATGAATAGATCTAGATACAATGCTATTGTAGTACTGTAGGACTTACTATGATATGGTAATTCCAAATCAGTGGACCATTTTTGAGGCAAAAATTTAAGTATTATTAAAAATTGTAAATTCCAACCTTTTTTTTAATTCATTCATATTTGTGTACATACTACACATTGTGTAAAGTGAGCTTTTTTTTTAAATTTTATTTACTGTTCATATTTTAATGACACACTATAACTTGTAGCATTTACTGAACAATCAAAATTTCAAACTGAATTTGAAAATAAAACTGCTACAGTAGGACATTTTCAAAGTATTAAATAAACTTTCTGGTTAATTAACCTATTGTACAGTAAGTGGGACATGAACTTAAAAGCTAAAGGGGATCAATAGGGGTACAGTATGGTCCAATACTGTACCCATATGGATTACAGAAAGAGATCTGCAATTCTGGGAATAATTCTATCTATAATGTTTAGTGTACAGTACTGTATATCTACTGCAGTATATACAGTATCAGCTCCTGCAAGTACTTACTGTAGTAACAGTATCAATCTCGCAAAACGAACAAAGTTATTAAAAAACAAAAATGTTTCTGTGAAAAACTTGTTACCATGAAACAGGCTAGAATACAAGCTACCTGTACGTAGGTGGACATTGAGGCGTGGTGGGGGAATTTTCAGTAGTACCATGAACACTATAGGGTGGACCAGTAACAATAAAGACTACAATTTTTGACTAAATGGCATGTTTTACCCCCTAAGTTAACAAATATGGCTCACTGTACTGTACATCACAGATAATTCTTTTATACGATAAAACTGTACCTACTATACGTATATAAATATATTTACTTACAGATTCTAAACTGATTTCTTCCGAGTCTAAGACCACAGTCTTACAGAATCTGCAATCTGCTGTCACCCTGTTCGTGGTGTAACTGGCATAGTGGAAATTGTGGAGTACCAGATGATAGAACCCCTGCACGAGACCACTGGTTACCTCGGCAGACATCTTTGTCCCAGTGATTTCTCCTGACAGCAGCCTTTGTTGATGGCCCACTCTTTGTTCTATACTGATATATATGTACAGTATGTATAGTCCTCTACAGTTAACTGTATGTACAATCACACACACACAAACAGCAGCAGCTCTCTGCTTGCTCGAAACATATAAAGGTTCAATTAATAGAAACCTATGGTAGCTCAGAGCTGAACATGTGCTGCAGCATGAACAAAAACCTGCACAGATAGCCTTGGGTCGACGTCAATTACTGTGCTTGTATATCGGTGATTCATGGAGTACAAGACAGGTATGCAGGAAGGACTATACTGCACAGGTGACTGAGTAGTTCACAATTATTAAAGCGAGGTCAACTGACTATTTCTGCATGAAACAAGCAAAGACAACATCAGAAACAATGAAAATCCCCTATTCTCTTTGTGTGATTTTGTTTTTGTTATGAACGGCTACAGATTTACAGTAACAAATCTCAAGTTTATCACAAACAGTTACTGTACTGATCCCCTTAGTTCATTCTTGAAAATAAACTTCAAAGTCACGGTCTGCAACTTGCTTTGAAGTTTTGTATTTCAATTTTACCTGTAAGTTTTAATCACAAACTTTTCATTCCAAATCAATTCGAATAAACAGTTTTAAAACAGTTGCTTTAAGAACACTCCCAAGAACACTTTAAGTATTTGTAGCATACCGCTTATACATTGCACTTGCGTCACACAATGAAAATTTAAAGGCGAGTAGTTATCCTGATGCGTTGGGACTCGAAAACACAGCGACTTGTTGTAATGTGCAGGGTTAAAAATGCTGTTGAAAAGGGTGCTGTTCCACTTGTCACAAGCGTAAATTTATATCACAGTATCATATTATAGTTTCCAAAATAAACCTGTAGCAATCTTTCGATGACGTTAGGAAATTTCGAAGCAGTCCTGACTGTGGTGTCACAAAATTTTAAGTATACATCACATTTACTCTCCAAAGAAAATTCGCAACGATAGCCAACGATGCCCATCTAGAAATAGAGTTTGTGTTAAATTTTCCTTCAAAATTCACAAGCCATTATAAGGATGAAACAGTGCATAAATTATCCTGTGCAATTCAACAGCGAGAGCGAAACCTGCGAGTGCGAACCCTGCTCTATTTCCTAGAAAACTGCAATTCTCAACTACTGTATAGTATCTATTACATTCAAGTTACAGACAGTATAGAAGTTACTATTGAGACAAAGCACATACAGGTAGTGTTCCTCCTACTCGTAAAGGTGACATTAAAATGATTTTCGATGAAGTCTCAACTAGGTCTTCACCAAATGATGACATCTCTGAAAAGAACTCAAAAGTTTTGAACGATTCAACTTCGAGAGCGAAAGTGCACACCCCCGCTCGATTTCCTAGAAAACTGTAGTTCTCAACTACTGTTAAAGTATCGATTACTTGATAGACAGTAAAGTTAACAACTTGAAAAAAAGACAGAAAAACAGAACCAACTTTACAGTACTACACTGTACAGCGGGATCATCATTGAAAAGCTTTCAACTTCAGTCTACAGGTAAGATTCGAATCCATGAAAAATCCAAGACGAAACAAATGTCCCGATCACGTTGGGGCTGTGGAATGATAAGGGTAGTTCTTTGACCGTTGGGGTCCGGTCATAGAGCAGAAAGCGATAGAAGGTTACCGGTTCACTCTAAACTCGGTAGAGCCATAGTGCTGAGGTTGTGTTGAGACAGGTAAGCGAGGAGCTAAGTCAATCTGAAAGCACGACCGGCCTGGACCTTCCGATGTGGTTAAGATATAAGTTTACAACAGATACGTAACATTCGTAATTCAAAACACCGGCCACTTTCTTCTGTCTCTTAAATTCGGACAGTTACTGACAATATCAACTGTTCCTTGTTAAAAATTGCTTTTGAATAAAAAGTTTCCAGGAGAAAAATGTTGTAACACATGTAACAATAGTGTTTAATAATATGGTAAAAGTGAGTCCAAAAATGGAGCAACTGCTTTCTGCTTCTGTCTGCACTGGTCACAAGATCATGAATGAAACTGCAGTTAGTCAATAAGCTACTGAACAAAACATACTGCATTCTGTAGTCAATTTATGGCTACAGTAATATATAGACGGTAGACTCAATTTAACAAGGATTGCAACATCTGACCCAAAATGAAAAATTACCACTTTTAAATTTACAATTGATGAAAAGTTATTTTTAAACGCAGGGGAAAGCACTGTCTGGTCTCATCAAACAATTACCAACTGATTTGGTTGGTCTGAATACATTGTATTGTTGTCAGAAATACCAGGTCAACAAAGTTGATACAGTAGGAAGTCAGTTTTAAAGAATATTGCAACAAAGACAAAATATTATCTTTTTCCTTTGTAAACTAAACAGAGAAATACATGTTTCATGTGCACAGAAAGGGGAGGAGAAAAAGGAGGGGGGAGGTAAAAACAAGGCCAATTTATGTCAAGTTGAGTACTTCTTTAGTTCCTAAATTGTATGTAGGCATTGTAAAACAAAGGCCATGGTGGGGAGTGGGAGGGTAAGAGGTGGGGAACAAAAGGGTAAAACACTGCCCTCCTATCTTCTGTTAAATCAGCGAATCACTTGAAATGTTCATGAAGACCGACCTTTGCACCCTGGATGGGGAGTAGGAGAGGATAGGGGAGGGTGAGTACTGCTGAAATGTAGATTTTTATCTTTAATACAGTTACTGGTTATTTCTATGTTGTGACACAGACAGGGATATCATAAGGGAATCGTTCAACTCCCCCACATTGCCTTCTTCACTTTTGTAAGAAGTTTTCCTTCCTGGGGATTGAGGATGATGGGATTTTTTTTTTAAATACAAAACGAAAGTTACGGAAAATACCCCACCACAAAAAAAAAAAAAACAATTTCACAATGTCAACGATCTTTAAATTTTCTGATAAAGATCAGTTCATTCTTTCTAACAGGTAATCATCTTGGCAATTTACATAGGTTTCAAAAGATGCCATGATGGAACTACAGTACTTACTGTACAGTACAAGTTACTGTGTACAGTATATGTGTGGGTACACCCTCCTGTATAGCATTAAATTACTAGAGGCAGGTGTGCATTGTACCATATCTATAGCAGATTCAGCTTACATGGTATTGGTTACACATGTTGTACAATACAATACAGTAGTAATTATACAGTAGTAGTTCAGTACGTTTCAAGGCCTCTGCCTTGGTACTGTACATACATACTATTAGGGTTACTATGATAAATTAGTTCAGTTAACAGGGATTAATTTACTGTTCAAATATTGTGCAGCATTTTCAAAGGCTCTGATTTTTGTTCTCTCATGGCATTCTATTATATGTACAGTACACTGTAGCTTCTGTGTTGAAGACTGCTATACAACTTTACAAAGTATGTAGAGCGACTTGACCACTTTGTATAGCATTTTGCCCTGCAATTATTCCATGCTGTATTTACTGTAAATACTTCAAGAATAGGCCTACTGTGTGTGTCCTTGCTGTACCTACTGTACATACTTTAGGTATAGGCCTACTGTGTCCTAACTATAAGCAAGTTGTTACCGACTTTACAGTACTAACTGTACAGTACAGTATATACGGGTACTGTACAGTACTCACTCACTGTACATGTAGGTACATGAATCTACCGGTCGTAGAACTCTGTGTAGAGGCGGTATTTATAGTTTCCATGTTGATGTCTTAAACAGATGTATTTCTGTAAACTATGAAGTACTGTACTGTATGCCGGATGACTTTAACCCTCATGAGAATGGTCCTAGTTAATTAAACTGTCAGAACAGGTTAATTAATTATCAGAAAGGCACTGCAGTACAACCTATTGTACTGTACATAGCTGCAGTAGTGTTGTACAGGCTGCCGGTATGATAAAAAAATTGTAATCGGATCATGTTAACCTACAGTATAATTCATAAATTCATTTAAATATATAATTTATGGATGATGGAACCTTTGGCAAGCCAGTTAAAAGGCTAGAAAAAAAAGAAGAAGATATTTGCTACAAAGCGCTGCCTCAACAAGCCTGAGACATGAGCACTGAGTAAAGTTATATGGCTTACAATACTGTACAGTATATATGCTGATACTGTACATTAGTACTGCACACATTTACAGAACACGTCCTATACGTCAAAGGCATTGAAGACTTGCCCCAAACCGCGTGCCACGCTCTGAAAAAGTTAACTTTCTGTTGCTTGCAAGTGACGCTTTGTTCGTGTCGCTACAAAATGCAGACAGTAATGAAACGTGATACCTTGTTATCTTTAGCTGAACCTGAGATGTCCATCACTGTACATATCGTTTGTAACTTTGTACACTGTGCTGTGGGTATTGACTGCAGCTGTATGTACTGACTGTACACTAGTGTCTAATTACCGAAGGTAGCAAGCTGTGTGCATATTTTCTGGGATCGATGGTGGTGTCTAACACTTCTGTTACACCTCATTCGAAACTACTGTAGGTCAGATTACCGGCATTAGACGTTTCCTTTTGCGCGAGTCTTCACACCCTTTAAGGGAACCTAATGTTTAGCATACATGTACTACGTAGCTATGATAGGCTATACAGTACGGCGTCAAGTACACTGTGATGTAGAGTATGTTGATTTAGACGTATGTCTTATCAAAACGATCTAGGTTACGAATTCTGATGAATGGCAAGCATGCTATCTTGAATAAAAGAAGTAACACCTACAATACAAAGAGGTCTTTAAATAAATTTATTGCAGTTGTGCAAATCATGTACAAAGTCCAGTACATAAAATACAAAACCTGCTACATAGTAAGATACCTGAACAACCATGCATACTATACAGTGGTATTCAGGCCTACTGTATTAGAGTTACTAATATTGACAGAGATTATACAGTGTCGCAAAGGATCCTTGGTCTGCTTAAGTATAGATACAGAACATTGTAAACAGTATATTAAACAGACATTGACTTCGTATATCAATTCATTGGCCATGAATAAATATTTTAGTCACTAAAGGTACAGAGTCTATAGACCATTTAAACTCAACATTTTGATCCAGTAAAGGCCAGTTTCATGACAAACGTTTTGCAGTACTTGTAAAGTTCAGTACAACAGCTACAAATAGATTGACTTGTGTACTGTACAGCTACAGTTATAAAGAGTTGGAGAGGGGTAGGGAACGGGGAATGAGAGGGTCCAGGGATATGAGAGAAAGGGAGGGAGAGATGGGATGGGAGGGAAAGGTGTGGCAGATACTACAGACCTAGTAGTATATAGACCTATAAAGACATAATGGCAAAACTTTACAGATAGTGGTCTGTACTTTAAACAATGATCACAAAAACCTGTACATGTTAAGTATTGTTTTCCAAATTATAATCTTTTATAATAATCTTTATAATCAGTACTACTTGATTTGCTTCTATGTCATACTGTCCAGACTAATTATCGTCAAGCCACTGTTGAATAATTTGAAAACTTACAATTCTCTCATAGATGTACAATATTCATACTGTATTGGCCATTTTTTGTTGGCACTACTGTACCTGTAGTTACAATTTTTGGGACAACCAAATTAGTTGTTGACCAAAGGAGTAAGACCTGGTTGTCTGAGGGATAATAGAAAATGCTTAAACCCTTTGCCCTGTACAGTGACTACGTACATACCAACCAATTACCTTGTATGGATACCAAATGTGCATGGTGAATATCTCAAGCAGAAATAGGTTTATAACTGATCCAAGATGAAATTCATCTTTAGAACATTCTTAAGCGCGCAATCAAATGTCCAGTAAATTATGATCATGATTTCTAGGACCAATAGGGGTTGATTTTTAATGAAGGTGAGCTGCTTCCAGCAACCTGCTTGTCCATTATAACAACCTGTAAGTGTAACTTGTAAGTTACCAGTAATCTATGTACTATGGTTAAACTTATAGATTTCTTGTGCCACTGCAATTACCAAGCTTTGATGTTCAACTTCAAGGGGCTAACAATTTAAACAAAACTGAAGCTTCCTCCCTTTACTGTATTTTAGTGGTTTTCACTGACAGAAGTTGCATGCAAAATAATGGCTACAATTTGACAAGTCTACAAACTAGTGTCTTTCTGTCCAGCAACAAGTATAAAGTGTAGTACCACACAGCATGCCTACCCGGGCCAAAGTAAAGCTAAATGTGCAAAGCTGCTTTAGACCTACTGTAACTTACTAAAGCCAAAGATTTGCCTTATGTACAGGTAGCTTATTTAGTCTACCACAACACTTCCCTACCGATACAACGTTACTATAGTAAAGGCATTAGCCTTACTCAAAGCGCCACACCGCCAAAATTAACTGAAAACAGGTCATGTGGCTGTAGTCTGTAGCATAGCCTAAATATTGGCTTTACATTGTGCCTAGCCTAACAACAGAAAGTTCTGCCAACGTAAACTGGGCGTAGGCTAGGCGTGCAGATGCATGAAAGAAAGAGAAACAGTTGTCAGCTATGTACTAAGCTGCCGATATATTCTCTCCAATAGTGAGTAAGTTAGAGCTGTTAAAGGTTTTTTCAGGCCACACATGCACTATTAGTGTTACGCCTTAAGTGTAGTCTGCTGAGGTGTAACATTACAATAAGCATAACGTGTGTAAGCCTAACTTAGGCTAACATATGCAGAGAAAGGTGGTACACTCCCACCAACTTCTAAAGCATCTTTATCGTACCGAGATTTAACGTTCTTAGATAAAGGGTGTAAAAATCGAGATACTTACTTTAGCAGTTAACGAAAACGTCCCGTATCCTCCCCCTTAACATTTTTAGGATAGCATTATCCAAGAAAGAAACGGTAATTCCATAAATTCACGGGTGAATGTTCTTCTGGACTGTACCTAATATTGGATATCAGTGTAGCTATGCACACACGCACACATGGAAATCTCGCACCATAGACAGTATTGTACGTCAGTAGTGTAGGATACTGAATACATGCATGTGTACGTTGATTGGGCCCTTCGTTTCAATTTTACAACAGCTCGGCTATATTTTGAGAGTTCAGAAAATATTTCCTTCAGAGTACAGTTAATAATACAACGAATTCGATTTTAAAGGAGGGAAGGTCGAACTTCTCACAAAGAATGGCAACATTAACAGAACTCGAGCAGGTCTGGCAAGCCTGCATGGTTACAGGTGGAAGTGTAATACAACCTCGAGACCCTAGGGGCAACATTGAGACTTTAAAAGAGGGGGCCGGGCCCGGTGACATAATGTCACACGACCCTATCCCCTGTATTACTCTCGGCGCCACTGGTATAGGAACGCCACTTCTTTTACATAGTTCTAATTGTCTCGAGGTACTGTACAGTCAACCGTATATACTGATCGAGCAGTGGGTATAGAGGAGGTCATTATTGGATCAGTTTGATTTGAAGTCTAGATCTAGCTTCGAGCAATAGTCTTCTTTGCCATTTGTAGAACATGCACGTAATACGGTCATAAGGCTTCCGACATATAATACACAACCCCTTCACGACAGCATGCACGGTCGATCGTACATGGCAGTTGTAGGCCTGTAGGCTAAATGAACGACCGGGAGGTAGGCCTGCCTATTGGATATTGAAAACAGCTCTCCAAGAAAACATCTGCACGTCAGAATCAGTCTCTAAAATATGGCAATTTTCGTATGGGGGATGCAAAACAATATCAACAATGAAGAGTGTAGATACGTAAAATTCGTATACAGGCATTCATTCCCAAGATTTGAAGTTGTACTAGAAAAGGAGTGAAAATGCATGCTGCATTTAATCCCTTTTACCAAAAAAAAAAAAAAGAAAAAAGAAAAGTAGAAGCCAATCAATTAATTGATCCTACCAGGCTGAAGGCAATAGTTTTTGCGGGGAAAGGAAAAGAGGGGATCTAAGCCCTACCGGTGTCGAAAGGTGGACCGGGAAGCAACGGTATCTGAATCGATCTAGCCTTAACTAAGTGATTTGGACTTCGGGTTGGGCATATTAGACTACATTTTCTTCGGAACATTACACAACTTGGGATATTGCCGTCTTCATGACTACATCTTGCGTTGAACTATTTCCTTCCATATACAATTCTTATAGTATTTTTTATATATATTATGCTTCAAGATCGTAACATAAATGTCGTGATACATTATCACTAGTAATACTCCCCACACCCTCCCCGTGCACTCTCCTGAACGGGCCCAACATCATGTTAGAAGTTTCATTGCTACTTATCCTATCATTTTGACAAAAACTGATGGCGCCCTTTCCATAAACACTGCTGTTTGGATAGTTATTCGAAATGAAGACAGATAACGTCTTCTTTTGATCAACGTTTTTAGGAAGTTCCTGATTCCAGCAATATACGCTGAAACACAATTAAAAAAAAAACACGTATCATTGTATACGTTTTTCTTTCTTTTATCGTTCCTTTTCACTAGCTAAAATGAAGTTACAGCTATTAGCAGGCAACGTTACTGCTAGCTACGATTCAAGGCAACTTAATGCTAATACAGGAGGACAAATTAAATGGAACGTCCTTTTGAGGTGACACTGTGCACGGACATAGAATTAACGTACCGTTTGAAGTTGAAGTGTACACAAATAGTATAGTTAGAATAGTTATAGTATAGTTTGAAGAACCCTAGCAAAGCATTCCTGACTATCCGTTTAATAGTTTGATGGGATACATAGAGCAAGCATGCAGAAGAGGCAGGAATTATCGGAGAGTCGCAAAGCATGAGTTCTTAGTCCCCAGTATTAATCACTACCCATTGACAACAACATCAGTGTATTTCTACCAGGGCAAAAACAGTTCCCCAAATTTGGCAAGGTAAAATAACGAAGGCATCTGTGATATATCATTAATAACCAACAGCAACTTCAGACGCAATATGACTACAATTAAATGTATTTGTCTTTTGGAGGTTCAAGACGGCAAGGTTTCCTGCGTAAGACTGAAAATACAGTAAATATCACATTGGAATGAACTTATTTTGCAAATAGCAGGTGCCACGAAGGCCCAATTAAGATACATAAAGCAACATTGTAAATATAATTGACAATTCCCTTGGGGTGGGGTTGGGGTTGGAAGCCGGCAAATTTAAATTGCAGAGGACAGACTACACAGTGCCCTATTCGAATGTAACGTTTTAGTATCATCAAGGAAACGTTTTGAAACAACCATCTTGTCTGCATATGAAACCATCCACTTTCATATCTAACAAGAACTATCACGCAAGCTTGAAAGGGGCGCTCTTCTATATTATTAATGTATTTCGCGAAAAAAGAGGGCGCTTGTCGTTACAAATTGTCAGAGCCCGTGTATACAGACATTCGCCTCTGAACATAACCAGAGCCGTCGCCGTAGATAGCTACGGCTCTGAATATGACACTGTAGTTTTCGAATTGTACTATGACGCCCTCACAAGAGCTGCAGATATTCGAGGCAGCATACGCCCATTAAATCCCCCATTGACTTAAACACTAAATAACAAAAGTAATGTGGTCTCTAAGTTCTCACCAGCTAAACGCTACCCATTACAGGATAGCTGACAAGTTGACCTCTTTACTAGTAAACAATTTTCTTACGCTGCTCCTGACAGGGCTAAAGTGGTCTAACATTCAAAGTCATTATTTAGACTTTTCAGGTCAAAATATGACATTTTGAGATATTATATATCTTTCCCATGTCCCTAATGAGCCACCGTAGTTTAACTGGTCTAATTAAGATATTCTAAGTAGGCCAACTACTTCATTAATCAGATTTTTCAAAACTAAAAGTGTTAAATTAATATAGTCTGGATTGATAGCAGTGATTTTCATATATCTACAAAAGTAGTAAAATTAATGTTGTGCCTCAAGACACCTTTTAATAACCCCATATTTTGGACGAGTATTGCTAGGTTGCGTTAGTTACATCTATTATATTAATGTGATGAGATATATAAATCTATATTTTTATGACTTTAGTGAATGGATTGTTACAAAACAACATTTTCTGTAAGGATACTGAAGAACCAAATCAGTTGGCTGGTCGTATAGAATATTAATATAATAATTCGATATGGAAATCGACATATATATTGAGTGAAATTTCGTGTTTGATTATATTTAAACATTTTGTGTCTCGTCTTGTTCCCTTCTTTAGCTCTTTTGTAAACAAGTCTACAGGTTTTAATCTTCTGCAAATCAGTCCCGCATAAAATGACCGGTTGAGTGCAAATCAAACTTATGATTAATTTTTCATCTCATAATACCCCACTATCGCGGCAAACCCTGCAGTAACATCATTTTCTAAGAAGTGTACGGCGCAAATCTTTTATGCTGAAGTGGAGGCTCATAAAACGAAATGTTGAGCAAACAATCTTTTTGCTGTGTTCGACTCTAAAGATATTTATAAAATATTGGAAAAAAATTCTAATGGATTTTCATAAAAGACGTTATTGGAAAAAGCAGATGAGCCGCCTTTATTTGTTTAATATTCCGACAGTTACTATCCAATGAGGTTCATCGTAAGTGTTTTGCAGATTGATAAGTGTATTGATCAAAGCTCTGTTACGTTGGAGACATTTTGTATTCCTCACCGCCTGAAGAAAATCAGCGTTTGGATATTTAAATAGCGTGATTTACGATATGGCATTAAATATTCTAATCTGCATCCTTCTAATACCAGGTTTGTATCAAGAATCAATTACAGTTATTTTATATAAAAGGTTTTCAAGTTTAATTTTCAAGAAATGTACAACAAATTGGGAGGTATACTATACATAATGACATATTATAAAGTTAACGGTAACTTGCAGCATATATGAAATTCAAATACAAGAAAAGAAAGCAATTAACGTTATTACTTACAAGGTATTAAAGGAATGGTCGTAAGGAAACCTCAAATAATAATTAGAATTTACTCTGATAATGTTTTGAGAATTCACTTCTGTCACTAACTTAACGTTATCGCAATTCCTTTAGCAACTTGGAGTATACATATATATATATATATAGAAAGTAAATTTAATTTAACAGTGTGAACAATGGGCTATCACATTAGCTGGGAGAAGCCTAATTTGAACAAACAGCTTGATAGCCCATTGTTGATATATATATATATATATATATTTAAATACAATATATATACAATTAAATGTATTTTCACCTTGGATACCATTATTCGTTCATTATTAGTCTGTAATCTGAAGATAAAAGTAGTCACTTTCCGCAGTGTTTTTGTCAATTGATATATTCATTCGAAGTGAAAGAAATAAAACCTATCTATAAGTTAGAAAATACATTTAATTGTATATATATATATATATATATATATATATATATATATTTATATATATATATATATATATATATATACCATGCCGACATCTTCTCTATAAAATAGTTTCAATTCCTGCTACTCCTTGTCACTTTCGGTGATCATGCACTGAAGAAGCGCTAGTTTTGCTCGAAAGCTCTGCAAAAACCAAACATTGGCTGATTTACTTCCAATCACTTACCTAATTCAATTATTGTATCTCACTCGAGATCCAGCCTTTCTCTAAATGCAGCAACAGTTGTTTAACAGTTTTTCCGTTATTCCTATGTATATATATATATATATATATATATATATATATATATATATATATATATATATATATATATATATATATATATATATATATATATATATATATATAAATACAATATATATACAATTAAATGTATTTTCACCTTGTATTTATGGCTACTAGCCGTATGGATACCATTATTCGTTCATTATTAGTCTGTAATCTGAAGATAAAAGTAGTCACTTTCCGCAGTGTTTTTGTCAATTGATATATTCATTCGAAGTGAAAGAAATAAAACCTATCTATAAGTTAGAAAATTGTAAATCACTACAGCTATTTGATGAGGTATCTAACTATACCCCATCCCTTTGTCTCCTTAATAGTTAGAGTAACTTTACATCACAGCCAATTAGCAATTATGCTCAATGATCTAGTTCTCAAACAATGATGCAACTTTAGAGCAATTAGTTCCTGGCCCATGAATATATACACCAGTTTGGTTTTTAATTTGACACAACCGAACACAATTCGTATCTTAGGTTGGCTGCGTTACTAAATTATAATCAATATAGATGAGAATTTTTGTTTTTCATGATGGTTAAGATATGTTCGAACTCAAGAACCCTCATTTGTCTTTTATAGGTAACGGTTAGTGTATGAACGAAATCTGTTTAAGTCACCAGTTGCAGCCTGTTAAAAATATTGCTGTCTTTAAAACTAAAATCCAATATTTAGGAGAGGATGTAAATATTGATGGACTCGCCTCATACAAAGTAACCGAGTTCTCAGAAAACACCATTGCGGGATCGTATTCGAGTATTGATTCAACTACCACAGTTGATTATATCACAATTCCATATTTACTCGTTATATACTATTTTATGATTTGACAACAAATGTTGTTCGGGTTCAGTTATTTGAATCGATAAATATTGAGTGATTGAGAAGTGCTTGATTCTACAACTGTGTTTTACGTTTTAATAAACATTCGTCTTAAGCGTATGTTCGTAATTTCTATCACTTTATCTTTTAATTGTGCTTGAAATACGTTACAATTTCATGAAGCAGATAACCCCTTCACGTAAAGTTTGCTCACAAGAAAGAAAACGAGAAGTATTTTCTAAGATGAATGTCTGTGAAATGTCATAATGTATAGTAATTCGTCAACAATAATGTTAAGGAAGTCCATATTGAAAGAGAAAGTAATATTAAGTCCTTTTATTGTCGACGTTATCTTGTCCGATCGATAGTTCATTTCCCCACTATATACCCGACCCTATAATCATTAGAACAGGCTTCCTTAGCTGCCTAAACTTGCATCTTTTTGTCGTGAAGATGTTCTTAATATTTATAGATTTAAATCTTAATGCATGTCAAATGGTTCTATTGATTCTATCTCCTTCGTATTCTCTCCTTACCAAGTAGTAATGACGTTGTTGCATTGAAATTGAAAGTCTGCAAAAATACATAAATATATTCAGCAAGGTAATATATTACATCGCTCCCGGTGACCACTTCGGTTTTGGTCACAGCCTTGTCATTTTCTGAATATATTGGAAACAGGTCACATGCGTTTACTCTGAAATGGATATTATAACTATCTTTATACTGGTGTCTATGGTATCAGGTACGATATTATTTTGAATAATAATTTATTGTTAATAATAATATATTATTAATAACGAGACTAATTATCAAATGTTATATGTTGAATACATCATCTTTTAGGTTTTAGTAGTGATCGTGACTGTAATCATGTGAATCCTTGAACGTGTTTCGTGTTTGTTTTATGAAATTTAGTAAGCGATCAAGCAGTCGGAACACTTAATCTTTTATTTATTTATTTCGAATTTAAAGAATACTTTAAATAGGCCAGAGGTACAAAAGTTGAATTTAAGGCTAGCATATTGACGGATGGAAGCAAGGTTGTTACTTTAATGATACCTCGTTGCCTTAACAACCGGACGACGTTGATTAAAATCAATCAAATTTAGGTTCAACAGCAGAGAATGATATTTACGACAACGTGAAACGTGTTTGGCGCTACATATTTAAGAAAGTATCAAAGGAAATTAAAAAAGAAAAGAAAATTAAAGTTGATTCATCACTATCATTAGTGTTGTCGTGCAGTTCTTAGCGGTACTATATTAATGTGTAGGCTTCGTAGCCTATCACATAACGACGATGTGATAATTGGATGATGGAGATATGAACGTCAGCATTCTAAGTGAAAATGTGATCAACAAGACTACAAAGTCAATTTCCAACGAACCTTTTTTCAAATTATACTGTCACAATCATCCTCGGAACACGAATACGTTCGACAACACATACGTTCGTTGTATTATGATCCAGGTACCCAACGTGATGGATGTTTCACTTGCTTCAAGTTTGAATTTAGCGTATTAATTTATCGTATGATGTAGTTATTTGCTATGTAATTTATCAAAAGGACAGTTACATATCACTTTTTGTTCAATTTGATATCGATGGTTTAATGAAACGTTGTGAATGTGATCAACAATTTTTTTCACTAAAAGCGACTGATAACTGCCCAAAATAAGATAACAATAATTGATGAAATTAGAACCGCTACATTTTGTGGGTGCGAGTGCAGGTTAATGAAAGAGTAATTATGGAATTGATTCGATTTACCACTTTTCTTCACCTAGAAATTTCGATATTGGCATTTATAACTTGCAGTTTAACAATGTTATCTTTATGTTTTATGATATTATGTTAAAAAAGGTAATTATTTCAGGTAATATTATTTGTTCATAGGATTTTCTACATGGAATAGCATTCAAACATTTACCAGTAGCAACTAAACCACACACACATTCTATAACTAAATTTCTATCCTTGTAAAAACATTTTTATCAGTACTCGATCTTTCAAGAAGAGTCTTCTGAACGTACATACTAAGTACGTATGTCACAAAGTAAAGACAAACGTTTTAAACCCACAACAATCAAAAAAATATATTTATGGGATGGAGTTCATAAAACCAAAAGAAGAAAATTATACAAACATCATATGAAATTTCATTTACTGTCGCGACTTGTTAACTGTGATTAAATGCTCATACTATTGGACCAACAATGATGACTTTAACTGTGTCCCGAGAAAAATAAATCATGTTTCAAGCCTAAACAAATTAGAGGCGTGACGTTTATTCTTCTCCACTTCCTTTGTCTCGATAATTCCAAAATGGGATATTTATTGTGGAAAGCATTTGAAACTGTACAGACATATTATTTGTACGGTGTAGGGATATTTTGTTAAAGAGTTGCTTCCAATTTATCGGGGTCTCATCAATGATTTATAGATACATAAAAAGAATTGTATATTATTTCTTCACATTTATAGAGGTATATGTACGGTATAATTGTTTTTCTAAGGTATTGCAGCCAGGTACCCCAGAAGTGCTGAAGGAGAGCTTCGCCACTTTTTATTAAATCAAGAAAACCATTCACCGAGGGACAGACCAGTTCTGAACGCCAGTGATACTGTAGTTGTCGGACTAGACGTCGAATTTTACGCCATGCTTGATTTGGTGAGCCGGGGCGATTGTGGCGCCTTTAAAAATTAGCCACACATAATGTACTTAGTTTTGACCCTTCTGAGACCTTTTTTGTCAAACAAATTACAACAACAATCACTCCAGGACCGATTTTTTTTTCTTTTTAAGCTCCACGTAGCACAAGCAGATAAGAATTGAGACTTGTCAGGCCACTGTATCCGAGAGACATGAACTATACTTTAACATTTGCTCAATTTGATTATCTATATACTTGTATTGTGCGAGTTCTATCATTGATTTGACAATAATAAGAATTCAGAAGTCATATTTCTATTTGTATTGTTTCTTTCCAGAATGAAAAAGATCAAATACTAACGACTGCTTCTTGGTTGACCATGGTAAGAAAATGTGTCGACAATGTTACGTAATATTTACACACATATTTTATATACATGTTACCTTTCGACTTTTCAAATGTTTTCACTTTTATATAACTCGTTGACATTGCAGATGGGTTACTTTCGATATTATCTTAGTTTGAAAGTTGATTCAAAGTTTCGTTTCGTACAATTAGTCAAATTTAGATTATGTTTTTGAATTTGATATCACTACGATATTAAATTAATTCCGAATGTATTTTGTCATAATAGTATGGTTATTTAATGATACATTAAAAAAAAGCTACAACAATTTGCTGAAACCGTAGTTGACAATCGTTGGAAACATTATACAAACAAACAAAAGGAAGAATAAAAATATTCCCCAGTCTGATGTCACTCGTTTCTTAATGTTCTACAAATATGATTTAAAGAGGAAGTTACAGATTTCTCAGCACTGACAAGTGTTAACTATCGTTAGCACAACTTGAAACTATCAGAATAAATGTCTATTCATGATTAAATTTAATCACATTCGCATATTTTTATTTCAGACCTGGACAGATGAGCGAATGTCATGGGATCCGAGTAATTTCAGCGGCGTTGATCTAATCCATATGTACGTTGACGAAATATGGATTCCAAAGATATTCCTAAGCAACTCGTAAGTACTCGTGTCTATATTACTGGAAAGAGGCTAAAATAGGTTGATGTTTATTAGAAAGCTTGTAGATGTGAACATGGTAACTGATCAGAGGTGCTACATTGCGTCCGAAAAAGAGCTATTCTCTCTGTAAAAGCTATTCCCCAAAAGTTCACATGTCACAATGAATAACATATATTGCATTACACTCTACTAATATACAATATTAATATAATGTTTTAGTCATGGTCATATAAAGAGCCAAACACCAAAGCTGAACATGATACCAGCTGAGCGATGACAAAATGAAATGATACTAAAAAAATATATCTGAATGCCTCCTCGGAAACCTCTGTAACGCGAATTGATGTCCCATTATTGTTTATTTAAGACGATTGTTCGTTTGATTTCATCTAGATTGAGCGAGGAAGCTCTTGGTATTGTAAACTCGGAAAGAGGATCGATCTTACTGACGTCAAATGGCCACGTTCATCTCGGGGCTCCCGTTGTCCAGTCTACACAATGCCACATCATGTAAGTTTAGAAACCAATTAATGTCATGATCATAAGTACATTTATAAATTTTAGAGGAAAAAGGTAAACATGTGTCACATCTTATGACGATAAATAGCGTGTGAAGTTGTTACTAGGAAGTTGACTAACTAAGACAATGATTTTATTAGGATCCAAATTCCAAAAGAATGATACCAAATTGACAAGGATTCCGTTTGTTGTCTGATTTAATCATGTCAACGCCAGACTAAAACTAGTATGGTGACATAAGGGTTGAAGCGATTAATTTATCGAGAGCTGATCACATGTTTTTTTGTTGAACTTGATGGTTATGGAAATGTATATCTTATAGCTATTGTTTCCCTATAATGATTGGCAAGAACGCAAATTACTGTTCACGTTTACCTTTCTTTTTTTTATTTCACAGCATCACATACTTTCCGTTCGACACACAATTGTGTCCTTTTCACTATATCCCAGAAACCATGCTTGCTCATCAAATGTATTTCTATATCGCCCCGCCAAAGAACGAACGCACTTTGTATAGCAATCAATGGGACCTCCTCAATGTAACCGTGTTCAGCGGTGTGTTTCCAGTAGAAGAATTCGTAGAAGGCCGCCATATTGATTATTATACATTGGGCTCAGTGTGCGTTCATCTACGAAGAGACCCTACCTACTATATAACAGCTCTCCTCCTACCTTCAACCTTTCTCTGTGTAATGTCATTTGTAACATTTTTGGCTCCACCCGATAGCGGCGAGAGAATCTCACTGGGTGTATCAATGGTACTTGGCTTAACTGTATTCCAGTTGCTCATCGTGGATACATTGCCATCATCTAGCAAGACGCCTCCGATTATCGGCACTTATCTGACTGCAACCTTTATTCTTGCCTGTCTCGCTGTTCCTTTCTCTTTGGCTAACATTGCCGTAGCTTACGGAGACAGACGATTATGGATCCTGAAGTACACATTGTTTAGGAACATCCTGCTAGAGAAACTGCCTAATATATTCTGCACGCCAACCTACAGTGACAGAATTCACATCGTACCCATCGTCGTAAAACCACAACCACTTTTCAATAAGAGGGATGAAGTTATTACCTTGTCAACCACGGAAGGAGCACCAAAGACGAATCAAGTGGCACCTTTGCCACCAACGCCTTCGCCACCGCCGTCACCAGGAAGGCAAACGGAGAAGTTATCAGCTAGTGAGAAGGTAAAAACACCTGACAGATTAATGGAAATGCTGTTTTTTTATTGGTTAGTAACATGATTCGATAATGAAGTCATCAAAGATAAAAGGTCATGTTATTCAGCGCAACTCATATTTTTGTTTTTATACTTTGAACGTTATGCATACCGACTTATCTCACCAGTTTGTGTTAAAAATATACTAATAAAAAACCAGATAAACAATTAATTTGTTCGTTTTTCCTGCTTTCATTACAGACGCAACTGGAAGCGCGCACGGTTGCCTTGGTGATGGATAGATTGTTCTTGCTTGTGTTCATCTTTGTGTTCTTTGCTGTCACTGCATATGTGATAATTCTCTTTGGGCAAGATCCTGGACGAACGGAAGAAAGTTGTGTGATATAAACAAAATGAAACATCCAGTTTAAATACGTTACATTTGATTTGATTTCACGGACATTATTAACATATACAGTAAAGTCATCTAATTCTCATAGTAACAAACGAGACTTCAAGAGTTACTACTTTTCCAGTTTCATTAATATAAGTTTGAGTAAGTTGTAAACACCTTTATTACAGAGCACTGTCAAGTTTTTAATGATTCCTTGTACTCCCATCTTTGGTGGCAGATTTTTCTGTTCCTAAAAGAAGAAGGAAGAGAAAAAAGAAGCAGTTTCTCAGCAGAGAAAGTACATTTCTCTCAAAAGATTTCTTTAAGATAGTTTATTCAAATTACAATCTGTACATAATTACATGTTTTTTTAATAATTTGTAGAAAAAAGAAGGTAATTAATTAATCCTGCGAAATCCTGCGAAAAAGAAGGTAATTGTGAACAAAGCTCGAGCTCCGTGGTACACAGATGAACTCCGACTTCTGAGGACTAATGTTCACCGTTTAAAACGAGCTTGGCTCAGCTCACCGCTGGAGATTAACAAGCAAATATTCCACGGTGCCCGAACATCTTACCATGACAAATGCGAGAGAGCTAAAACTGAGTACCACCGTTCTCGCATACAGTCCGCCAACACCAGGAAACTGTTTGTCGTGGTTGATGAGATCACAGGAGACAATAAGTCAACTGGTGCCATCCTACCTAAGCACAACGATCCCCAGCAAATGGCGCAAGATTTATCTGACTTTTTCTGTGGGAAGATCAGTAAATTACGCGATACATTCCATGATGTTACAAAGCCAAGTTTACCACCGTGCCCACCTAGTCATAGCTTTTCGAACTTCAAGCCAATTACCCGTGACGACGCGACCAAACGTATTTCAGCTATGAACTCGAAATCTTCAGAGCTCGATCCGATGCCAACTCAGTTCGTTAAACTTTGCCTACCAGAATTAGTGGATGATCTCGTGAACAATGCCAACACTTCCTTCAAAGCAGGGACTGTTCCGCGACGTCATAAACGCGCTCTTGTCAGACCATTATTGGAAAAGCCCGGACTGGATCCTGATGTTTTATCAAATTATCGTCCCGTTTCCAACCTTTTATTTGAACATACATTTTTAGAGAACATGTGTTTGAATCAAATTGATGTATATTTAACCAATTCTCTCTTTATTCGAAATTTCAATCTGCATACAGAAGGAACCATAGCACAGAAACCGCGTTGCGTCGTGTAAGAAATGACATTCTAGTTTCAATGGACAATCATAAAAGGGGGAATTTTAGTCATACTCGATCTTACCGCCGCATTCGATACAATTGACCACAATATTTTAATGCAGCGTTTGGAGCATCGGTTTGGCATAAATGGCATTGCTTTAAAGTGGTTCGATTCATATCTTCGAGGACTTACTCAACGTGTCTGTGTTGACAATTGTTATTCGGACGATGAACCGTTATTTTGCGGTGTACCACAGGGAAGCGGTCTTGGGCCGATTCTTTTTATCTTGTATACATCCCCACTCGAAGACATTATTTTAGCCAATGATATCGACTTAATGATTTTTGCCGATGATACACAAGTGTAAAAATCTATCGGACTGGACATTCATACCTGAAAAATCCATAAATGCTATTCGTGAGTGGATCGCAGCAAATCGACTTGTACTCAATTATAGCAAAACAGAAGTAATTCATTTTCACAGTAAGTTCCGAAAAGTTCAAACAGACATATCTAGTTTCAGAGTTGGTGTTACTCATGTTAAACCCATTTCCGTTGTCAGAAATTTAGGAGTGCAATTTGATGAATTCATGTCTATGTCAAGTCATGTCTCAAAAATTTGTCAGTCAGCATCATACTCATTGTATCGTATTGGGAAAATTCGTAAGCTCTTAGATCGCACAAGCACAGACAGATTAATTCATGCATTTGTTACATCGTACCTTGATTATTGTAATATTTTACTCTATGGAATTGAGCAACAGCAACTGGCACGTCTTCAATTGATCCAAAACTCGGCAGCACGCAAGGTTACACGGAGTAGGAGGCACGAACCCATCACACCCATATTGATTGACCTTCATTGGTTACCTGTCTCCGCAAGGATCGAATTCAAGTCTCTAGTCATAACTTACAATATTATAAATGGCACGCCCCTCACTATCTTGGCCCTTTGATCAGTCGCCAGATTGCCAATCGCACACGACAGAGGAGCAGACATTCTATGGAGATACGACTAGAGCTGGGCAGATTCGCCCAAAAAAAGCTTTGGCGCACAATCCTTTGCCTTTTTTTGCACCTGATCTATGGAATGCACTCCCCAATGACATCAGGGCAGCTCCATCATTAAATGTTTTTAGGGCACTCCTTAAAACTTACTTTCTTCGAAAGTATTATTCTTTTTAAACCTCCAGTCATATTGTTTGTGTTACCATCTTGCCATCTTTTGAATGTTTTATATTGAAATTTATTTTCTATTTATGTTTTGATAGTCTTATTGTTGCTAATTTTCGGCTGTAATAGTTTAGTATATTAGTTTTATTGTATGCTGTCATATTTTATTGCTTTTGTCTCTAATTTCTCAATTTTATTGTTTTTCTTTTTAATAATTATTGTTAAGTTATTTATTTCTGTAATTCTTAGGATGCAATAGTTTTAGACTGTAATATTTTTAAGCTGTAATATTTTTTAAATTGTATTATTTTATGCGTTTCTGTGAAGCTGCTTTGAGATCATTCTTTTGATGTAAGGCGCTATAAAAGAATAAATTATTATTATTAGAAAGAGGAAATCGTTCAATTGATTAGAACGTATTTGAGTAAATACAGCTGTAGTTGCTCGCGCAAAACAAGAGAGTAACCTAGGATGATGGACCGCAATGTATGGAACCAAATCCACAGTTTTTTTTAATGTCTTTTGCGACTTATATACCAATGAAAGGATTGAGTTGTCACGTCGTCAAGCCAAGATCTACCAAGTTGTGACAAGGAAGCGGAGTCAAATATCGCATTAGCAACAATATTCGTTTTGGCATTGTAAACACAAACTTGACCGTAAGGAGGGAGGGGGTGATAGTCGAAAGGTTGTGTACATTTTGCTATACGTTTTGGCTGGGTCGTATCCATAAGAGATTGCGGTCCGCTGATACATAGAAGCATACTCCGGTAGTTGTGCTTATTCTAATATATAGATTCATTGGGTACGATCACATATATAGTTTCAAACTAATAATGTAGAAGTAATCAGTTGCACGTATAAAGTTTCCCCTCACCCATAAAAATAACACAAACAAAGATACATATTGATAAAAACAATGGAAAATAATCATTGATCATGAAGTTCCGATAGCTATTACGGTTTCACGTTATTTAGCTGCTAAATGTCTTGAGAGCAAGAAAAAATAGAAAACAAGTCGGCTCCTCAGGGCTAGCCTAATTGTCAATCTTTTGTTTCGTCAGTTCTAATAACCCGACAAAAGCAAGTTCTATTAAATTGATATAAAAATAAGCACAAACTTAACTACATTTATATCTACATTTAACACCATTTGTTCTTTAAAATATGTTGTCTCATTTAAAAGATATTAGTTGTGGTCACAAAAGTCTTATATTCTCTGATTGAGTATTGTATTGCATCTGTATAACTTACGTAACGTTTCGCATAAATTATTTATTGATGGCCGTTTGAAGGGAATGTATCCCTACCAATGTAATTTATTAACTACAAGTGTAATACCAGCGTAAATTGTCAATTGATGTTAATTCTAACATGAAACAGAATATCTATATTTAACACCATTTAGTCTTAAATTTTTTGGTCTCATTTAATAGATGTTATTTGTGGTCACAGAAGTCTTATATTCTCCGATTGAGTATTGTATTGCATCTGTATAACTTACGTAACGTTTCGCATAAATTATTTATTGATGGCCGTTTGAAGGGAATGTATCCCTACCAATGTAAGTATGATACCAGCGTATATATTCAATTACTGTTGGTTCTAAAATTAAACATGATGTCGTAAATTTCTAAGGCAGAAGTAGCTTTAACGGTAATCGGTCATAAACATTGGAAACAGTAGAAGTTTTACAATATTGTAAACACTTTTATACACAACTTGGTATATCGTATACAACATGCAGGACACGCTACTAACAGAGCTTGGCATTAACTTAACCCGATAAAACCAATTTTAATAAAACAATTCAGGAAAAAAAATATATACCTAATGCAGAACATCGTTTAAAACGAACTATAGGCCATTTCTTTAAAGCTACGCTATACTCCCTGGTTAAAGTAGAGATACTATAAGAGTGCATGTTATGTAAAGCTTATTTTCATATTGTAAGTATTTAGACGGATGCGTATTTCAATGTTATTTCTGTTATTGGTATGTTAATTAGTTGTAGTAGAAGCTGTAACTGTTGTTAGTGTCGGATGGCATTCGATTGCCGGGCCTTGAGTGAGACACCTCGTAAATAGATATAGGCAATGCACGCAACACAACTTGTAGGCCTATATTTCATTCATCATGATAATACAAATACATTTCCTTTAATAACTTTCCACTGAGTCCATGTGGTTGTGCGGGGTTAGTGGTGGTAGTTTTATGGGATAAGACAAAGAGAGATGGTGAACGATTGGTGGATTTCAGCATGTAGATTATTGCAGCTCATTTATTAAAATTGTTCCTTAAGAGAACATGATACAATACAAAATTAATTTTGTTCCATTGTAATATTGATGTCGTTGTATTGTTCAATGGAACCGATTGGACGATGAGGATATAGGTGTTGTCACAAATTGACCGTTGTTTGTTGTCAAGTACTCGATGTTTTAATAAGTTTGCTCTTCTATCTTGAAGAAATTACAATCCATACTATAATGTTGCCGTAATATTCTTTATTAAGTCATATCATCATTCCGGATGCTCTTCGTCATTGAAAGGATGTCAGCTAATGTAGTTTGTAGGGTGTCAAGTACGGTTTTTTTTTTGTACATATAGAAATACAAATATGAAGAAAAAGTACAAATAGAAGTCTCACCGAGAATAGCGTTATCAATTTCTCATTCAGAAACATAGTATTAACCCCCCCCCCCCCCCCAGCCAACAACCTTGCTAATGTTAACGTTTGTTACCTTTCCTTTCTCTGGACATTGGTTTCTTCCAAAAATCAACCAATATCGAACCCTGTTTTAATCCCCTGTGGTGCCCTACTCATGTCTCTGCCTATGCTTAAATACTGTCCTCCTTTCTCGCGGCTTTGTTCTACCGTGTAGCGTGTATTTCTGTTTCTTTTGTTACGGTATAGTTTGCAGTGACTATTCGCGTCTCTTTAGTCCCCTAACTCCATACTTCCCTGCTTGAATGCCTAGATCTTTCTCCCTGGTTTGCTTTGACCCTACCCACCTGTCTCTATGATTCCTTTTCCCCGTCTACTCTTTATAGCTTCCATGGAACATCATGAGGCAGGCCTACAAGCGTGATGATGTGCATAAAGCTTGATGTCGTTGTTATGAAAACATGTTCATATTGCCACTATGCGATAGGCTGTAAATGCATTATCCTATATTTGTTTTCCTTGACTCCTTTTATATAAATAGTTTTCAATTTCAATATTCTTGGAGTCATATCTCGCTCTACCTCTTCACCGCCCTTCTGTTAACACCACTGTCAAACCTCCTGGTTAAGTTATTGTCTTTGTATAACCTACTAATTAGTAAGTAATCGACTATGAAAGAAGTTTGAGGTTTGAATCTCTGTTACTATGACAATAGTATTTAGCAACGACCTAAAAAACGTATAATCATTATTGGTATAGTTCAGAAAAATATTGATAGTATATATTGTCCTTTTGCTAAGTGCACTTCCGTTTTATTAATAGATTAACAAACAAGAAAGCAGGCTGAAATGTACTAAGCTGATATTTATTCTGTTTGGCCTATTCTTCTTCTTCTTCTTCTCTCAAATTTGCGTTTGAAAGCTTATCTAAAACTAACAAGACGCTCGGCTTTGAAAAAGGAGGGGAAAAAAGATGAAAGGATACCTAAAATGGTATTCCCTTTAAGAAAATGTTAAGTGGCGTAATACATGTCTTATGCTTTTTCCTATTGAGTATGTGTTGCATTTGTGGAACTACGGTTGCTTAATAGAGACATGGAAAAGACAACATAGGGACTCGAAATATCAAAATAAAAAGATTAAAAGTATAATTTAGAATTTAAATTAAAACAACATGAGATTCAAAGTAGTTATTTAGACTTTTCAAGTCAAAATATGACATTTTGAGATATTATATATCTTTCCCATGTCCCTAATAAGCCACCGCAGTTTAACTGGTCTAATTAAGATATTCTAATTAGGCCAACTACTTCTTTAATCAGATTTTTCAAAATTAAAAGTGTTAAATTATTATAGTCTGGACTGATAGCAGTGATTTTCATATATCTACAAAAGTAGTAAAATTAATGTTGTGCCTCAAGACACCTTTTAATAACCCCATATTTTGGACGAGTATTGCTAGGTTGCGATAGTTACATCTATTATATTAATGTGATGAGATATATAAATCTATATTTTTATGACTTTAGTGAATGGATTGTCACAAAACAATATTTTCTGTAAGGATACTGAAGAACCAAATCAGTTGGCTGGTCGTATAGACAAAACAAAATAATATATCGATATGGAAATCGACATGTTTATTGAGTGAAATTTCGTTTTGAATAAATTTAAACACTTTGCGTCTCGTCTTTTTCTTTCTTTGGCTCTTTTGTAAACAAGTCTACAGGTTTTAATCTTCTGCAAATCAGTCCCGCATAAAATGAATGGTTGAGTGCATATCACACTTATGATTAATTTTTCATATCATAAATACCCCACTATCGTGGCAAACCCTGCAGTAACATCATTTTCTAAGAAGTGTACGGCGCAAATCTTTTATGCTGAAGTGGAGGCTCATAAAACGAAAGGTTGAGCAAACAATTTTTTGCTGTGTTCGCCTCTAAAGATATTTATAAAATATTGGGAAAAATTTCTAATGGATTTTCATAAAAGACGGTATTGGAAAAAGCAGATGAGCTGCCTTTATTTGCTTTAATATTCCGACAGTTACTAGCCAATGAGGCTCAACGTTAAGTATATTGCAGATTGATAAGTGTATTGATCAAAGCTCTGTTACGTTGGAGACATTTTGTATTCCTCACAGCCTGAAGAAAATCATCGTTTGGATATTTATAAAGCGTGAATCACGATATGGCATTAAATATTCTAATCTGCATCCTTCTAATACCAGGTTTGTATCAATAATCATTAATAGTTATTTTATTTAAAAGGTTTTCAAGTTTAATTTCCAAGAAATGTACAACAAATTGGAAGGTAAACTATACATAATGACATATTTATAAAGTTCACAATAGCGTGTGGCATATATGAAATTCAAATACAACAAAAGAAAGCAATTAACGTTATTACTAATCGCTTCTTATTACTCTAAACAGAAAGAATCATCTTTGTAAGGGTTTAAAGTAATGGTCGTAAAGAATCCTCAAATAATAATCAGATTCTACTCTAGTAATCTGTAACTATTACTTCATTTACATGAATAGAGAATTTTCATTTCAATGTCACTAACTTAGCGTAATCGCAATTCCTTTAGCAACTTGGAGTGTACATATATAAATATACTTTATATATATATATATATATATATATATATATATATATATATATATATATATATATATATATATATATATATATATATATATATAAAGTATATTTAATTTAACAGTGAGAACAATGGGCTATCACATTAGCTGGGAGCAGCCTAATTTGAACAAACAGCTTGATAGCCCATTGTTGATATATATATATATATATATATATATATATATATATATATATATATATATATATATATTTAAATTTATTTAAATACAATATATATTTAAATACAATTAAATGTATTTTCACCTTGTATTATGGCTACTAGACGTATGGATACCATTATTCGTTCATTATTAGTCTGTAATCTGAAGATAAAAGTAATCACTTTCTGCAGTGTTTTTGTCAATTGATATATTCATTCGAAGTGAAAGAAATAAAACCTATCTATAAGTTAGAAAATTGTAAATCACTAGAGCTATTTGATGAGTTATCTATCTATACCCCATCCCATTGTCTCCTTAATGGTTAGAGTAACTTTACATTACAGCCAATTAGCAATTTTGCTCAATGATCTAGTTTTCAAACAATGATGCAACTTTAGAGCAATTAGTTCCTGGCCCATGAATATATATACCAGTTTGGCTCTTAATTTGACACAACCGTACACAATTCGTATCTTAGGTTGGCTGCGTTACTAAATTATAATCAATATAGATGAGAATTTTTGTTTTTCCTGATGGTTAAGATATGTTCGAACTCAAGAACGCCCATTTGTCTTTTATAGGTAACGGTTAGTGTATGTGCGAAATCTGTTTAAGTCACCAGTTGCAGCCTGTTAAAAATATTGCGGTCTTTAAAACTAAAATCCAATATTTATTTTGAAAAGGATGTAAATATTGATGGACCCGCCTCATACAAAGTAACCGAGTTCTCAGAAAACGCCATTGCGGGATCGTATTCGAGTATTGATTCAACTACCACAGTTGATTTTATCACAATTCCATATTTACTCGTTATATACTATTTTATGATTGCCAAAAAGTGTTGTTCGGGTTCAGTTATTTGAATCGATAAATATTGAGTGATTGAGAAGCGCTCGATTTAGATTAACGATTTAGAAACATTCGTCATAAACGTATGTCTTGCCGTAATTTCTATCACTTTCCCGTGTAATTGTGCTTGAAATACGTTACAATTTTATGAAGCAGATAACCCCTTCACGTAAAGTTTGCACACAAGAAAGAAAACAAGAAGTATTTTCTAAGATAGGAATGTCTGTGAAATGTCATAATGTAAAGTAATTCGTTCACAATAATTTAAGGAAGTCAATATCTTTGAAAGATAAAGTAATATTAAGTCCTTTTATTGTCGACGATATCTTGTCCGGTCGATAGTTAATTCCCCCACTAAATACCCGACCCTATAATCATTAGAACAGGTTTCCTTAGCTGCCTGAACTTGCATGTCGTGAAGATGTTCTTAATGTTTATAGATTTAAATCTGAATGCATGTCAAATGGTTTTGTTGATTCTATCTCCTTCGTATTCTCTCCTTACCAAGTAGTAATGACGTTGTTGCATTGATATTGAAAGTCTGCAAAAATACATAAATATATTGACTGTAGTCAGCAAGGTAATATATTACATCGCTCCCGGTGACCACTTAGGTTTTGGTCACAGCCTTGTCATTTTCTGAATACCTTGGAAACAGGTCACATGCGTTTACTCTAAAGTGGATATTATAACTATCTTTATACTAGTGTCTATGGGATCAGGTACGATATTATTTTGAATAATAATTTATTGTTAATAATAATATATTATTAATAACGAGACTAATTATCAAATATTATATGTTGAATACATCATCTTTTAGGTTTTAGTAGTGATCGGGACTGTAATCATGTGAATCCTTGAACGTGTTTCGTGTTTGTTTTGTGAAATTTAGTAAGCCATCAAGCAATCGGAAGATAACACTTTTATTTATTTATTTCGATTTTAAGAATACCATAGATAGGCCATAGGTACAAAAGTTGAATTTAAGGCTAGCATACTGACAGATGGAAGGAAGGTTGTTACTTTAATGATACATCGTTGCCTTAACAACCGGACGACGTTGATAAAATCAATCAAATTTAAATTCAACAGAAGAGAATGATACTTGAGACAACGTGAAACGTGTTTGGCGCTACATATTTAAGGAAGTATCAAACGAAATTAAGAAAGAAAAGAAAATTAAAGTTGATTCATCACTATCATTAGTGTTGTCGTGCAGTTCTTAGCGGTACTATATTAATGTGTAGGCTTCGTAGCCTATCGCTATAACGACGATGTGATAATTGGATGATGGAGATATGAACGTCAGCATTCTAAGTGAAAATGTGATCAACAAGACTACAAAGTCAATTTCCAACGAACCTTTTTCAAATTATACTGTCACAATCATCCTCGGAACACGAATACGTTCGACAACACATACGTTCGTTGTATTATGATCTAGGTACCCAACGTGATGGATGTTTCACTTGCTTCAAGTTTGAATTTAGCGTATTAATTTATCGTATGATGTAGTTATTTGCTATGTAATTTATTAAAAGGACAGTTACATATCACTTTTTGTTCAATTTGATATCGATGGTTTAATGAAACGTTGTGAATGTGATCAACAATTTTTTTTCACTAAAAGCGACTGATAACTGCCTAAAATAAGATAACAATAATTAATGAAATTAGAACCGCTACATTTTGTGGGTGCGAGTGCAGGTTAATGAACGAGTAATTATGGAATTGATTCGATTTACCACTTTTCTTCACCTAGAAATTTCGATATTGGCATTTATAACTTGCAGTTTAACAATGTTATCTTTATGTTTTATGATATTATGTTAAATAAAGGTATTTATTTCAGCTAATAATTATTATTTCATGAATTTTTTCTACACGGAATAGCATTGAAACATTTACCAGTAGCAACTAAACCACAAACACATACTAAACCAAAATTCTCTCCTTGTAAAAACATCTTTATCATTACTCGATCTTTCAAGAAGTGTCCTCTGAATGTTCATACTGAGTACGTATGTCACAAAGTAAAGACACACGTTTTAAACCCACAACTGTACGCAATCAAAAATATGTTAATGGGATGGAGTTCATCAAACCAAATTATACAAACATCATATGAAATTTCATTAACTGTCGCGACTTGCTAACTGTTATTAAATGGTCATACCATTGGGCCAACAATGTTGACTTTATCCCGAACTGTGTCCCGAGAAAAAATAAATCATGTTTCAAGCCTCAACAAATTAGAGGCGTGACGTTTATTCTTCTCCACTTCCTTTGTCTCTATAATTCCAAAAATGGGATATTTATTATGGGAAGTGTTGGATAGTTACTTAGCGCCACCAAATAATCTGTTTACGATATAGTTTGATATATGTTAATTTATGCAAACCTTAATTTGAATGGTATGGTTTGTGTTATGTAACGTCTACCAAGGTTTCTTGGAGAACACGTTCTTGTTAAAAGCTCACAATACATTACGTTAACCGTTTAGACGGATCAATGGCGCTATAGTGTTTTGTCACTGAAGTTTTCATATAAGTTTTGTTAGGTTGTCCCGGGACCGACACAACAACTGGCGACGAGGTTGGTCGGAAATAAAACCTAAGTTCTAAAAAGAGTTCTTACCGGGAGAAGGAGAAACTATGGCTTCCAACATGTTAAAAGTGGAGATTTATGATCCTGATGTGGAAATTTGGGAATCATACGAGGAACGTTTGATACTGTTTTTCCAAGCAAATGAAGTAGAGGATGATAACAAGAAAGTGGCGACACTTTTGTCTTCAATGGGAGCAAAAGGCTATGGACTTTTGAAAAATCTTGTATCGCCAGACAAGCCATCATCGAAGAAGTTAAACGAAATTTGTGGGACTTTGAGGGTATACTACAATCCCAAACCCCCAGTTTTATTGGAGAGATTCCGATTTTACAACTACAACCAGAGCTCGTCAACTACAATTGCAGAGTTTTTAGCCGAACTAAAGAGAATGACTAGCACGTGTAATTTCTGAAGGATGCACTGCGTGACCGGTTCGTTTGCGGGATATCCAGAAAAGGCTCTTGTCGGAAGACGATTCACTAAAGCTGGATAATGCCGTGAAAATTTCCATGAGTATGGGGTCCGCCGCCAAAAAACGCAGCTATTATCAAGGAAGGGTCTGCCAGCGTTCATCACGTGGCATCTAAGCCAACGAGTCATCGAGTGTTCTGTTCGTGCTGCGGTAAACCAGGACATTTTAAAAAGGACTGTCATTATAAGGACTATAAGTGTCACATTTGTTATTGTGTTGGACATTTAAAGGCTGTTTGCAGGCGAAATTCAGATGTGAGTAAACCACGTGATAAGGAACGTAATTCTAAGCATAGGACAAGTAAAAAGAGTAAACATAGTTCGAGAATTAAGGAAGTAAATCAAACCCCTGAATATGATTCTAGTAGTAGTGATGAAGAGAGTGGTGACGAAGACGTCACAGTTTACTATGTAAAGTTACTTGCGTCAAGCAAACCAGTTGAAGTTCAAGTTGAAATTGAAAACCAAAAGATATCTATGGAATTAGATACGGGGGCTGGTGTTTCCCTAATTCCAAACGATATGTTTGTTAAGGCACTGTCGCCTAAGGTTGACATTAAACCTACAAAGGTTGTTTTGAAAACATTTACAGGAGAGAAGATACCTGTAAAAGGAAAATGTATCGTTAAAGTTAAGTATAATGGAATCGAAAAAGCATTGGCATTGTTTGTCATTGCAGAGAATGGTCCCGCCCTTTTGGGTCGAAATTGGTTGGAACACTTGCCTTTAAATTAGCAAGAAATCAATCGTGTGTATTTGTCACCAAAAGACAAAGTCAATGAGATATTGTCTGGTAGTAACGTACTTAATAAGAAATTGGGTACAGTCAAAGGCATCCAAGCGAAACTTAGGATAAAACCTGATGCAACGCCTAAATTTTACAAACCAAGGCCCATGCCTCTAGCTATCAAGGATAAGGTATCAGAAGAGCTAAATAGACTAGTGAAGGAGGGTGTGCTAGAAAAAGTTGATTTTTCTGATTGGGCCGCCCCAATTGTCCCAGTGAGAAAAGGGGATGGTAATATCCGGGTTTGCGGGGACTACAAGGTCACAATTAACCCAGTAATGCACCAACAAGAATATCCTTTGCCCCGTCCAGAAGAGTTCTTTGCACAGCTGCAGGGTGGTCAAAAGTTCTCAAAAGTAGACTTGTCAAATGCATACTTGCAAATAGTTTTAGATCCCGATTCCAGAAAATATGTTACGATCAACACCCATTTAGGTCTTTTTCAGTATACAAGACTACCGTTTGGAGTAAGCTCCGCCCCTGCAATTTTTCAACAATGCATGGACCAAATTTTGGGTGGGTTAAATGGGGTGGGTTGCTATCTAGACGATATTATTGTCACTGGTAAAACTGACGAAGAACATTTAAGGAACTTGGGTCAAGTAGTCAAGAAACTCGACGAGGTTGGTTTGAGACTTAGGGAATCAAAGTGCTCATTTTTTCAGGACTCGATCGAGTATCTTGGTTTTATATAGATGCTAAGGGAATTCACCCATCTCCTGCAAAAGTTGAGGTGCCGACACAACAGGAAGCATTCGACACTGTACAGACATACTATTTGTACGGTCTAGTGATATTTTGTTAAAGAGTTGCTTCCAATTTATCGGGGTCTCATCAATGATTTATAGATACATAAAAAGAATGGTATGTTATTTCTGGACATTTATAGAGGGATATGTACGGTATAATTGTCTATTTCAGGTATTGCAGCCAGGTACCCCAAAAGTGCCGAAGGAGAGCTTCGACACTTTTTATTAAATCAAGAAAACCATTCACCGAGGGATAGACCAGTTCTGAACGCCAGTGATACTGTAGTTGTCGGACTAACGGTCGAAGTTTACGCCATGCTTGATCTGGTGAGCCAGGGCGATTGTGGCGCCTTTAAAAATTAGCCACACGTAATTACGTACTTAGTTTTTACCCCTTCTGAGACCTTTTTGTCAAACAAATTGAATTATAAGTAATTAAGTAATATTTGTAAATGTTTGTAAGTATTTATAAATATGAGGTAGCATATTATAACTAAGTTATGTGTAAGGTGAGAATAAGAGAAATGTGGTATAGAAGTTATTCTACACTATTTAGAAGAACAACAATCACTCCAGGACCGATTTCCTTCTCTTTAAGCTCCACGCAACACAAGCAGATAAGAATTGAGACTTGTCAGGCCACTGTAACC
Source organism: Apostichopus japonicus (assembly GCF_037975245.1). Lineage (NCBI taxonomy): Eukaryota > Metazoa > Echinodermata > Holothuroidea > Aspidochirotida > Stichopodidae > Apostichopus > Apostichopus japonicus. The sequence continues at coordinate 17,863,358 of NC_092561.1, forward strand.
GAGAGACATGAACTATACTTTAACATTTGCTCAATTTGATTATCTATATACTTGTATTGTGCGAGTTCTATCATTGATTTGACAATCATAAAAAATTCAGAAGTCATATTTCTATTTGTATTGTTTCTTTCCAGAATGAAAAAGATCAAATACTAACGACTGCTTCTTGGTTGACCATGGTAAGAACATGTGTTGAAAATGATACGTAATATTTACACACATATTTAATATACATGTTACCTTTCGACTTTTCAAATGTTTTCACTTTAATATAGCTCGTTGACATTGCAGATGGGTTACTTTCGATATTATCTTAGTTTGAAAGTTGATTCAAAGTTTCGTTTCGTACAATTAGTCAAATTTAGGTTATGTTTTTGAATTTGATATCACTACGATATTAAATTAATTCCGAATGTATTTTGTCATAATAATATGGTTATTTAATGATACATTAAAAAAAGCTACAACAATTTGCTGAAACCGTAGTTGATAATCGTTGGAAACATTATACAAACAAACAAAAGGAAGAATAAAAATATTCCCCAGTTCGATGTCACTCGTTTCTTAATGTTCTACAGATATGGTTTAAAGAAGAAGTTACATATTTCTCAGCACTGACAAGTGTTAACTATCGTTATTACAACTTGAAACTATCAGAATAAATGTTTATTCATGATTAAAATTAATCACATTTGCATATTTTTATTTCAGACCTGGACAGATGAGCGAATGTCATGGGATCCGAGTAATTTCAGCGGCGTTGATCTAATACATATGTACGTTGACGAAATATGGACACCAAAGATATTCCTCAGCAACTCGTAAGTACTCGTGTCTATATTACTGGAAAGAGGCTAAAATAGGTTGATGTTTATTAGAAAGCTTGTAGATGTGAACATGGTAACTGATCAGAGGTGCTACATTGCGTCCGAAAAAGAGCTATTCTCTCTGTAAAAGCTATTCCCCAAAAGTTCACATGTCACAATGAATAACATATATTGCATTACACTCTACTAATATACAATATTAATATAATGTTTTAGTCATGGTCATATAAAGAGCCAAACACCAAAGCTGAACATGATACCAGCTGAGCGATGACAAAATGAAATGATACTAAAAAAATATATCTGAATGCCTCCTCGGAAACCTCTGTAACGCGAATTGATGTCCCATTATTGTTTATTTAAGACGATTGTTCGTTTTATTTCATCTAGATTGAGCGAGGAAGCTCTTGGTATTGTAAACTCGGAAAGAGGATCGATCTTACTGACGTCAAATGGCCACGTTCATCTCGGGGCTCCCGTTGTCCAGTCTACACAATGCCACATCATGTAAGTTTAGAAACCAATTAATGTCATGATATAAATTTTAGAGAAAAAGGTAAACATGTGTCACATCTTATGACGATAAATAGCGTGTGAAGTTGTTACTAGGAAGTTGACTAACTAAGACAATGATTTTATTAGGATCCAAATTCCAAAAGAATGATACCAAATTGACAAGGATTCCGTTTGTTGTCTGATTTAATCATGTCAACGCCAGACTAAAACTAGTATGGTGACACAAGGGTTGAAGCGATTAATTTATCGAGAGCTGATCACATGTTTTTTGTTGAACTTGATGGTTATGGAAATGTATATCTTATAGCTATTGTTTCCCTATAATGATTGGCAAGAACGCAAATTACTGTTCACGTTTACCTTTCTTTTTTTTTATTTTCACAGCATCACATACTTTCCGTTCGACACACAGTTTTGTCCTTTTCAATATATCCCAGAAACCATGCTTGCTCATCAAATGTATTTCTATATCGCCCCGCCAAAGAACGAACGCACTTTGTATAGCAATCAATGGGACCTCCTCAATGTAACCGTGTTCAGCGGTGTGTATCCAGTAGAAGAGTTCGTAGAAGGCCGCCATATTGATTATTATACATTGGGCTCAGTGTGCGTTCATCTACAAAGAGACCCTACCTACTATATCACAGCTCTCATCCTACCTTCAACCTTTCTCTGTGTAATGTCATTTGTAACATTTTTGGCGCCACCCGATAGCGGCGAGAGAATATCACTGGGTGTATCAATGGTACTTGGCTTAACTGTATTCCAGTTGCTCATCGTGGATACATTACCATCATCTAGCAAGACGCCTCCGATTATCGGCATTTATCTGGCTGCAACCTTTATTCTTGCCTGTCTCGCTGTTCCTTTCTCTTTGGCTAACATTGCCATAGCTTACGGAGACAGACGATTATGGATCCTGAAGTACTCATTGTGTAGGAACATCCTGCTAGAGATACTGCCTAATATGTTCTGCACGCCAACTTATAGAGACAGAATTCACATCGTACCCGTTGTCGTAAAACCACAACCACTTTTCAATGAGAAGGATGAAGTTATTACTCTGTCAACTACGGAAGAAGCACCAAAGAAGAATCAAGTGGCATCTTTGCCACCAACGCCTTCGCCACCGCCGTCGCCAGGAAGGCATGCGGAGAAGTTATCAGCTAGTGAGAAGGTAAAAACACCTCATAGATTAATGGAAATGCTGGTTTTTTATTGGTTAGTAACATGATTCGATAATGAAGTCATCAAAGATAAAAGTTTATGTCATTCAGCGCAATACATATTTGTTTTTATACTTGGAACGTTATGCATAGCAACTCAACTCACCATTTTCAGTAAAAAATATAACTAATAAAAAAAAAAAAAACAGATAAAAAATTAATTTGTTTGTTTTTCCTGCTTTCATTACAGAGGCAACTGGAAGCGCGCACGGTTGCCTTGGTGATGGATAGATTGTTCTTGCTTGTGTTCATCATTGCGTTCTTTGCTGTCACTGCATATGTGATAATTCTCTTTGGGCAAGATCCTGGACGAACGGATGAAAGTTGTGTGATATAAACAAAATGAAACGTCAGTTTAGATACGTTACATTTGATTTGATTTCACGGACATTATTAACATAAACAGTAAAGTCATCTTATTCTCATAGTAACAATCGAGACTTCAAGAGTTACTACTTTTCCAGTTTCATTAATATAAGTTTGAGTAAGTTGTAAACACCTTTATTACAGAGCACTGTCAAGTTTTTAATGATTCCTTGTACTCTCATCTTTGGTGGCAGATTTTTATGTTGCTAAAGAAAGAAGAAGGAAGAGAAAAAAGAAGCAGTTTCTCAGCAGAGAAAGTACATTTCTCTTAAAAGATTTCTTCAAGATAGTTTATTCAAATTAAAATCTGTAAATAATTTCATGTTTTTTTAATACATTGTAGAAAGAGGAAATCGTTCAATTGATTATAACGTATTTGAGTAAATGCAGCTGTAGTTGCTCGCGCAAAACAAGAGAGTAACATAGGATGATGGACCGCAATGTATGGAACCAAATCCACAGTTTTTTTTATGTCTTTTGCGAATTATGTACCAATGTAAGGATTGAGTTGTCACGTCGTCAAGCCAAGATCTACCAAGTTGTGACAAGGAAGCGGAGTCAAATATCGCATTAGCAACATATTCGATTTGGCATTGTAAAAACAAACTTGACCATAAGGAGGGAAGGGTGATAGTCGAAGGGTTGTGTACATTTTGCTATACGTTTTGGCTGGATCGTATTCATAAGAGATTGCGGTCCGCTGATACATAGAAGCATACTCCGGTAGTTGTGCTTATTCTAATAGATTCATTGGGTACGATCACATATTTAGTTTCACACTAATAATGTAGAAGTAATCAGTTGCACGTATAAAGTTTCCCTCCCCCATAAACAATAACACGAACAAAGATACATATTGATAAAAACAATGGAAAATAATCATTAATCATGAAGTTCCGATAGCTATTATGGTTTCACGTTATTTAGCTGCTAAATGTCTTGAGAGCAAGAAAAAATAGAAAACAAGTCGGCTCCTCAGGGCTAGCCTAATTGTCAATGTTTTGTTTCGTCAGTTCTAATAACCCGACAAAAGCAAGTTCTATTAAATTGATATAAAAATAAGCACAAACTTAACTACATTTATATCTACATTTAACACCATTTGTTCTTTAAAATATGTTGTCTCATTTAAAAGATATTATTTGTGGTCACAAAAGTTTTATATTCTCTGATTGAGTATTGTATTGCATCTGTATAACTTACGTAACGTTTCGCATAAATTATTAATTGATGGCCGTTTGAAGGGAATGTATCCCTACCAATGTAATTTATTAACTAGAAGTGTAAAACCAGCGTAAATTGTCAATTGATGTTAATTCTAACATGAAAAAGAATATCTATATTTAACACAATTTAGTCTTTAATTTTTTTGGTCTCATTTAATAGATGTTATTTGTGGTCACAGAAGTCTTATATTCTCCGATTGAGTATTGTATTGCATCTGTATAACTGACCTAACGTTTTGTATAAATTATTTATTGATGGCCGTTTGAAGGGAATGTATCCCTACCAATGTAAGTATGATACCAGCGTATATATTCAATTACTGTTGGTTCTAAAATTAAACATGATGTCGTAAATTTCTAAGGCAGAAGTAGCTTTAACGGAAATCGGTCATAAACATTGGAAACAGTAGAGGTTTTACAATATTGTACACACTTTTATACAAACTTGGTAAATCGTAACAACATGCAGGACACGCTACTAACAGAGCTTGGCATTAACTTAACCCGATAAAACCAATTTTTATAAAACAATTCAGGAAAAAAAATATATACGTAATGCAGAACATCGTTTAAAACAAACTATAGGCCAACTTTTTTACGTTATACACCCTGGTTAGAGTAGAGATAATATAAGAGTGCATGTTATGCTATATTCATTTTCTAAAGCGTCAAGTGATGCTTATTTGCATATTGTAAATATTTAGACGGATGAGTATTTCAATGTTATTTCTGTTATTTGTATGTTAATTAGTTGTAGTAATAGCTGTAACTGTTGTTAGTGTCGGATGGCATTCGATTGCCGGGTCTTGAGTGAGACACCTCGTGAATAGATTTAAGCAATGCACGCAACTCAACCTGTAGGCCTATATGCTTCCTTAATCTAGTCTGAGTCTCTCCCGCTACGCCTCACTCCGCAGGAACGTCCTAACAGACAAGCACAGAACCCCTTTAACGCCATAACTACTCACGTTACAATAATTAGAGGGCGGGCTTTAAAATACAAATCTGATTTTAATTCTGTCGTTCCGTCGTACCTAAAATGGTGTTGCCCTAACTACAATATTAATCGGGGTCATACTATAATATTCTCCTGTTGAGTATTGTGTTGCATCTGTGGACTTACCCATTGGTCTGTCTTTTATACTACGTAGGCCAACTACTTCAGTTAATGAGACTCAGATGGTTACATCCTGATTTTTCAAAACTAAAAGTGTTGTAACAACATAGCCTGGGCTGAAAGCAGTGATTTTTTATATATCTACAAAAATAGTAAAATTCATGTTGTGCCTCAAGACATCTTTTAATAACCCCCATAGTTTGGACGATTAATGTTAGGTGCATTAGTTACATCTATTATAATTATATGATGAGATACATACATTTAAAGATATATAAAATTTTCTGTAATTATACTGCAGAAAAAAAAATTGAGCTGGTCGTAAAGAATATTAAATAACATATTCGTTTTTGATTTTCTTTGAATATCTCATTCGTTTTGTGTGTCTTTTTTGGTTGTTATTTTGCTGTTTCCTAAAACATGTTATAGAGAGTAAACCATCTCACAGCAAAATATTCCAATAAGTGCATATTTACTCTCTCCCTACACGGCATGATACCGTCATTGTGGTAAAACCCAGCTTGTTATATGCACTAGGCATTAACAGATCCATGAAATTGCATTAACCATACACAATAAGATCGATGGCGAAACTGAGGCTGCTGAGTATAGGGAGAGACTATAGGGTATGTGAGGGGGGGGGGGGGGGGGGGTTAGGTAATATAATTGATGTTTGCTGGCTTGCAAGGTAATACTTGCTCAACAGATACAACTTATTTAAATATATATTTTTATATATACTTTTTTCTCTCGGCAGTGGACAGACGTTCATTACTCATGTCATACTAGACACCAACCATATATATGTATCTAAATGTTGTATTTATACTCAGAATGCTACCACCACTTCCCATTGCACCTCCCCAAAACAAAACAAAACAATGAAAAGTACTATGAGGAGTTGGAATACGTACACTTTCGTTGCCAGAAAACAAAAGATAGTTGAACAGATCCGTAATACATTTGTCTATCTTGATTTTTCCAACTTTTTTTATATTCCTCGAAAAATTAATACACTCTCACAATAAATGTATATACAGTGTAAACGAGAGCAATTGTTAAATAATGTTAAGACGATGTCGTTGTGTAGCACCATACAATAGTCTCATCCGTCGGCTATCAGGGATTATTGTAATGTCCAGATTCCCTATATAAAGAGTGATTAATTTACTTGACAATAGAATGAAGCTTGCTGCAGGACGACTTTGAAAGGATGATAATTTCGTAGGCTGATTTTCTCATTAAATTCGATCAAATTGTTTATTAATGGAATCAATAAGTCTTAAATCTGCACTTCTCGCATTCCCTCCCCAACAAAATATGCAATCCAACCACACATCCCAAACCTAACCTCGTTAGACTGGCAGGTTTAGTGAAATAGAAGCACGCGGGGAAGGTGGGGGGTGGGGGGATTAGACGAGGGCAGTGTTGTACACATATTCATGGATCGAATCACTCAAGCTGAAAAGTGAAGTGGCTCAAAAATGTTGTGAATTGTTTTCCTATAAAGATAATGCGGTAAGTCAAGACAGTGGCTGCACTCGAGTCAGAGATGTTGTTGGCAATGACTTGACTAAATAGATAAACTGACATGTTTTCAACTCTGGTGATTGGGGACGGGGGTTTTGTGGGACTTGCTGGGACAATGTCATCGTGCGCAACAGCAAAACATAGGGTCTCGCTGACTATCTTTGCAGGGATGAGACGTGTGTGGCAGGGTACTTTTCGTGATGATACGGATATTTCTGTAATATCCCTAATCAATGTCTTCCAAGTTGAAATAGCAGAGACTGAGCGTTACATTAGCTAGTGGTGTGATGATATGGTGACTGTTCAGAATAACTTTGACAATATTTAAAACTACGAAATGTGATAATCATGTGACATGGTTTTCTCATTGTTTGTCTCCTAGTTCCACCAAGTCATGGATTATTTCGAGTTAACTTCCAAAATCCACAGCAATAGAGTTGTTATTGAAATGATGGGATGCAATCATCAGCAATAGAGTTGTCAATGGAATTATGGGATGCAATAAACAGCAATAGAGTTGTCAATGAAATGATGGGATGCAATCAACAGCAATAGAGTTATCAATGAAATGATGGGATGCTCTTGTTAGTTGTAAGTCTGTGTGTCTTTTGCTGTTTGCATCAGTTTAACTATGCCTAACCAAAAGAAAATCAATTTAAAACAAACATATTTACATTTATCTTTTATTAATACTTGCATAATAATAGACAGATGGAGCCAAAAACATTTTATACGATTACAGACCTTCCTTGTTAATCGTCGCCAAACTTTCCTTGCTTGTTGATCAGTGCCAGCTACAATATGAAACATTATTTCTCTAACGCATTACGAAGGGAGTTTCACTGGGTAACTTGTTTAACATACCAAAGTAACACAAATATTTACTTTCATCAAACTTGAGAAACTGTATGTGTATATATATATATATATATATATATATATATATATATATATAAACTTATCGACCATACCGGTCTCGAGTCATCTCATACCAGAACAAATTCGCCTTTAGAATCGCTTCCATCGTATATGGTTAGCCCCATCGAGCCCGCCCTATAATTAAAATCTCTCTGAATTGAGTAAACGAGGGAAATGAATGCCATCCGCCACATTGGGAATGATGTATGGTTATTTAATAACGTCATAGCTTACGTAGCAGATACAGGGGTAATTCTGGCCAATAATAATGGGCGATTCTTCTCCAATGATGGTAGGCTTCCAATTACGTCTCATCTTGGAGTAATACATTGTCCCTAATAAATAACAGTTACTAATTAACTACATTAAAACGTAATCTATGGCACAATCGTTTCTCTCTTGAGTACAACTATCCTCAGGATACACAAGCGTCATCGAAAACGGCATCGTTCCGTCTGAATTCCAGAATTAGAGTGATACCAATGAGCAAAAAAACAGCAGAGAAAATAATCAATATAAGCCTGTCCATCACCAATGCCACCGTTCGAGCCTGTATATTTTTCTGTGAAGAGATAAAGATAAAATAGGCAAAGCTTATCTTATCAATCGTTTATTTTGCTTGTTTTCTAACAATTAATCGATGGAAGGTTGTAGCAAATGTTACGTTACTATTATTAACAACAGAGGCAATATTTTAAAGCATGCAGTTGAAGGAAATTATTAAAAGTTTAGGTAGATATTTGCCTTTTACTTCGCAACTTTCCCTTGCGGTGACATAATCCGTATGTTAATGGTTTAACCCTAGCGACGAGTAATTTCTTCGTATTCAAGGTAACCTTGCTAAAGTTATCACTTCAGTATACTCGAAATTAGCTTAACGATAACAATCAATTAATTTTCGAATTTGAATCAGCAATTGTCAGGATCTGGTTTATCGACAATATTGTTTCTGATTAAGTTATCATAATAGCTAACAACAGCAGTCACTCCTAGCAATGCCTTTCTATTCCCTACTAAATAGTGTGAGAAGTCCCGTCAATTAATTATTACTAAATCCAAGATATTGCAACCTTCACTTACAATTGGATATCCTTAGCGGACATTGGTATCGCCCCCACCCCACAATGCTAGAAAGCAACTAAGCAACATTTTTCAGAAAACTGTTCAATTACTCAGTTAGAATGAGGTGAACAATTGAACATTTTGCAGAAAATAGTTGAATTGACGAGATATGATAAGTTGTCAATTAAACATTTTTCAGAAAATCGTTCACTTACCCAGTTGGAATGAGGTGAACAATTGAACATTTAGCAGTAAAATAGTTGAATTGACAAGATATGATAAGTTGTCAATTAAATATTTTGCAGAAAATTGTTCATTTACTCAGTTGGAATGAAGTGAACAATTGAACATATTTTCAGAAAAATGTTGAATTGACGAGACACGATAAGTTGTCAATTGAACATTTTGCAGAAAATTGTTCAATTGGTCAGTTAAAGCAACTGAGCAATCCAACCTTACTGATTTTTGTTAAAATATTATCTGGTTATCTAAACAATTTACTGAAAAATGTTGACTTATTAGGGCAAAGTTTTCTTATGTTAATGACACTTTTACGCTTCCATACATTACTATTGACTTTTAATTTTTCAGTTCGACTCTCCTGAGGAAATTTGGTCTCCGTAGCAACACCTTGGGACCTGGTATCCTACCTTCTAAACATTGAGTAGCAGTATGTATATAATTTCAAGATACCAACAACTTTCAATTCATGTTTATTAAAGAATAGCATAAGAAGGTAATAATGTGGACAGCGTACATTGTCGGGTCCACACTTGGTCATTTCTCATTGATCCATGTAATTAAATGATTCCTATTTTACATTAATAAACAAAATATAAAAGTAATCACAGAAGTTTAGTACACCTTTTCACGTCCTTGTGGCACTATATGGCAACACATATTAGCAAAATGATACCGCACATTCACTAATAAGAAGTTTAAATCATTGTTCATTTCTTATAATTGTGGGAGTGGCGGATGCATTTTAACCCGAATAACAGTTTGGTTTGCTTCTCCTTCGTCAACTACATACCTTATCCACGCTTTTTAATTCCTTCTGTGGTATATTATCCTGCGTCGGTTCAATCTGATTTCTTTTAACTTTCGTTACTTTCTTCACATCTGAATCACCAACATCCGACTCTTCATCGGAGTTTGTCACCGTGGATGGTTTAACTTCAATTTCATTTACAATCTCCTCTCTAAGTCTGTCTTTGTAAGTAGTGACGAAGAGCATCGCAGGCAAAATCTCTAAGAATGCTCTTCTAAGCCAAGGCCTCTTCATCGACGAGAATGGGCTATCGCCGTATGCGATGTTGATATTGAACAACGAGAATGGCACCGCCAAACAGGCCATACAGAAATTTTCTGTCAAATATTCACCCAGAAGGGGGGTATCCTTGCTTGCAACTGGCAGTGTCTCAGAAACGAGCAGTTGGAAGACCGTTAAACCAAGGACCATGGATACTCCCAGCGATATACGTTCCCCGCTATCAGGTGGCGCTAAGAAGGTCACAAACGCCAGGGCGCACAAGAGAGTTGACGGTATGATAAGCGTTTGGATGTAATAAGATGGATCTCTTTTCAGAGTGATACAGAAAGATACCGCCGAGTAGTTACTTACAGGTCTGTTGTCTACATAATCAGGCAAATCATAATATGTTGCATTGGTGGCGGTTACTTTAAGCAAATCCCATTGGTTGCTTTCCACGAATAAAGTAAACAGATTACTATCAGCGTATAGAGTTATGTGCTCCTCGATTTGATTCTCGGGCAGAAAATGGAATGGACACGCCTGAGAGTCGAAAGGGAAATATACAACACTGGCGAAAAGAAAGCAAAACGGTTAAATTGTGCACGGATCAGAGGCGACACCATGATGATAAAACACTTAAAGGAATTAAGGGCCAACCCTTGGCTTAGCTGACAATTGTGTTCGTATGATATCTGGTAGCACTTCGTCATGTTTTCACTTGGATATTGTTATTTAATATTTTGTATTTGACAGTGACTTATTCATTGGATATACCAATAATATTACATAATGTTACATGTAACGCAGTGTTACTAGCTAAAGGCCAGTGGTTTGGATTTTTCTTGAGGACAGCAATAGGTGACGGTTACCTTCACGAGAGTATATATGAGCCAATTTGCTCTATTAGTTTGTTTTAGAAAATCGTTGCAGTACTTTTGCATAGTTCATGGCTGCCTTTTACATCGTGTTATACTCAGTATGACCTATTTCGGGGAGACAGAGATTCACATAGGGCTGTAACAGCTTAACACAATGGTCTCACTCTAGAATGATCTAAGTTCATTTACTATATCATAGGGAGTCTTTAAAGTAACACACAGTCAGGAAATCGTGCTGGATTTCCTAATTCTATCACAAGGGAGAATCCACTTACTTAACGGGACATTGTGTCGTCTGTATAAGTGCACCTCCGAGCTGCATTGTCCCTGAAGATGTCACCAAGATCTTGGACCGAGGTGATGATAGGATACCTTGATTATTTGTTTCCAACCTATACGAAATCACAAGAAACGTGCAAACTAACAGTGACTGTTCCTCAAAAGTAGCGAAAATAATAAAAGTCTCACATCGTTAGATTAAAGATAAATGTATGGATTAACTACACGTTTAGTTAATGCATTGATGAACATATCACGGTTAGGGTTTCTTAATCTTTAGATATCCTTAGGTCATCCCGTGACGTAAAGAGGCGAACAAGAATTTGACAAGCGTACTCACGAGTTGCTTAGGTATAACAGTGGCGTCCAAACTTCGTCACCACTTACAAGAATAAGGTCAGTTCCACCAAAATCTTCAGGGTCCCAGGTAAACCGCTCGTCTCTCCATCTCTATAAGACAGATGTAGTAAATTCAACCCCGGCAAAGATGGGTTATATTACATAAATCCAGACAAAATATAAAATAAAAATATTGTTCTCAAAATTTGTTGGTCCATCAAAACGCAAAGAACTATAAACTTAATAAGTATAATGACATAGGCTACTGGGAATAAACACATTTTAATGATCCTGACTATTCTTAGAGTTTAAGGCATGCCCAGTGAGATGTTTAGTTCGGGGCAAAATCAGATGCTTAAAAGTAGGCCTAACCCATAATAGTAAGAAACAGTATAATTTATCACAACGCTTAAAACGAAATATTTGAGAAAAAACGAGTAATGTATAAATACTGAAATAGACGGCAATGATAAATACGTTTTAAAAACGAATTGAAAAAAATGAAAGAATACACGGATACACTATTCTTGGCACCGTATGAAAATTCTCACCAGGGAAAGCCACGAGGCTGTTGATATTGATTCTTCTCGCTCGTTCTGTAACGTAAAATATTCAACACGACTTAAGTTCCATAAATCAGAAAGTTTCATAATTGCTACTAATCCTAGTCGTACTCCCATCCGTAAATCACCATAAATTAAAATTAGTTTGCAGTGCATCTCCCGTTACATTGACATTGTAGTACATCTCCATAAATAAATTGACATTGCAGTGCATCTCCATACATTAAATTTGCATTGCAGTGCATCTCCATACAATAAATTGACATTGCAGTACATCTCCATACATTACATTGACATTATAGTGCATCTCCATACATTAAATTTACAGTGCAGTGCATCTCCATACATTAACTTGACATTGCAGTGCATCTCCATAAATTAAATTTACAGTGCAGTGCAACTCCATACATTACATTGACATTGTAGTGCATCTCCATACCATAAATTGACATTGCAGTGCATCTCCATAAATTAAATTTACAGTGCAGTACATCTCCATACATTAAAATTACATTGTAGTCCATCTCCATACATTAAATTGACATTGCAGTGCATCTCCCGTTACATTGACATTGTAGTGCAACTCCATACATTCAATTTACATTTTAGTGCAACTCTATGCATTAAATTTACATTGCAGTGCATCTCCATACATAATTTATTTTGGTTTAGTGTTTACTCTTTTAGAAACGCATAATCGCCAGAAAATAATGAAGCCTTTCCCATGACAATAAACGATTCCAACGCTGTTCAAGTTTTAAATCATTATACCGATACATTTATATGTTTCTATGTTACGAAGTCTTTCCTAAGTTATACAAATTCTTTCTTCCGTCATTATTTCAACATTAAAGTTAAATTAACCGATTATTTAGCTGTTTCCTACCCTTTTTGTAAAATGTTACTTAGTAATGGATGGTGTAATTAGTTTCCTTAGGATTGTTTAATCTTTCTTTTGTTTATTAGGACACAATAACTGTCTGATATTTTACCTTAAAACGCACACACAAAATTGAAAATGAAGATAAAATGATTTGTGAATATACTTACAAGCTCCAGCATAGAGTAAAGCTGCATCGATATCCAAACTTCAACTGACCTCGATGAGTCTAAAACCGGACGCACTCTTGACGAATAATTCGCTTGGTTGAATAGAAAATTCCGAATTTGACCTTCCGAACTCAGTGGAAATCTTCCATTTGTCACTAAACGAATATAGCGTCGAATGTATTAATTAACTGTTAAACAATAACATTTTCGAAAACTTAAGCATGATGAAATAAAGGAAAGAAAGTAGAACATGTATCTTTTTCTTTTTTTCTACAACCGTGTAAGGGTTCCAGATGAAAGTAATTAGATGTTCATTCATACTTAGTAAAGATTCCTAAATCCTATTGGTCCATTCAGGTCAGCTGACCGTGGTTAATCCTGTGAGTAACGCACGGTAAAATTACGGGGCATCACTTTAATAAATCTTTGGTTATATGTAACCAAAAATGTTTTGTTTTATGATTTCCCCCACACAAATGGTAGTGTATGAATGAACGGGGTTAATCAACGGTCTAGCGTGCGTTACTCACATGATTAATGCACTCCGGGTGTTAATGCTATCGCTGGATGCACTCGGGCTCCGCCCTCGTGCATCGCTTGCATTATCCCCCGATCGTGCATTAATCCTGTGAGTAACGCACGCTAGACCGTTGATTAACCCCTTATTAACTAACATTTTACAGTGATCACATAAAAAGGGTTTCCCCAAAAATCACATCCCAATCACAGGTGTATTTATAAAAAATGTGCGCACATTGGTACATTGGTTTACGAATATTAATTTGACGCTGTTAAAACAATTGGTTATTTACAAATAACAACAATTAGCTGCATGGTAAATCATATCGTCACGATAAACCTCTTAATATAAACTATTCTGTTAATCCGCTACTCTTGATTTTCTTAACAGATGTTAATCTCAGGATTAATACTGACTACTTTTGAATTAAACTTGACCAACTCCAAACCAGAAATTGTAGGTTAGAGTTAGTAAATGTTCTCGATATTCAGCAGATAATTCTTTGAAAAGTCGTAAAAAAATCATGCGTACAGTCATTCCTTCCTTCCTAACTTGGCTCCATTGTAGCAAGAGAAACAGGGCCCTCAAAAACCACTATGGTTATGAGACTCTACAGTGTAATCATGTACGAAGTTCAGCATCCACCTGTTAACACTATTATTGCACCATAAAATGGATACTAATAATAGAACCATTTTAGCATCTAACTTTGTTTTTCGTTAACAAACGGATGGGTACAGTGTATTACTTACCTATTAAAGATTCTTACATAGTTACATCTAGTTATATAGTTACAAGCTTTACCTTCTTAACACTAATAGTACATGCCATTCGAAATAGCTCTCGCCTGTTGTTTTCTAAAATATAAGTTAAACATCAATTTCAAAATGTAAAAGGAAAGTATTATTATTATTATTATTGTTATATGACAGTTTAATCAGTTGCACAAAATACTATGTGATCACGTAATAAATTGAAATGATGCTATTAAAAATACCGAACTGATATACAAGTCAGTCAAATTAGTTTTGCTTTTATCTTGCAAGTTCGTTCAAAAAAGTTTAATGATAAAAATCATTTCAGCCACTATATGTTCTAATTCTTAGAAATGATATATTCAACACATAAAGTTTTATTATAAAAAAAAAAAACATATTTACCTGATACCATTGACACCAGTATGCAGATGGTTAGAATGTCCATTTTTGGATAACGTAAAACCACTTGTCACCTATACCAGCGGTATCCATGGAATGACAAAGCAATGTACGTTTGGCCCGTACCGAGAGTGATGTTAGTAAAACCTTGATGACAAGAATCAATCCATAAGTAAATGTTTGCAGACTTTCAATATCAAAGCATTAACGTCATTACTCATTGGAAGAGATCAAATAAAATGACGATTTACTACCTGGAAAACAGTTTAAGGGGGAAGAAACTGGATCTTTTTAATTAGTTTGTGTTTTACTTGAGCGGAAATAGAAATGAAGATATTATGTCACTAGATGAAACAGGCTCCAATGTCGTTCTGTTCGCCCATAATGACCGTCTTATATCGTACGTGTACAGCTCAGAGCAACCATTTTCAAACTGTGAACGAAAAAATACCCGAGGTAGTAATAAGAAATATATTAGTATATATTCTATCATGAAATATTAATTAGCGGTTTGTTTGTCGTACTTTTCCAACGCGTCATGAATTCTACATTTCCTCAAATAAAGGCGAAACTATTAAATCTTAATAGATCGATTATAAAATTCGAATAAAGTTTTAAAATTTGCATTTTTTACAATATAAAAAATATGATTTTCTTCTTTTTGGTCCCAATCTAAATGTAAAACCTAAAAATATGAAGATGAAAAGTGATATATTATTCAGTTTTTACAAAGTTTAACTAATAATACCACAACATTAATAACTACATCAAATAACAGAGGTCTTACGCAAGACGTAATCGTCATTCACCTTCCTTCGTGCTTTTTTTCTGCTTTATCTTCAAGTTGCTATATAAACCATTTGAATTGCTGATTTAATGAGCTGTTTTCTATGGAGTGCATTTATCGAGAGTACTAATGCATCGTTGATTCCACTTTAATACATTAAAGTACGCTTCATCGGCCAACATATCAACTCGGCGTTAGATAAAACAAAGAAGAAACACATAAAATTCACTAATAAAAGCTCACAGTCACGAGGAGATTTATATTTTATATGTATTGAGTGAATACAGCTGTAATCTCACTGATATTAAAATCAGAAGGGATGGCCAAGATTGATATGTAATTGCATAAGATTACGGGTGTATTTCACGACGTCAACCAGAAGGTAGATATACATTGAGAGATAAGGCGGGTGAGGTAGAAGAGAAGGAATATATTTGTGTTTTCGTGCACTGCGTTTTCACCGTACAAAATATAGATAGTATACGAGGCTATACCGAGCGAACCACGCAGGATATTTGTTATTAGTTATATATATTTATAATTATTAATTTCCTGCATATCGACAAACATGGAGTTTAAATACAATACACATTTCAAAATGGATTGTCGTGTCTGGTTAATTGTGTTCATCACGCTTACCACAGTGACAGGTATATAAATATAATTTTGTTAAATTTTTATCTTTACAATCTCTATCACAAATATTTGTGATCTAGCTCTTGAAGTATATATACTTGCATCTTTATTACTTCTTAATTACTGTGATATATTTATTCATTTATGTTTGTTTTTTTATCTGCCAGGAATGGTTCCTAAAAGTTTTGAGGGTCAAATTCGAGACAGATTACTTAATAATGTCAACTATTCTTCGAAAGAAAGACCAGTTATTAATGCGAGTGATGCTGTACAAGTTGATATGAAGATGCAGATATATGCGATGCTAGAACTGGTAAGTCTTTATTACATTTTCTAGTGTTATGCTAAGAACGAATTTGAAAGTAAAATCTTTATTAACATCTCGTCTAAACTATTCAATTGTAGTTCCGGTAATTGACACAAATACTACATACATACATTCTGTTTTCAATTTGAATCAGTAGTTAATTCCTTGCAACTTACAGTTCGTAGAAAATAATCTCTAAAGACATTTTAAAGTCTGATCAATTGTGAGTAAAACTCGGAAAAACTTATCAAACTTTCTGGAAGTTTTGAGTCACTCGATGAAGATATTTCAAGAGAAGTCGAGTTATAATAGTGCAACTAAAGTACAGTGTCTTTGATCAATATAAGCATTTAATGTGCTTTTTGTCATTTTTAATCCGTTAATCTTAATCCCTGATAGCGAGATCATACACCCTCAAACTATACTTGGCTGTATACACATTTGACACAGAATAGTCATCGTAGCAAGGAAAACAAGTTTTCATCTCCCAAGATATTTGATCGCAAATCTCTTGGCAATTCGTCACTAATACAGTGTTACAAGAAACCAGGTGTGAAATAATACCCGCTGTTAGCGAGAAAGACTTCAAAGTCCTATTCATGCAGCTCGCGAAACCCTAAAATATTGTAGCAATGTTTTCTATCCATTATACCATAATTAACCATAACAATCGAATTGAAATATATGGTACTTAAAACATACTATAAAAACAGAGCAAAAGACAATAGAACAACATACTATCTCTTGTCAAGGCTCAGGTATTTTCAATAGCACACAGAGCGTTGACCCAACTTCCACATTGAAGAACGCAAGGGCTCTACTTTGGTCCCATTATTTGCACCAGTTTCCTCTCAAAACTTTTTCACTTTTTCATGTGATATGTAGAACAAAGAGCATAGGGCCTATTTGTGATAGTGTATTACCACATAACATAGAAAAAAATGTGCATATAGCTATTTCTGATCTCTTCTTCTGAATGATGACCAAATTTAACCATAATATAGTTCCGCGAAACTGAACAAGCTGCATTATATTACTGCATATCATAACGGTAACGAAAAGTCTTCTTTGTAATTATTTAAGAACAAAATCTCTTGAAGCAAATTTGTGAAGTTTCATGTCAATGTAATTGCTTTAAAACATCTTCACATGCGTTTCGTTATTCGTTTATTGTTAGTTCAGTTAAACTGAGTATGTGGAACCTTGAACTAATCAATCATATAAACGCATTCGTATACAACTCACCCAGCGTGTTCGCATGCTATAATATGCGTTTCCAAACGGTCGTCTTAGTGTGATTCGAAATTGTATAGATTATTTGCTGTTCACCTTTTAATGAAGTATTATCGTTATTATATATAGACATGTTATAATTTCCTTTCAGAGTGAGCATGATCAAGTAATTACAACGGCCCTCTGGATTACTCTGGTGAGATGCTTAATTGAAATTATTCTCGGTAGTTTATCCCACTCACTATGATATGCCTCCTCCAGTTTTGTAAGAATTATATTCACAAATGCCCCGTTTCACGAATATCAATTGCTCGATAATCGTATTGAATAGTAACCTTCTTTCAATATTCTAAATTTATTTAATTAAGACTGTCCTCTTCTGTAAAAAAAAAAAAAAAAAAATACATGAAAACATTTTTTTTTCTAAAAAGCGCCCTTTCTTTAACAAATCTAAGAATATTACAATCTAATTAAAACTAGCCATGTGTTAAACAACTGTTACATTATTACTTGAATGTGTGTTCACAGAATGTACATGAAGAATGAATTACTACGGAGGTCTGGATATGCATGAGGAGATGCTTAGTTTAGATTGTTCTTCTTTTCATATCCAATTAACTGTCAGATAATTAAAAATATCCTCTCCCAATCCAAGTTTTAAAATGTATTAAAAAGTAGCCAATTCTTTAATTAAAAACGCTTTTTTTTTATTAAGAAGAACCCATTCATCTATTGTTTTTATAATTTATTTAATAGGTGAAATTTGTCTCAGTAAAATAAAAAATAAATAAAGAAATAAAGTAAAACAGTGAAGTTCAACGTTAATATAAGTGCCATTTTAGTGATGTATTAGAATTAGAAATGTTATGAAAAAGGGTCCTCTTGTTGAAGCCAAAAAACAAAACATTCAAATTGTCACTCTACTTAAGTAATTAGTGGTACAGAGTGTACAGTGTGGATCCATTTTGAGTTGTGGTTTTGATGAGAGAGCGCGGTGGACAATTGGCTAAGGCGTCGGACTCGTGATCCTAGGATTGCTGGTTCGATTCATGACTAGTTCATTACGTCGTGTGCCTTGGGCAAGATGCTCTATCTCACTTGCCTCTCTCCACCCAGGGGTTAAATGGGTACCTGTGAGGTAACTTGTCATTGGGCGCACTATATAGCTGCTGCCGACTGGGAGGATTGTCTCTGGGACAGTTTATCATTGACCAGGGGTAATATAACGTCTGTAAAGCGCTTTGAGACCTATCGCTGGTATAAAGCGCTATATAAAAAGCAAATATTATTAAATAATTTTGTGTTAGCCACCTCAACTCAGACTCATATGCACCAATAATTGTGCCCCCTCCCCCTCTTACCCACATCGTATCCTCTTCCGTATCAACCCTGGTATAGGTAATCCAGATTTGTAAAATAACCATTGAGGTATGTACGAACATGTTCACATTTACAATTACGTTTATTAACTTGAATTTTGCCAATTTTATTTTAAAAGACAAAATGTTGAGGATTTTTTTGAATTTGATGTTTCAAATTAGTTCAACAATTAAAGTTAAAAGGAGTCCACGTATATTGCACAATACTCGTTGGTTACTGTAATAACGTTGTTGCTTGGCAATCTAACGCCGTTAACTATTTTAATAACAGCTTATACTGCATATGGAAATTTGCTTAGCCAGTTATTTGATAACTTTTGGTAATATTTCACACAAAAACAGAAAACAAGTAATCATGTTCATAATGTATGTAGAAATTGCGTCACGCGCATGCCAATAGCTTTTCCAAGTATACATAAATTAGAAGGTGCATTCACATGGTATCATGCTTTTCACTGTTTGTATCTACAACGTTGATCAGTATATCTAATTTTACAATACTATTTTTCAAAATGTTAATATAATTTAAAATTGTAAATACTTCATCAAGTTTTAGACACTCACCATATCCCGAAACATTCAATGGTGTTCGTTTGTAGATACTTAACTTTCTCAGTGAGATTGAAAACAGAATCAGGAAACAAAGTGTTACAGTATAGTTTTGCAGTTTTATAATGTAACAGTGTTATAGAGTAATAATGTTAAAGTATAATTAAATGTATATATTTATTTGTCTTAGCGTGCATGACCGTTATTTAAGAGGGGAACAATACCTCAGTAAAAGTAACCAAGACAATAGTACTTATTTTCATTCAGCTGTCTACTAAAGTTGTTACTGTGTGTTCCATTTTCCTTATAAACAGCGATGGAAGGACTTGCGTCTTTCTTGGAATGCGTCTGAGTTTGGAGATGTGACAGTCGTGCCAGTGTACGTGGAAGAGATATGGACTCCGAGCATCTTCATCACTAACGCGTAAATGACATATTAGCTAACTTTAAATATGAGACCAATCAGGGTTGGAATGAGAGTGTGGGTAGGGTAAGATAGTTAAGTCAACCATGTGTTTATATAAAGTAATATTATGTAAAGAAAGTTAAGAAACATTTTGATAGGACAAATAATTAATGGAAGGAATTCTATGGAAACAGTGAACTAACTTGCGTTCTCATCCGGAACTTTTATCTGCATTAGAGGTCACTGGGAATTCCATATTGTTACCTGAATTACTTTTAGTTTAGATTAGTCTATTAGCAATACTT
The DNA here is from genome assembly GCF_037975245.1 of Apostichopus japonicus. Lineage (NCBI taxonomy): Eukaryota > Metazoa > Echinodermata > Holothuroidea > Aspidochirotida > Stichopodidae > Apostichopus > Apostichopus japonicus. Next base: position 17,883,789 of record NC_092561.1, read on the forward strand.
AAAGTCATCAACAATTGTTGTTCAAATAAACGAAGGAACAAAAAAAGCTATATATTTAATACACGTTGTTGGCTGCTGTGTCGTTTACAATTGCATATAATTACAAGGACAGAGTGTGACAACATTTTGTCGACTTAATGTAAAACTAAATATTAGTTTGCCTCCTTTTAGCCCACTAGCCATAAAATGTATTATGGTTATATTTCCACTTCAATGCTGAATTTCTTTTTATTAATGGTTAAGCCTAAATATCAAGAATAAATTATTTGCTTCTACTCAACAGATTGGACAGTGATTCTTTGTCTATCGTCTCACCAGAGAGAGGAATGATATTGTTAGATTCGGATGGAGTGGCTACTTTGGGAACCCCAGCCGTCTTGTCTACACAGTGTCCTCTCTCGTAAGATATTTGAGCACGTCGATATTTATGAAAGTTTATTAAACAAAATGAATACAGTGAGAAATTGTTGGATAAATCCAACACCCCCACCCCCACGACATAAAGTGCAACGTATGGACACGTCATATTAATTTCATTATAACTATTTAGTTGATTACCTGAAATATACAGCAATATCAATCTTTTCAATCCCATCATTTCTCTCGATTTCTCTGACTTTGCCATACTTTTTTCTTTTTTAACTATTCCTTATTTTGTATCGATATTTCTTGTTTGATTTCAGAATTTACTACTTTCCTTACGATAAACAAGTATGTCGTTACCACTTTCTGCCCACTAACCAACCTAATGACCTTGTCAAGATACTAACACGATCGCAAGGACTACTCGGCACCTACAGCAGCCTTGACTGGACAATTACAAATCTTACCAATTATGATGGAGAACTAATCATCCCAGATTTTACTCCAAATATTCATAGAGGAAATTTGAGTATGGCTGTGTTCTGTTTGCACCTTGAGCGAGATCCGTCATACTATATCAGGGTACTATTAATACCGTCTACACTTCTTTGTATATTGTCTTTTCTAACATTCTTTGCTCCCCCAGATAGTGGTAAAAGGATATCGTTGAGCGTATCTATGGTTCTTGGTCTGACCGTTTTCCAACTTCTTGTAGCGGATATTTTGCCAACAACTCTCGAGGATTCTCCAATTCTTAGTTATTATCTGATAGTCAATTTTGTCCTTGCTTGCAGTACCGTACCAATATCATTATCGAATATTAACATCGCTTATGGTGATAAGAGACTCACTGTTCTAAAGTTTACGTTCATGAGACGACTGTTGGTTGAATATTTACCACGGATTCTTGGTGTTACGTCGTACAGTGAAAGGATAAACTGTTTGAACAAGCCACATAAGAGGAGGAATCAACTTGAAAACAGCGACATGGAGACCAGGACACCAGAGAGTTTGGATGGTCACTTAGACACGACTGAAAAGGTTCGTTTAGGAAATAATTCTTTATTTGAATGTTACCTTGTCCAGTTTGCTCAAGACAAGTTATAATGTAACAGTTACGGTAACCTTTCATTCTGACTAAGATATGCAAGAGCAGAGATTACAGTAACTACTGTAAATCTAAAGTTTTGTACCACAGTAAATACTAGATCGTGCTGACAAATCTGATAAATCGGTAGCATGTGCTATTAAGTTTACAGTACGAACTGAGGATATTTTTAATTCCAACAAATCCTAAACAACTGGATGTTTTGGAATTACACATATCCTCAGTTCTTAAAACAACTGAGTGTATCTCAATAGTTAATACAATGGCATCACACACGAATCTCACTATAATCTCATATTATAATCCTCCTAATTTACTTTCTTTTTCTTTTCAGACTAAAATAGAAGCTCGCACCGTCTCTCTTGTGCTCGACAGGATTGCTTTCGTTATTTTTTTGGCATGTTTTCTCTTCTTTTTGATACAAGTTATTGTTGATTTCAATGGAAACGATGGCTCAACTCAACTTTCGTGCAAAGAAATAAATTCAGATTGAAGAACCGCGGCAGATCTCTGAAAATGGAAGCTTGAAAGTGAAGTTTTTGCTTCTGTCTTCTCTGTGTGAAGAAACGTATTATGTAAAAACGTTGCATGGAATCTGTCCGCTTTCAACGCAAGAAAAGATAAAACACCAGCCAATCACTATTGCGGATTAATCTCAATTGTTGGATGTAACGACGACAAATCAAGTAAAGCGGATCCATCAAAATATTTCAGTTAAATTAAACATTACAAGACGTTTTGAGGAGTTTTGAGTTACGGTATCCAAATGCTTGGGGAGTGCTTAACTTTCAGAACTATTCATGGAAAAAGGTTAATATGTTGTTGTTGATATGTTGTTCTATATATCTTTTTTGCTTGTAAATGTCATATCCCTTACTACCGCACCTCCTCTTTGGAGAGCAAACATTTTTGTTGGTACTTTACTAATTCTTGATAGGGAACTGTTGAAGAAGCGAACAGTTTCGGATGGATAATGCGAAATGTCATACATTTAATTAGCAGTTCTCTTTATTTCCTTCGTGTCCTCATATAAGCAAATAATTACATATTGTACGGCAACATGTTTTGTTATTTCTTTAAACAGTATGTGTCTATTGAATAGCCAATTTGAACATGATATTGTACCAAAATATTTGTCTTACAACAGAATGACCTAACATCATATTCCAAAGGCAGGTAATCTATCTCTTTAAATATTTAAAGGCAAATTTCATCAACCATTTGTTACTTGTTGTTTTTAAATAAATTCGTAATGAATAAGTTGATTTTTATTTTTGGGCTGCGGTGGCAAAACTAAATAGTTTCCGGCAATTCGGTTATCTACTTACGCATTGATAATCCTCTACATTATATAGAAACAACAATTAATCTACGAAAACATACGGTCAACTAAGAGATAAACCATGGATTCATTAGAATTGAGAAACCCAAACAAGAGATATAATGATCATAACCATGATTAATCTTTAGCCGACGTTACATTTTCAATCTATCATTAAAGGACAAATTGTCTTTCATCTTCCACAAAACTTGATTTACTTGGTACTATAAATTCACCGAGACTTCACACAATACAAGGTGCTTGATTACAGTTTAATATATATGTCAAACAGAAGAAAACGTGGCTGATTGAGGAAAGAATAAAACAGAGTAGTACTCTCACTAATAAACCAAGAACATACTTTATGAGCACTGATGTTGCAATACACTTACGTCACTAAGTAATAACGAACGATTTGGACTAATTAAAGCAGGCAAACTTGCGTATTTGTCCTTTTAACGATAATCGATCATTCTCGCGATTGCTATGAGTTTATACAAATATTGCCTCTTGAGTCATTCAAGCAACTAAAAGAAGACTTAACTTGAATTCTTAAAACATTTTACATCTTCCATCGTCGAAAAAAAAAGGGCATTGTGTTTCAATGGATATCCGTCTAAGGTTATTTTTGTTCCTCTACCATTGCATAACGCCAGGTTGGTCTAAATCTTCCCACCAAAAACACATTACATATTTATTCTAACGTATAGTTGACATATGTAGTATTTGATGCAAACGGCTCATCAAGACGTTTGACCGGTGTTAAGATTTCACGTATGCCATATTAATCTTGCAATCATATCAAATGTCTTCAGAAGGGGTTGTACCTTCTTACAAAAAAAAAAACCCTAGAGTTATCATACTTTGAAATTCATATTTGGTTGAATCTAGCTTTGCCAACATTGTAGATATGGATTGAACTATACCGTTGCGAACTGTCAAAACTGTCGTTTTAGGGATGAAGTAAATACGTTCTTCATATATTACAAAAGATAAGATACTTTTATATATCACAATTTCGATTTAAATAGTTTGGGTCTTTACTAAAATCTGACGTCAGTACTCCTGACCTACCTTGACAATGTAGAGAATACATGAGTTAATAAAGGACTTTGAAATTTATTTTTAAATCAGTCTAAACAATTGTTTCCCCTAACGACAAAAAATAACAAGAAGTATCGACAAGAGAAGCCCATATTATGAATTTGATAAATCATTTATTGGGAGAGTACTCAAACAGATTATTTATTTACTTACCCATAATTTTCTCTGAAGGTTCCATTAAAGCTGTAATTATTGAGCTGGCAGTCCTTTGTGGTAAAGGCATATAAGCAACGATTACAATTCTCAAGGGAAAAAAAGAAAAAAAAAAGAAAAGAGTTTTCAGTTTTCAGTCACTTTTACAATTCATTTCTGTTAAATTTTGATACAACAAATTCAATCGTGACTTGTTGTATGAAATTGGAAGTGTGAGAGTGCGTGAACGCGTAATTGAACAAGATTAAACTTGAAAAGGAAGTTTTGCAAAGTGGCAAGCCATTGATTTGTTAATTTTTACTTCCTGACAAATACAATGGCAAGATATCCCAAAAGTCATGAAGGTCAAATATGAGAATTTCTGCTGAAACAAGCCAATTATTCCGCAAAGAAAAGACCCGTGATTAATGCGTACGATACTGTACTTGTATCTATTTCAGTAGACCTACAGATATATGCAATAATAGATCTGGTAAGCTTATGTCTTCCTGTAAGGTATCCCTAACCACCCAATACTCAAGGCTTGTACAGTAACTACTGTTCATGTTACTGTCCTGTAACACATGTTACATGTGGTACGAACACAAATTAGTAATAACTGATGCACAGTTGTGATACATGAACAGTAGTTTCTGTACCAACCCTCGAGTGCGAGTTCTTTAATACACGATTCTAAAATGAAGTCTGTCTTATGGTTTCATGCTATGAGTAGGCCTATGGATATACCCGAACATGGCCTTTCTTCGTTCCCGGCATGACTAATTGGCGTAATTTAAAGAGAGGTGTGAGCTGGATTCAAGCATATATACTGGACCCCTTTCACTTCAAACGCACAGCTAGTACAAGAACTACGGGTTCCACATGTAACACATGTTACTACTGTTCAAGTCCCACACCCGTACATCAGTAATTACTACAATGTGTTCGTTACACGGTAACATGTTATCGTTCCATGCAACACCACAGTCAGCTGGACAAGGAAAATCAAACTTTATTCGTTAACTGAAAGAATTTGGACCGTTGTCATTACTAGGATTTTGTCATCTTCTATCATAGGCGTAGGAGCCTAATCTGATTTGGGGGGGGGGGGGTGGCTGTAACCACTTGCCCGAAAAAATATAACCAACATTTTTCGCGGCCTCCGCGCGCGTTCAACATGTTAATATGCATATCATATCGGCATTCATCGGTTATTACATCACATGCCAATAACGTACAATCATTTTCCGTGTTTATTACCCTTCCACATTGGTTAGAATTGTTGGGGAATTCGTTCCAATAATGATGATAATAATAATATAAGTTTAACCATTGAAAAACACAAAGTAGGTACCCGAAAATTTCTCAGCATATTACCCGAATTTTCACAAACATTTTTGGTTGGGGGCTGCAGTACCCCTAGCTCCACCCAGCCTCCTACGCCTATGACTTCTACCAATGGTCTACGAAGCTTCCGTGAAGTATCGTGATTCTTACTCTTTTCTGACTCGAATATATTAACTTCTCACGTATTTAAATCCAAATCCACCGGTTTAAACCATTTAACATAAATACTTATTTTAACGATTCAGGTGACGAAACTCCCAAAATGTTTATTCATAATTTAAATTCTACAGGTCGATATAGCACCAGTTAATTAATCTTAGGTCCTCTTTACGCATAGAGCTTTCACTCTCATGAGTGCTCCAATTCTTTAATCACCAGTTCTCATTTTCAACGCAAAGGTTGGCGCTATGCCATTACAAAAAAAAAAAAAACAATAGTACAGACGTAATAATCAATCCTTTTAATGAAAATTTTCATAAATCAACCTCTGTTGAAGGTAACCACTTTCGATACTACCAAAATTAACGACAAGGAAACTGTCGTCGTCAAATTTTGAAAGACTTGTTCTTCTGCTATCGATCGAACGTTAAGTTTTGTGGCCCAAAAAACCTTGTTTCAGTTTTAGAACGGCCTTCGTTCGGTTCATTGCGTCGCATTGTAATATACCAGCACAGTACATAAACTGTAAAACAATGAGCACCTTCATGGATTTTTTACTTTGGACATGGTTCATGCGCGCAGTGATCGCAGCAGCGGCAGGTATTTATGGTATTATGTATTTATAGTAATAACAGTAAGGAGTTCATCAATGAAACTTTATGTCTGCTTACAAATAAAAAACTGACTGGTCAATGTTTTCACGTACCGTATGTCATAAGCTAGTTTATAAATTAACGCGATATTTAAAACACATTAGTGTAATTGCCAGTAATCTTTAAGGCATGTCTTTGCAGTAATTTGCTGTAAACGTGTCTTGTTACGCATACTTTAGAACAGCTATGTGTTCAGTTGGTTTGATATTCGCATCATAACATGTGATACTTCTAAATGTTTTATACAACTCAATCAGGATTTGTTCTTAGATGTGTGCTATTGTTTGAAGGTTCATATTAAGAGAGTGTAGAAAGAAATGAACAGTTAGTGCAATGCTAATAGATAAGTATCAAAAAGTATTAATGTCATGCTTTGAATGTATATATATATGCAGAACCTTCTTAACTCCATCATTCATGTGCAAATCGACATTAATTAGGTTCAGATTCAGTTTACTCCAATTATTTAGGTCAGAATTAGTTTACTTCAATTATACAGAAAGACGGTTTGATGCTAACACACTGTGAAACTCAGCTCACGATATGACGGGAAAAAAATTGAAAATCCTTATGCCTTATCGCTCATTCGTGACATTGTTTTACAATTCATCTTCCCTCAATTTAGGTATGATATTGTTCTTTCTCGTTTGCTCAAGAATAAGAAAGTGACATGAGATAGTAATGCAAAACAAAACACATAAGCTTAATCAATGTGTACCTAATTTGTTTTCATCGCAACATATTAACAACTGTGTAGATCTCTACACCAAACAAAAATATTGGCTCGTTTTATATATTATGAATTATTCCATCTAAATAGATTTCCTTTCACAACTTGCATATAAATGCCTGTAATTTACCTACATCAGAGAACGTCATAGAACTAGCCCGATTCGGAACTAACTGTCGACAACAGACATTAAAGTATAATTAACGCTTCTTAACATACACAGTACAAGTGTCGACTGGGTACGCCAAGAACAATGAAGGACAGATACGTGATTACCTACTGAGCCAAGTCAATTACTCTTCGAATGACAGACCTGTCGATGACTCTAGGGACAGTGTTAACGTAACAATGGGATTGACTCTATATGTGATGATGGACTTGGTAATTTTTCTTTTTTAATAGCAGTAACCTATATTTTATCTAAATATCAGCTCTATATTAAACTACTCACATGAACACTGATTAGATACCAGGTTGGCGGAAGGGGGTTCAAATGGAGGGGAACATATGTTTAAGGGAATTGGAGTGTTATTGGAGTGTTAGCTCAGTGGTTAACGTCGATGCCTTTTAATCATAAGGTCACCGTTTCGAGTCACTCCCAGATAAACGTATGTCGTCCAGTTACAGAGTTGTTGACAATTAACAATTCATACTCATGGACGTTAAATATGAATGTAAGAGACTGACTTCGGTCAGCTTGCGGCATTGATAAGCTAATGAGGCTTCTTCGCGAGTTCCTGCTTGCAGGAGGATCTAATATACAAGGAAAGAGGAACACATGACTTTGATTTGAGGAGTCAAATCACAAAGTTACGTCAAACTTTCACAGCAAAAAGGATCCTCTGCGTATTCCGGTAAGAAAAGGTACCAATACTTTATTTTACAAGAAAAGGTCTACCTTTTCACTAAAGTTTGCTATATGAAGACACTATGTTTATATTACAACTTTGGATTTTGTTTCAACAAAGGAGAATATTGAATTTTCAAAATAGGCACATGTAGTTTTAAAGAAAAAGGGCAATTCCGAAGTTTTTAGTACATAAAACATCCGTCCCCGCACCCGTCATCCTTGCTAGAGATAACAATGGTCAGATCAGTGCACTAGTATAAATAAGGGTGAGCCAATATATAATCATAATCATATTATGAGTGTGCTATCTTTATATACATTATGTACTAATTTAAAGTAAAATCAACTCTGAGATGATGATTCAATAATAGCTAATTAATTTGTATTCGATCGTCATTCATGTTCATGTGAAAGGCTAGTAATTTATTTTAACTTCTCTTCACAGAATGAACGCGATCAAGTTTTAACCACCAACCGTTGGATTTCTCTGGTTGGTTTAATGTATTCTAGCGATACTGTTTATAAACTAACAAGAATTAATTTTTGATTTTGTAAAAAACAAACGTTGTCTACTTCCACGTTGTCGCATGTAAATATCATTTACCAGATCTTTGGCATACATTTTCTGTCATGCGGAAAACAATTTTACTTTTCTATTTATATTGTGTATTTGGGGATTTACACAATTTGCGACAAAGTGTTACCATAATATTTAATGAGCGAGAATAAATGTACATATTATGAGAGAGACAAAAAAGTTAGCACAGTAAATTTAAGGAATATTTTACGAGCAATCCTGGGGGCTTCCCGCTTTGTCTAAACCAAACGTTTCTAACCTAAATCTTAGTTTTTCAGCAAACAATTTGAAATCGGGTTTTGAGTCGGGTAGTTGAGTTTACATGAACCAAATTTATGATTATTATTATTATGATTGTTATACATATTTTGAAGATGATTGGTTATATTTATGTCTTCTGTCTTTCTGTTATTTATGTTAGAGAATAAATGTACATATTATGAGAGAGACAAAAAAGTTAGCACAGTGAATTTAAGGAATATTTTACGAGCAATCCTGGGGGCTTCCCGCTTTGTCTAAACCAAACGTTTCTAACCTAAATCTTAGTTTTTCAGCAAACAATTTGAAATCGGGTTTTAAGTCGGGTAGTTGAGTTTACATGAACCAAATTTATGATTATGATTATTATTATTATTATGATTGTTATACATATTTTGAAGATGATTGGTTATATTTATGTCTTCTGTCTTTCTGTTATTAATGTTTCTTTCTTATATATCTACTATCTACTATTTACTATCTATAAATATTCCGATGCTCTTGTTGACATTTTTATTGCCCTTACAATATGACATGAGGAACATTTTAATAAAGGTTTTTTTTTTCTTAAAAATATCCAAGCGTATTAGTTATGGCGAAATCGTTTAGAAAGAGATTTTAATTCATTTGTTTGTTTAACATCATCTTAATACTCATCGATTTATTTTTCAAGTTAACTTGTTATTTCATCTACAGCGTTGGCAAGACAACAGGCTGGCCTGGAATGCATCAGATTTTGGAAACGAGACTACTGTTGCAATGTTAATGTATTCAGAAGAGATCTGGACCCCAAGTATTTTCATTAGTAACTCGTAAGTTTATCCTGCTCTTGTTCACCAATATTTATCACTAGATTATTTACAACCGAGCCGAGTAAAAGCAGAGTAACGCCGAGTGAAGAACATTAACAGTCGCTAATAACCTTATCGTTATTACTGTTGAACAACATATGATATTCACGATTTCGTTTTGTCTTTTATGACTGAGCCCGCGCCTTAAATAACTCATTCCGACCGGTATATATATATATTCTCCGTCTATAGATGAACTCAAGCGGAATTGCTGTGAACTTTACAAGGCAAACGTACTTCATTACATACTTCATCATACAAACTGAAATGGTTGCTTGATGTGGGAAAAGTGATAACATTAGTGATAAGATAGTGGTAATAGAAATAGGGATAACAACATTAATTCCTTTGATGGAATGATTAGGTACTGCCAAACAAAGGTCACGACAAGTAGTTATAACACTATGCAGAAACGACTCAGTTCTTACAAGGAAAATCGTAGATGGTCGGACAGTATGCGTGAGCTTAAATAATAGAACCTTGTAAATTTTAAATGGCGTTTGGCGTCATACAGAAAAACTCAACATGCATCGTTTTCCCAATTGGCCGTGTGTAGTGAGCGACAATAAAACTGTAATAGAGTTTTTAAACATGTAGCCAATCACTACGAAACATATGTGCATGCTTCATAACATGTAGCCATTGTCCAATTGAGTCGGGCCACTTTTACTCCGGACATTATGCGAGCCGTCTTATTACTGAGACCAATGGATGCTGTGATGTATTTGCGAACATGTAATACGGTTAACATCGATGAGAGAAGTTGTTCTTGTTTCTTCTGAATGTCATGTAATGTCGTGTACTTAACCTAGTTTATGTTTTCATAAACTTGCTCAGGTTGTACACGGAATCTATGAGTATCGCTTCCTCGGGCAGGGGTGTGCTTCTTCTCACCTCAGATGGAATCGTCAGCCTCGGAACTTCTATGGTACTCTCAACTAAATGCAGGCTCATGTATGTAACAATGAATTGAATAGAAAATTTCATAACTTTCATGTAATACGTATTTATGTCTGACAATAAAAAAATCATCAAAATTAAAGTACTATTTAATAACTAATAACAGATCAAGAACAGGCAGAAGCAAACGGTACATTATATATATAGTTATTTATATCATTTATATATATATATATATATATATATATATATATTTATATCTATATATGTATATATATATATATATATATATATATATATATATATAAGATACATAATATGTGCATCAAATTACAGGGGCGGTATTTAATATTACGCATTGTGAATGATGCGCGACATTATGATGAAAAAGTAGTTGGTCACTCCGATTACTGGTTAGTGTTGTGTTACAACACAGGATAAAAAAAATGTGTTAAAAACTTTACTACTTTGAACATTGTTTCATAGAAAGTGAAATATACAATTAGCTGACCCATCTCTTTACGGAAAAGAATTTTGTTTCAAAATTTGATATGAAAGGATACGTGAAGCCATGTTGGCCGAAAATGTGCTGAACGTCTGTAGCCATTAGTATTTCGAAACAAAAAGCAATAGAAGTGACTGTTTTGCAATATTTTTTTGTCAATTTCATAGAACAGCTGTCCCGTACGATATAACTGTTATGCAAAGTCCAAACCTTCAGAATTCTTTGGTATTCTGTCCAGTTTTCGACAATTCCTCAGCTTCTTAACACAATTTGTATTTATTTTCTCTACAGGGTTCATTACTTCCCCTACGATACACAAGCGTGTCCTTTCTATTTCATTCCCGAGAATCAACCCTCCGATAAAATCAGTCTGATCCCGTCATCTCCAAGAGACGATTCTGGAATAAATGATAGCAATGAATGGACTGTCGTTAACTTCAATAGTAACAACGGAGAATATTTAATCCACGGTCTAACTCCAAATAATCACACCTCCTTGTTAAGTTACGGTGTGTATTGTCTTTCCCTTCAAAGAGATCCAAGTTATTATATCTCAACTCTTGTGTTACCCTCATCGGTTTTACTTTTACTAGCTTTCGCGACGTTCTGCTTGCCTCCTGACTGTGGAGAGAGAATATCACTCGGAGTGTCAATGGTTCTTCACTGTAAAAACTAAAAGGGTTCATTTACCCCAAAATAGGGTAAATGTAAATCCCGCATGTGGACACAAAGTATGGGTATTTATAACCACATTTAGGTGTGAATTTACCCTTTATTGTGTCGCTATGCAGGATTTACATTTACCCACTATTTGGTTTCTTTTACACAATTTAGGTGTGAATTTACCCATTATTGTGTTGCTATGCAGGATTTACATTTACCCACTTTTTGGTTACTTTTACACAATTTATTTGTAAGTTTACCCTTTATTGTGTTGCTATGCAGGATTTACATTTACCCACTATTTGGTTACTTTAACACAATTTAGGTGTGAATTTACCCATATTTGTGTTGCTATGCAGGATTTACATTTACCCACTATTTGGTTACTTTAACACAATTTAGGTGTGAATATACCCATATTTGTGTTGCTATGCAGGATTTACATTTACCCACTATTTGGTTACTTTAACACAATTTAGGTGTGAATATAACCATATTTGTGTTGCTTAGCAGGATTTACATTTACCCGCTATTTGGTTACTTTAACACAATTTAGGTGTGGATTTACCCATATTTGTGTTGCTATGCAGGATTTACATTTACCCACTATTTGGTTCCTTTAACACAACTTAGGTGTGAATTTGCCCATATTTGTGTTGCTATGCAGGATTTACATTTACCCACTATTTGGTTACTTTAACACAATTTAGGTGTCAATTTACCATTATTTGAGTTGCTAAGCAAGACTCACATTTACCCACTATTTGGTTACTTTTAAACAATATAGGTGTAAATTTATGACTTAGTTGTGTTGATGTGTGGGATTATTCCATTAGATCTTTTAGTACTATTATGCTTAAGATGTACAACTACCTCTTTGATGCTGCTGCACATAATTTACAATTATATTAAAGGTATTCTGTATTGGCCCAAAATTATAGCATGCTATAATCGCTAGATGTTTTCAAAGAATACTTTCCTGGAGGTCACTACCCTCCAATGGTTCACAGACATTCTACATTGAGCACACAAGATGACTGAATGTCTCAGTGAGAAAAATTTCCTCAAGAGTGGTAATAAAAACAGTTCAGAATTTTAAGCAAAGGTGACCATATTTGGCCAACACAGCATACCTTCATTGGGCTACATAACACAATGCAATTTAATTGTGCAGATTCTTGAATTAATATAATGGGTAAGAATGTTAAATTAGGAGAAAACTAGAAACTTCAAACATGAATACTACACTGCATAAACGTGATATGAATAATCAATGCAATTGCATGTTTATATCAATCTAGGAATATTCATGCATAATGTACAATATGGTGAAGCAACACTTAAAGTTGGTAACATATGTGTATACTAGTAAAACCTTGACTAAAAAATGTTACATTTACTAATGTATGATCACATTTTCTCAACAATTAGAAACTGCCACAACCCATTACAAGGCATGTCAGGTATTAAACCATGTAACAATTTTCATTTACATCGATGAATACATTTGTAAAATTAAGGTGTGCCAATCTTTTAACATTAACATAAATCTCTATTGACCACAAATATTACTTTCAGGTTGTCTGTTATGATTATGCTGTATCACTGTCACCTTAAAAATCTGGTATCACTCAAAAAGTGCATTACTTTGGCATAACATTGGTAAAAAAGACCATAACTCCCACTTTTATAAAATGGCTCAGCAAAAATTGAGAAACTTGGAGAATATTAAGATAAACAATCATAACTTACTAATAAAAACAATTTGTATGTAAACAACTAACTTTGCAAATCAATGCAGGTACATCAACATGCTTTTGTTTATGATCAAACCCATCAGTTCTCACTGACCATGAATGTTGCATCAACACAATAATGGTTTACATGATAAGACCTGTATGTTACTAAGTTGTAAATTAATAACTCTAAAACATACCTTAACTCTAATGTATGATTAATTATACAGTTCTTAGTGCTTTAACATTTCATGTTGATTTATCTTGATTACAACAGTACACTCAAAAAGTTGCATTAGAGTGGTGCATGTTTATGTGCACCACCCCCACCCCACCAACCAAATTTTGTTGTGACAGAACAAGCCACAATATATGGAACTTTCTTGTCACTGATCTAATTGTTCCAGCAATTGTCTCCATGATTTTATTTATATGTGCATCAAGCATTACAAAGATTATCGATAACAACTTCCTGGTCTTGGTATAAATTGACAAAAACAAAATCAAATCGAGCAAAGATACGGTGATGCTTAAGTTTAGGCCTATGATTGTGAATGATCACCATTAACCATCTGTGTTGAGTGTAACCGAGGCTAACTGAGGAAGACTAGCATACAATTAGTCTACACTAAGCTTGCTTCAACTAGGCTGAACGTTAAACCTTAATCACTATACCCCTCTATGTTTATTGTAGACCCCACAATTTATCACAAAATATTACTGTACACAATTTGCTATTCTTAATGCTCATCAATCTTGGTTTGAATGTATAAAAAATTTACTGGCTTAGATAATTTGCTTAATATCAACTAATTGCTGTTTGGCCTTCTTATTACACCCAGTTCTAATTGTATTAACAGCTTATTATTGACTTTACTATATGACACCTTTTATAAAGTTGCATTAGTGTTCCAACTAAATTTTCGCCCCCAACTTTGCTCTTCGTCATAACAAGGCATGTCACAGCACTTCAAACTTGTAGTTGCCCCTGATCTCACTGTTTCACCAATATTGTAATGTTTAGTATTATATATCATTTAAGTGTATTAAGAATTACCCAAATTATCATTTTACACATTATTTGTCTTGTAAAATTGTGCTAACAAACTAAATCCCTGAAAACAACACTATGCAAATCCAGCAAACAATCTGAAAAACATAACTAACAATAATTCTGGGTCAACAAATAACAGAAAAACAATAGAACTTGAAGAAAAGTCACAAAATGAAATAAATCATGCTTGAAGTTTTGCAATTAATGAAATGATCTTTTGAGGCAATTTCCCCTTGTCTTTGCATTGCAGCAGAACATTTTGCAGAAATGTCAGTGTTCCTTTTACTTTGCCGTTATACTGTATGTTGAAAACATAATATGTTGCCAGCAGGATTAGAACTGCCTCAGGGAAAGATGCTGCAGTACTGCATTTTTCGTTTTCTGCAATGATTGTTGTTTGATGGGTCCAGCGGATCCCCAGTGTATGTTATGACCGGTGTGTTGATTTCAACATCCGAGCTAACCTATCAAACAATGAAATAAATAGGATGATTAATTCCTGATAACACATTTTCAAAGGTAATCCAGCTTCTTCAGAATCACATACACTAAACTTGCATTTGATAATATTACTTGGGAGCTGATTTGAATAAGCATCATTTCTAGCTATAAATGAATATTGCGAATGTTTCTATAACTCAGGGTATATATAAACCAGAATGTCAAATAACTTAGTGATTCCTTGCCATTATGAAGCAACATTAGATGGCAGATTTTCCAACTTCCACCGTGCTGACCTGATATCACCAGAAGTGCCATTGGCCTTAGAGTATCGAATAATAGGTACCTATATAAGAAGATTGAATTTGAAACCAACTATCATTTCTTCAGCGATCAACTTTATTAAGACTTGGCTCTAATTGAAGACAAGTGAACTGTGACCTCCATACAAAACATTCGGGATTTGCTACTTACCAAATGCTACCTAAATTCAATTCATGATATGTGGTGGTAATTAAAGGGTTCAGGTTTTCATGTTTGTTGATCTCAAATGACCTCTGACCACAATCAAAAACAGGAAGAACCACCTACTCACCAAGGGTTACCTTGTGTTATCTTTTAATTCAAAGAAAAAATAGGGATCATCTGCTCACCAGGGCTATCTAAATATTACTCTTGAAGTGCAAACCATCTTTCACTTCTTGAGGTATAGTGTTTACAAACCGAGGCCTCACACACACCCCGATCAGCATTGCATAGATTTCTTTGGCCTTAGAAGGGTTATCGACATATTACTCTTTACATCTTTTGCAAGTTTACAAATAATACACCAACTAATGAAAGGGTTATTAAAATGGGAAGCTTACATCATCATCACTGTTTATAAACAGAAAGTTGCGATCTTCTTTCAGGAAGCCAGGTAGTATCCAGAGAGCTGCGGTCCATGTAGCATCTGTAGCAGAAATAAACACTGAAGTTATTGTCTTCATTCAGTGTAAATGAATGTAAAATGTAACACAACAGTAAAAAATTTCATGCTGATTTCCTGAAAATAACATAATGATTTAGTAAGTTGATGTAGTGTATCAATGCAGTTTTATCTCTGCACTCTTAAAAATAACTACATTGAAGTGTTCCTTAATTAATGTTTTATTGCAGGATTCAGTAAACCATCTAATTCATCCAATGACGACACTGTTGCTACTTTGCCTCATATGGTCACAACTTGTCTCCTTGCTCAGATTATCCTGTATATATGAAACAGGATTGGCCACATTTTTCTTCATTATCTTGAAAGACCTTGGATTTTTTTTTAAGTTTTCAAACATCTGCCATCAGTTTAACTAATTTATATTTTAAGAAGCTGACAAAATGCTTGTCTCAACTGAAACTGTTAAGACATATCTCCTAGTCTACATAATAGTAAACGTTTTTATTATTTTTGGTAATTAACTCAGCACTTTGAGATGTTAACTTACCCCTTTTGTCTTTTTCTGTCAATTGCTGAATAAAGTTGTTGTATTCAACAAGGAATCGAAGAGTGCCCTTTGAGTGATTTGTGTTGTAGGTGATGATCTTTGCTGCAATGTCATCAAGATTTTTGTAGAACATCTCCGACACTGCATCCCAACTGATGATGGCTGAAAAATCTTCTATGATCTATGAATTAAGGTAATAAAAAGGATGATAATGACATTGTATTAATAAACAACTTTCAAACAGGAACTTTCAGCCAAGTATTTGTGTTAGATCATTAAGTCAGTAAAAGAATCTTGTTTTGGCAGTTATTCATGATTTTCTTCAGTCAAACCTCTATTTTAGTAGAAATTCTAAACATTCAAATACTCTTACATATCATCCATGGTATTTAGATTCACCTACTTTTTGAAAATCCCTGTCAAAGCTAACAATGTGTTTCTTCCATGGTAAATAAAACAGCTATGATTAGCTCACTTGGCAGGTTAATTTGTGGCAAAATACACTCATGACCCTTTTCCTTGAACTTTGTCTACCTCAAATGATTCTTGAACTAAAAAAGGTAGGAATCATCTACTAACCAAATGCAATCAACATTCTAAGGGATTTTTAAGAAGCCAGTAACTGACAATTTTTCCACTTATTGCACTGTGTTTCATGAATATCAGCTATGATTCAAGGAAGCTTCCCTTCCTGAGAAATCCTGAGAGCAAGCTATGCAGCATGAACACAAGTTCATTCACCCTTACATACACAAGCCTTAACATTGGCTTATGATTTCTTCAAACCAACAATTTCCAGTGTAGAACATTATAATCATAAGTCTTAATAATTAGGAATCATTTGTTTGAAATTACCTGTTCTTCACAAAATAGAGTAGGAAATTTGCCTCTGATTTCTGCTATTGGTGGTTTCTCCTCAAGTACAAGTCTCCTTCTCTCTCCAAATGTCAGTGCCATTAATGACTTAATTTTGTTCTTGTCTTGTTTTTTCTTTGTTGATTCCTTTTGTAGTTCCTTAATGTGCAGTTTGATAGTCTCCTCTGTTTCACCCTCAGGTAGAGTCCAATCAGCTCCCTCTTTTCTTTCTCCCTCGTCAGTTGTTGCATGTGTAGATGTCTTCCTCTTCTTCACAACTACATCCCTCGTCATGTGTCTCCTCTCATTTCTGAACTTATCTTTGAGTGCATTTTTCAATGCATCCTACAAAACCAAGATGCAAAAATGAATGGAAGCTGCAGTATGATGAGATAATCTGATATCAATGTTACATATTCTGTTAAAATACCTTTCTTCAGTCTGGACTTGTAATTTAAAGAGCTATGAAATTGTGATGAACACTTGAACACAAAGTATATTGTAATTTTGTTACAAGGTCTTAAAAACAGCTGAACAATTCAAATTAAACTTCAACACTATTGTTAGGTATAAAACTCGGCAACCTCACAATGTAATTTATGCACATGTTTCATCATGTCACCTCACCCATTTTAAAGAGTAGACACCTTGATCTTACAAGCATGCACATCTGGACATTCATGTCAGATGCATGCACAATGTGTACTGGTTCATGCATCTTCTCGGGTAGGCCAGTAAATTATATGAATATGTATGTATACATATATGTCACAGGAGGGGGCTAATGTGCAAACATCTGCATGTATACAAGACCCCAGACTACAATATCCCCCCCTCCCCCACCCACCCTGTGCTGCAGCAGTTCAACCCTTGCATCCACCCAGTTAAGTTCCCTCAAACTGAAAAGTACTTTTACAAACCAACAGCAAAATTAATCTATAGTGGATGTAAGATTTTACCCTTGAAATGGCAGGAGAAACAATCTAGTTTTGAATGCCCCATCATTTGACATGTCTTTATTAAAAAGATCCAGCTGTACATAGTTCTTCACTAGCACCAGCTACTGGATATAAAAATGGCTTTTGACAATTAAGCAAATACAGTGAAAATAGTCTCCTGTCTACCTGAAAAGCACCAATTTGACTGATACCATTAGTAGTGGTAGTTTTGTACAAAGTAGTCGAAATTACACAATCTAGTCAGGTGCTTTTTATATGTACATATACGCCCACCTTCTAGATAATAAATGAAGAGCTTAATCATATACTTACATAAGGCTCACAGAATGGTAATTTGATTGCCAAGTTTGGAAAGGACTTTATGACTGCTTTAGCTGCTGTATTGTATTGATCTGTAGTAGGATACCTACAAAAAAGAATATCACTTTATAGTTGATTCACATACAGGGTTAGTGCCAGCTGTAAAATTTAGGAGGGGGGGGGCAATTACCCACTTGACCAACTCTTTTGGGGGGGATTTAGTATATTGGGGGAGCCTTTTTAAAATGCGGAGTGAAAGGAAAAGATGGTACTGTCTGGGGCTCCAAAAGCTCCAGTTTTTAACCTTCATATCAGCAGGACAGGGCTTGGTTGGGTGAGACTCATACAGGCCCAATGATCTCCCATAATAGAAATTTCTTATGTTACGGGATACTGCGGACTATCTCTATAGTGGTCTCTTGTATCATTCTTGAAGATATATTGTCTAAATTGTTTTGTTTTTACTATGTAATTCTTAATTCCTTGTTTTAGTCTGATGTTGATCTGGGAGTGAAATAAACCTTACACACACAAACACCAAAAATTACATTTTTAAAATAATATCAACAACTTATTTTGCAACTTAATAATAACAGTGAAAAGTTCACCCATTTACCCACTAACCATCAAGTCCTGCTTGTACTAAGTACCTTACCTAGCACCCCCATTCCCCCCAGACAGGCTGAGTCAGCTAAAAGGCTATGATTTTATATTTGAGGTCGCTGCCTGAGCTTGTTTGTTTTGGTAATGTGGATATCCCCATCTGAAGTTAAAATATGAACAGAACTTTAACAAAGTTGTAACCACATCATTCCAAGGTTCCACAATATTAAAATCTGTAGGTTATTGACACATGACGTCTTTATATGCAAAAAATCAAATGCGAAAATACAGGCTTCCAAAGGTGTTATTGTTCCAGGTTAAATATCACCACAATTTCAAAGATGGCATACTTACACATTGACATATTTCAAAGCTAGTAATTCTGAGATGTTGAAAAGTCAAGATTCCAAAGACTTGTGCATTATGCATGCGTATGACATTTGAAGGCAAAAATTTACACTGGTTTAGCATTAGTGATTGAAAAGACAAAATATTAATATTCAAATAGGGAAAGGTACTTACACAGTAAACAAGCACATTTTGTCAAATGTAGCTTGGATTACAGCAGATTTAATTCTGTTGCTGACAGGTCCCCCTTTTAATAGTTCTACCAAGATGTCTCTCCTAACATCATCTTGATGCAGCTCAAACTTGCTTGGCCATGGCAAGAACTTTTCTTCTTCATGAAAACTATCAAGCATGCAAAAAGGGTAAACAAAACTTTATTAGCAAAATGTATAGAATTAGCACTTTCAATAAAGTGACCCTAAACAAATTTTACATGAACAATACAGATTATACTTTGACACAGGTTGAACAGCTTGATTTTCACTACTTCAGCTGTAAGTTGTTGAACATGCATGTCAGTACTTAGCAAAATGTGACTTCATATTAAATGGCCTCTTCAAATAAGGGGCTTTGTACTGAACTTCTTTAGGGAATGTGTGGGACTTACTGTTAACCAACCAAGTTCCACCAACCCCCCACCCCCCATACCCTAATATATTGTAGTGACCCCTGATTTGAATTAGTATACTGTAGTATAATATTTCTATTATGGCTCTTCCTACTCATGTGACAATGTTTTTGTTACTGAATTGTTGAATTCATGCACCATAACTCTTAGATTTGTCTTTTATATGCAATATTTATTTTCTAAAATGCCATAAAATATAATTGTAAGGTCAGCACCAGAAATATGCAAGGTTTAGCTGATATTGCAAATTAGTTTGGGGCAACTGCTTATTCCCTTAAATAAGCTCTTTTTTGCTTCTGTCAAGGTAGGATAATAATTCAAACATGAAATATTACATGTCTTACCTGTCTGAAACATCACTGGTACAAGGTACATCTCTTTCATTTCCAGCCAATATAATGGTGTCATCTGAACTTGAAGAGCTTGTAAATGAACTGGCACTGAGGCATGCAACTGACAAAGGAGTGTCCAAAATATGTATTATAAATTATTTTTCTAATTTGCAAAACCCCAGGATGTAAAGATTAAATATGTGTTGCTCATAAGTACAAGAAACAAAATAACTGGATTTGCATTGCAATTTGCTACTTACTATTAAATCTTCAACTGCTAACCAATTTGATATTGATTAGCACTTTCATTAGACAGTAATGCTTTTTGATTGATATTGCAAACTGTAAACTGTTACAATGAAAATTTGAAGTAGTATTCAACTTTGGCATACCAATTTGTCCCTTGCAGAATACCTTCAGACTGTGATAATTTCTTATCTTAAAGCTTCCCTGAAATTTCAAATATGAATACTATAGTGACTTCCTCCTGTCAAATATCCCAAAACTTTCCACTACTGTAGGGGGAAAGCCATGAGGAGAGGTTATGACAATGTACATACATTCATACAAGAATGTTTTATGTGCATATATTATCCTTGGAACTACCCAAGTACCAATAAGTTCCAAATGGGGTTCACACATCACATTATGCCAATAAGGCTCCTTCATGAAATGGTAATAAACATGCTGCTGATAGGCAAATTTTTCTGGACAACAATCTTTTTGCAATCGTGTACAAGAAGCATTTATACTTACCTTCATCTCTTTCACCAATCACATTCAGTTTAACTGCTTTATCTTCCATCTGCTCTTCTTCTATATCACCGTCAATGTCCACCCAGTCGTCAAAGTGTTTATCAAAGACCTGAAGCCGAAATTTCTTTATCCCAAATTGAGATTTGATTTCTGGTTCTACATCACTTGCACTACATAAGAAAACCCTTTTTCTGGATCCATAAGTTACATGGTACCGTTTAAGTGCTTCACTGAAGACACAAATATATAGAAACTAAAAAGTTGTTTCTTCTAACCTTTGAAGTTCAAAGTAACAATGATAAGGAATGAGATGCTCTATTTTAAGTATTAATGTTTCTCTAAACAAAGTACTTAAGTGTTACCATTCTCTGATTTTGATTTGTGTAAATTGATAAGGGTAAATGACAAGCAAAATCTTCATAAGCAAATATGACCCATTTTTGTTGAAAACACAATACATAGCTATGGAAATGTTGACTGTAACCAATAGTGCGCAAAACCATCAAAACAAAATACACTTTACCACCTTTGATAAAGATTGCATCTATTTTGCCAAATTCATGCAACCTATTTTCTCTTGCCTCTAGAACCATGCAACAACCTTTTGCATACAATGAACTGTGTAATTCAACAAAAGCTAATGTATGCACTTCTTCAATGCTTGGAAATTGACTTTTCAAAGCTCTCTGAATCCCATCACAAAACTGATGTAACTTTTGAATGTCCCCTCCTGAGTTGGATGTCATTTTGTCATCCAAAAAATTCTGACCAGCTCCATAATAGCACATAAGTAATTGATGACGCCTTGCCAATGTCTTACACAAATTCCGCCTGTTTTTCTGCCTATTGGCAATTTCTTTGAAATATGCATGTTTAGCTTCAAACCTCATTGTCCAGCAGTGAACAAGAGGTCCATATTTCAATATTGAACGAGGGTAATGCAATAAGTAATGACTTTTGGGTTTAATTCTATCGTCAGGAAAGAGCTCTTTCAGAGCAACCAGAAATCCATGCACCAAATATTCCAAGTATGCAACCATTTCACACGGTATAGAGGGAGCAAATGTAATTTCACAAATATCCATAAGTGACAAAAATAGTTCCCAGTATTCATTTCCCTCTGGAATTGAGCTTCCTATGATTAAAGGCAATAATCTCATCAGGCACCATGTTTGAGATGCTGTTTGTTTGATTTTGAAACTTCCCAGGTTAGCAGTGGTATTGCAAGTTGGTTTGCTTTTCTGATCACTTTTTCCAAAGGGAAAAAGTTTCAAAGCACTGTTAAAAGATTCCAAAGTGAAAAAGCCATCCTGAATAAATGTTGTCACAACCTTCGTCATTAATTCTGGAACAAGTCCTTCGAGCAAATCATGAGCTGGATCAGGTGGTAGACAACTGATTACATCAAAGTATTGCAAATCTGACAAAACAGATTTAGAAGCTACTCCATAAACATGCCTAAGACCTTGATTTTCCATAACTAACTGCACCTGATGTTTGTGACCAACACTTGTTCTTTCGATTAAACTGGATGAATCAAAATGATCTTGAATGTCATTACTACTTGCCATGCAAAATCTACATATTCTACCAGCATGAAAATGTTGCTGAAAGCCTCCTAACTGATGTGCTGCCAAGTTATCCATGGAAACCAAACTAATGCAACCCTTGAATGTAAACTCCTCCTGGTTTAAAGTTGTTATTGTCACCCCCTTACTTTCTAAGACTTTAACATCCTCAAGAAGCGGTTTGAGCACTTTCCCAAAGCCATACTGTTTTATTAATCTTGTACAGCAGAGGCAAACAAGCTGAATTGTTGACAATTTTGACCGAAACTTTGGGGATAAATTTCCAAGAACAAAATAAAATGCAGCAACTTTGTAGCTGTTAGCTTTATTTCTAAGTGGGTTCACCACACCAAAATCATCATAATAAAAATGAACTTGGAGTGCATGTGGCTCCAAAGAGAATAGGGGATGATTTTGAAATGCTTCACCATCACAGTAATCCTCATATCGCTTGTCCCCATGTCTAGAAAGGGACTTCAGAACTTCTGCTAAAATATCATCATGACTTAAAAGACTTTTTAGAGTATCAAGCAATGGTACATAAATGAATGTATCATCTTTCCCACAGGTGGAACCTAGCACATGTTCACCTGGCTCAACTAAACCAAAATGCTCCTTATAAAAAGCTGTCTGTTTATAGTCTGAGGCCAACTTTTCAAAGATGTTATTTTTCTTTTCAAACTTTTCATCGATAAAGTTAAAGATATCAGGATTTTTAGCCACTGTGAAACCAGAAGCTGAAAGTTTTTCTTTGATCTCTGTGCTATCATCCCTTGAACTGTTATAGATGAGTTCAGATAGCTCTAATATTATGCTATTTGTAACAGTAAGTGGTAGTTTATGCTTCTCTTTCATGCCTAAGATGAAAAGAGCAAAGTCTCTTTCCGTGGATCTTTCACCGATTTCTCTGATGTGTGATCCATCACCCAGAGCAGCAGCATCGATAGCACTTATTCCAGTTGATTCTGCAAGACTATTTTTATGCGAATTATGAGTCACATCATCAACTTCTAAACCAATGTTTTCCGTCACTAGACTTGTGCCTACTTCAGTATCCTCATGCCCACCAGAGTTACTGTCATGCCTTATGTTAACATCGAACACTCTTTTATGAAATTTCCGCAGATGGGAATAAAACGTGCTGAACACCCGATATTTTCTTTCACAACCATCTATTCCACATCTTATGGAGAAGTTGGGTTCAATACTATGTGAGAATCTTATGTGATGTAACAACTTTTTGAAAGTAATGGTCCTGAAAGTGTTACATATTGAACAACTTTGCATCTGCAAGGATGCCATAAGGCCTAATCTAACAAAACCTTGGCTAGGCTTTATTAGGATGGCTTGGCATAAGTACTGGACAAACCTCACAGCATTAATGCACACTCAGTTTTAATAGTTCAGTCTTGGCCTGCGCTAGCTAGGCTTATAAACTTTGATACAATGGTAGGCCACAGTGTAGGCCCTGCATTGTACTAGTGGCTGTTACTTGTAAGACATAGCCTAGGCTTAGTTATAAAGTCTTCTAATCTTATATAGGCGAATAAGTAGCAGAACAGTTAGGCTAGTAAAGCCTAGGCATAACAGTTATTTAATCTGTACTTTTATAAACCAAACAACTCTTTCAAGGGCTTAACGTCAACTTACACTTGTGACATGTTGCTTTAGATTCATATAAAAATACAAGCGGCCGTTGAAGGTGAAGTCCAGTCGTGTCAAGTCTCGTCAAATGTAACGGCGAAGCGCTTCTGCGGGAACAAACTATGAAATACTAGGATTGGTCGCCAAGCAGTGCAGTGATGACAGTATACTGTATACTGTACTGTACGTACGTAGGTTTAAAGAGGTTATGAAATGAAAAATTTTCATGTCTTAGAATGGTTTATCTACATTACTACAACACCATCCATGCACAACTTTCCGTAAATACGGCTTCAAACGCCAGAAATTCGCTGTCAAAGTATTCCCCAGAGACCTCTCGAGCTGCCACTCGTAAAAAAAAGCAAAGCTGCCCACCGCAGTTCATCTGACGTCATCAAAGGAACCATTTCAGCCAAAGCCGACTCCCCGCTGTTTACCGATACGGCGTTACACAGTTCACTACATGTAACCACAACACTCTTCTCATCAATTGAAAATGTCTCTCCCGAATCTTCCGATTCAGAGGAAATCTCTCAGGACATTCGTAAGCTTTGACGAAAATTATTTTCTTGAGGAAGAAGAGGAGGAAATAGTTTTCGAGGGTGATGAAGATAATATCGGTGTTTTTCCCTATCAATTGAGCCCCTTGCAGAAGAATTGTAAAACGATCCGGTGGCCGAGACGCGTCGCTGCCGATCAAAGTCCCCGAGCAGAACGGTTGGACGACCCTGAACCGAAACTGGTCGGTTGAGCATAAACAAAACCACTGTTATTAAGACCATCATATGATTTAAATTATCTCGAATGTCGATGATCCTGCTACTTAACCTCGTAGCGAAGCTTCTAGAATTTTGTGTCTTACAGTGCAAGGAAAATGTGACATTCTGTACATTGCAACCCTATAGTACTAGTAGTGGTAACATGGGTCTAGACCTAACTAATAGACGTTGTATAACAGGCTAGCCAGTGTAATTGTATCATCCAACTGTTACGTAAAATCACAACACAACGCCAGTTTTACCAGAAAAGAAAACTTGCAGATCTAGTATTGATTGTTCTTAAACCAACTGGCTTTAAAATTTGTGCGAAATATTAGGTAACCATAAAAAAAATCGTCATTTGCTGTATCAAGGAGGCCTAGGCTATGGTCATAACAAGTAATTTGGCAACAGTATAGGCCTACAGGCACTCGTAACGTTGTGTATGTGTAGTGTTTTGAGCGAGTCGTGTTCAAATTCTTCGATTTTGTCATCTTTTGGAAAAGCTTGCAGTAGAAATCCGTCTTAACTTGTGGTGGAGCAACCTGATACCACATCGGCTCGGCATTTTTAACATTTACGAGATAAATTTACGTAAAAACAAACTCCAAACACCAAATCTCAATTACTACGGAGCACTGCAACAGT
Source organism: Apostichopus japonicus (assembly GCF_037975245.1). Taxonomy (NCBI): domain Eukaryota; kingdom Metazoa; phylum Echinodermata; class Holothuroidea; order Aspidochirotida; family Stichopodidae; genus Apostichopus; species Apostichopus japonicus. Next base: position 17,909,418 of record NC_092561.1, read on the forward strand.
GTAATGGTGTGTGTTCTCAGACGTTTAAGAATGTAAACATAGCGTCTCGGAAGTGAGCTGAGTTCCTCGACTGACGTCACGCCGCGTTACCGTAAATACAACAATTTTTAGAAAGTTTTTTATTACCCTCGAATTTTTGATCGTTTATTCCTCGAGAATGCAAGCTTCGTTTGACACAAATTGGGTATCATTGGAAAGCTACGAGTGTACAGAATACGATGATAAAGAATTTTTTTTTCATTTCATAACCTCTTTAAGGCATTGTGTTAGCGCCAAGCGCCAAGCGCGAACGAACCACCCTTTGTGAAAGAAAACTTGTCATTGGCTTAAAGTTTGAATCTTTCATTTGATATTATGTGGGGTTCTTTCTAATTTTTCAGATATGCACCCATTTTCTGGAATACCAACTTTGAATCTTTTACATTTTTACCAATATTTATTACCACATCCACATTCTTGAAAGGCTGTATTCAGTGAATTAATGTAAAGTAGTGTTTTAGGAAATTTGTTTTTAACCAATGAGAAGTAAGAACACTTCTGAGACGTATAGTCTGTCATTATTCTCTCGGCGCGGCCTGGCTGCAAACGTAACTTTTATTTCTAGTACGAATGAGTACATCATTGTAGAAAATTCTATAGAAGTCACAATGAAAAAAATGTTTCAGCTATGGTCGACGTTTAAGGGCCAGGCATTGTTATCATCCGTTGTGGGGATAAATGTATGCTGGCCGTGCGAAAAAGCACAAAACACTTAAACGTACACAATCATGACAAAAATATTGTTCCAGCTAGCTCAAGCTGTACTTCTAAGAATATTTTGTGAACAAGTGTCTCGAGAAATACTCACGTTTAGGCTCTATCAGTTTGAATTGTGAGTCAAACCGTCTTCATGGGCCAATCCAGAAGGGGAGGGATTCAGTGTTTCGAGAAAATGATCGCAGTAGCTTATATACTTTCCGTTGTTTTGTTATGTACATAAGCGTACGGGACTACCTTCGTTGAGGGGGGGGGGGGGGGGTTGGTCTGACGCAACACAAGCTAGCATGCTCGAAAAAGAGCGGCTGGTCTGAAGAAAAGGGTACCTTCTGATCGATGGGTTGCAAACCTTCACCCCGTCTCATACGCGCCCATGGTTAGACCTATGTAGATCTTATAGATAATTGTCTGCACCCCTTAATCAGGTGTTGGTATTTATAGGTTGGGCGCCGCTCCTTATCTGTTCATTACCTCAGGATCATTTGCTATTTTGACTGTATTAGTTAGTCTTGCCTTATTAAACTTTCACGAAACTTCATATAGGCCTATCCTACGACTCCATTCATATCCTCTCACCCCCACATAAGAAACAGTTATTATTTTACTAATAACCATGCAGACATTTCCACGGGGAAATTCGGGGATACTCCATATATCTGTACAGTTTGCCGTATATTTATAACACGATATAGGCTATTAATAAATAAATGTCAAGCTAAACAGCTGGCCTATTGTCGCCCCAATTCCTTTTGACAGTAATTTGCATTGGTTGTTGGGACTTTAGAAATTGGGCCTATAGTCGCCGGGGCAGCTCTGTGTTCCAAAATGTGCATGTAGGGTACTATAGGGTGCATACAAATAATGACGGGCTAAGACCCGAAAATACTGGTAGTGATGTATATTAACCCATGAACGAGTAAATTTATACTTCAGTACATAAATACTGGGTGATTATTCCCCCAGGGTGGCATTTTAAACTAATCACAAGTGTATAGAACAACTACAACCACATGAAGTGTATAAATAGCTCCTATCTTGTGTGATTCTACCCTCTTACGATACTTCAAAATAAGTGTTGTTGGTGTTATACCCTTTTTGACTTAAAACAACATACTAAGAAGGGTTATTTTACACCTTGTTACTAAGGTATACATTATTCGTGCAAAGTACATGTTATGTGGGTAAAATTACCCTATTGGTTAAAAAGGGTACTTTTTTGAAAAGTGAGTGTAAAATAAGCACTGTAAATGTGTAAATGTACATAAATCATTGTGTCTTATTACACGCACAGTATGTAAATTTACCCACAAAGATCAGAAATACACAAACCGGCTTTACCTCGGGGTATATGTACACGTTAATCGGGTAATGGCCAAGGCAATGGTTATGTTTACACTTTGTGATGGTATAACTACATTGTGGATGTTTATTATACACTTTTTCAGTGTTTAATAACAATCCATGTGTTAAAATACCTGACAACAGTGTAGAACTACCCGTTTATTTTTTAGAGTGTTGGATTAACTGTATTTCAACTCCTAGTAGCGGACATTTTACCAAAAACTAAAGGCTCACCTATTCTCAATCAGTACCTAAGTAGAAACTTTATAATTGCTTGCTTAACTATAGCATTTTCATTAATGAATATCAAAATAGCATATTGTGATAGCAAATTATTTCTCTTGAAGTTTTCTTTTACTAGGAAACTGTTCTTAGAATATTTGCCTCGTATAACCATGGTCCCTTCATACACGGAAAGAATACGAAATGTAGGTACCGATCACATGAATCCGGTCCAAACGAATGAAAAAACATCGAAATAAAGTCGAAAGCGATTTTCCAGTGACGTCATCTACTCACAAAGACAACGTCAGTAAAAGAGAGAAAGTAAGTGGAGCATAGTTAATAATTATAGAAGAAACTAATTCGTCTTTTGAAACGTCAAATAATTGTATGAGTAAAATAATTCCCATGTATACCTGCAAATTCCAAAAGTTAGAAAAATATACGTGACAATCAACTTCGTCTATGACATTTTCTCATAATTATTATCTTTTTCTTTTAGTGTTGATTATTCGAGATGTTTTTGATGGGACCACATAATTGGTGTAGCCCACTTACATTACTTCAATGTCAAAACGTAGAGATATTTTGTGTATGAGTTTTTTTTTTTTTCTTGTGTGAAAAAAAAGTTCAAATAGGCCGGTTTACAGTCACTTGTGCCGATGTCGTTCTTGTATTTTTGGGTGTTTAACCTGTACTGGCATCCATGTTGTCTAATGTTTCCTTTGTATAACATTTTCTTATCACAGTTGCCATGTTTTGCATGAGTAACAAGTTTGTGTGTACCTACGTTGAAAGCTTTAATTATGCAAAAAGGTTCACACCGAAACGGCAACATGATCTTCAAGCAAATCATTACAAAAACAAAACAAACCATAGCATCGAACATCCTAACATCCCCAGTCAGCCAATCTACCAAAACCAAAACTGTATCCCAGTGACCATAACACGATCACCCGTAAGCCTCTCTAATACGGAATGAAAGTGACCTCATAAGCAAATAACAAACAAGCAGCACAAAAACCTGAGCAGTGCTTTCAAAGCTACCACATCCATTTGTCGGGTACACAATCATAAGGTAATCACGCAGTATAACTGTAAGATTCCGAGCCCAATGTGCAATTCGCCACCACGATTTACTCCATTGTTCAACTTGAATATCAACAGGTGTACACGGAAATGTTCTTATAATTTTGCATTCAAATGTACATTGGATTACTGTAAACTGATGAACACTTTAAGAAATTAAAGAATCACGAATTACCTTCTCTTAACTCCACAGGACAAGATCGAAGCTCGCACAGTTGCTCTGGTCATGGACAAACTCCTGTTGTTCGCCTTTCTCATAACCTTCGCAATTTTCTGCATCAGTACAATGATTCAATTCAACCAAAACCCTGTAGTATCTCCGCATACTTGCGAGTAATATTAAGTATATTTCGATACTGTTCCATCTACAGAAGATTTAATGTATGTGAAGATATATTGTGTTTAACATATCCCAAAAGCAGACGGTTAAAGCAAATTAAACTTGGCAGCCATTTTGCACTTTTAAATAAGATTTTAAATTTTTGAATGATTACTTAGGATAATTTAGAAATAATTTATGTCGTCGCAAGTAAGTATAATCTGAAGTGAGTAATTGACAAAACATTACCTTGTCGTAAACTGAAGTACACAACAAGGATCATGTTAGTTATAAATTAGTGTTATGCTTTTTTGAGTTTGTTGTCGTACATGCGATTACGCAAATGTGGAGATTTGGGTATATTGGCTTTGTGAGGGTTTACGTATCAAATGCGAGGGTTAAGGATGAGGATGGCATTGCCCATCATCTACATCGTCCGGGCATTTCTTACATATCTATTTCATCCAAAAACATCATTTGTGAATGGAATTTAGAAGCACAAAATTGCGCTTAGGCGTAATTGATAGTCTAAATATGCTTATAATAATATATGTAGTCATACGAAATCCACGAAATCTTAATTATTATATATCTAAGTCGGATGATTTTGTTTATTTTGTTTATTAACTTTACCAAAAAAAAATGTTTGTTTGTGTGTTACGCTTAATGTTTGATTAAATTATGCTGCGAAGAGAAAAATCTAAGAATGGCCTATCCTTATAAATCCATCTTGTAAAACAGGGTTAATGATGGTGTACCATCTTCTCGGAATGTTCATATTATTTCGAAATCTGTCGGAAAATGGTGGTTATCTTTGTTGACGTTATGCTATCTTTATACAAAGATAATATCAGTTACCATACCATACCATTTATAACAATACGCAGCAATAAAATCAAATATAAATAGGTTTGTCTATTGTACTTAAGAATTTACTGATGATCACTTTTTTTTTTAAAGATTTCGTTCAATTCTGAAACTTATTTCTAGAAGACCTTCAGACACGTAGGTAATCACACTTCAACCATTAAATAAAGCTTAAATCGCTCACCTAATGAGTTGTTATGTGGTAGTGTTGCATCAATAAACCAAAAAGATAATATAACTTAACGACCACGAAGTTGATTGCCTATGAGATGAATGTTATACTCTTTGCAGTGTGACAGAGCAAACAACTAGTAGATATTTTTTTTCAAAAACTTCAGTGATAATTGAAACGTTGCTATGAGCATAACACTTCTCGTGACTGCTAATAGTCTGAGTGGTAAAGACAAACAATGCCAGGGCAATATTTTAATGGCTTGCCAACTTTCAGGATTAATTATTTTTTTTTTTTTAAAAGGGAAATTTTGGTTATTTGTCGGCTGTTACTGAGGCTCTCACCATAAAGTTACTTCACCTGAATGATATTGCAACGTTCAAAGTTAAATGCGATGTATGTAGTAATTTTATGTAGTTATTTTATTCACCGGTTGTTCTTTTCCTAGTTTTTATTCATCTTGGTTAAACAAAAATATATAAATACATATGAGACACATAGAGCAGTTGAGGACACCTGTTAATACTTACACGGTTGAAGAATAATATACTTTGTTTGTCTTTTCCCATCTTTGTTTTGCTTTTTTTCTCTGACTTAAAAGATTAAAAGATTGAATAATTCTATCTAAGTTATACCATGTTATCCTATGCACTAAAGCACGGTGACTTCTTCATTGAAAATATTGGATTAATGAAAACTTAAACTAGGGAAGGATACACACTTGCAGAATTTGAAGAAAACTATAATAACGAACAAATTAAGATTTAGTAAAAATATTTTGATGCAAAGTTTACCGTTTATTGAGTGAGATTGGTCAATTTATTTTTCTGCTTTATGTATTCCTTGAAACTCCTTATTTCCCGATTGCCCTTTAATGAACATAAGTGAAGACATGCTTTAGAAAATCATTACTCGAGATAGGAATACACTAGAGAGCTTCCCATAGCTTTATTTTGCACACAAGACAGCCTGCATCAATAAACAACCTTTTTCCGAGGGGTCACAGGGACCTTTTTTTTTTTTTTGGTCTTCAAAGATTTGTTTACATTCAAAACACCGGTCGTTTTGACCTTTTTTTCAAAAAAATCGTGAGAACAGTGAAAAATGTCAGTCAACCTGACCCTATCTTATACAACTATCTAATACATACAAGGAATCAAATCAGGAGCCTCAGAGGCATATGTAGAGAGATGGCTCTATATTTGGGGAAAATATGTCAAAAAATAACGTTTTTCGGTCTATGTTAAGGCCAAAAAACGGTCAACTTTCTGAAAATATTTCTCCCGAATGCCTCACCCTACAGAAAAGATTTTTAGCTCTCCAGAAGCGCCACACTGAAATTCAACTCTACATAGAAACAATTGAGCAATAGCGCCTCCACTTTGTGAGTAATCCCTGGCAATTCAACTCGAGCATTTCTACGGTATAGAATTTCGGTCAACCACAGTTGATATGCTTGCGTCGTTAGGGTCAGCCTCATTGAAGGTAGCAGCCACTAACAGCAGACACTAACAGCAGCCACTAAGAAAAAAAGGACAGTAAGACATGACACACAGTACTACAACTGCGGTCGTGTGTGCTTGATGTAACCAGTATTACCAGCGACAGTTGACGAAAAAACGCTAGATTGGCGAAAATAAAACCCCAAACGCGCTGTATAAACTTAATGTGTATAATGATCAGAAAAATGATTATTTTTTCAAAATCGATTAACTTTAGTTATGGAGCCTACTAGGATGTCCGGTTAGCACCACATTAAAGTAGAAAGGTTCCTCTTTTACGTGGTATACCTCTACTATCGGTAACAAAAATGATTTCTTGACCAAAAGTTACCTTGAAGTTTTAACCCCGATACAGACCCTTCTCTAAACGCGCTGTATATACGTAATGTGTAATGATCAGAAAAATGTTAATTTTTAATTTTTTTCAAAATCGATTAACTTTAGTTATGGAGCCTACTAGGATGTCCGGTTAGCACCACATTAAAGTAGACAGGTTCATCTTTCACGTGGTATACCTCTACTATCGGTAACAAAAATGATTTCTTGACCAAAAGTGACCTTGAAGTTTTAACCCCGATACAGACCCTTCTCTAAACGCGCTGTATATACGTAATGTGTAATGATCAGAAAAATGTTAATTTTTAATTTTTTTCAAAATCGATTAACTTTAGTTATGGAGCCTACTAGGATGTCCGGTTAGCACCACATTGAAGTAGGCAGGTTCCTCTTTCACGTGATATACCTCTACTATCGGTAACAGAAATGATTTCTTGACCAAAAATGGCCTTGAAGTTTTAACCCCGATACGGACATCTCTAAACGCGCTGTATATACGTAATGTGTAATGATCAGAAAAATTTATGATTTTTACTTTTTTCAAAATCGATTAACTTTAGTTATGGAGCCTACTAGGATGTCCGGTTAGCACCACATTAAAGTAGAACGGTACTTCTTTCACGTGGTATACCTCTACCATCGGTAACAAAAATGATTTCTTGACCAAAAATGGCCTTAAAAGTTTTAACCCCGATCCGGACATCTCTAAACGCGCTGTATATACGTAATGGGAAATGATCAGAAAAATTTATGATTTTTATTTTTTTCAAAATCGATTAACTTTAGTTATGGAGCCTACTGGCATGTCCGGTTAGCACCACATTAAAGTAGAAAGGTTCCTCTTTTACGTGGTATACCTCTATTATCGGTAACAAAAATGATTTCTTGACCAAAAGTTACCTTGAAGTTTTAACCCCGATACAGACCCTTCTCTAAACGCGCCGTATATACGTAGTAAGCATGAGAGCCCTATAGCCAATCAGCACTTGCCGATTCTTAGAAGTCTTTGAGCCTGAGGTCTGTAGGCAGCCAGCCAAAATTTTGGCAAGGAGTGCTTCAGTATGGAACGCGAAAAGGGCAACCATATTTCGTTGTCTAAACTAAGTTTGTTGCAGTCTAAACTAAAGTTGTTGCTGCTGTTTTACCACGTTGTTGCTCAAACTCATGTTGTTATTTTAACTTCCGTTGTCTAAACATACGTCATTGTCTAAACTGACGTTGTTGCTATCGGCGCTGTTCAAAATTGCTCAACCGCGTAATGTAAACCAGAATGCAAAATGTATTGAGGTTTCGATGACTTCAGTACACTAGAAAGGTGTTAGTATAAGCAGAACTAGCTGTTACTATAGAAATGGCCCGAACCACCATTTTGATACATTAAATAAACACAGGTCAGTCTATTGTACGTGGCTATACACACCTGCACCAAAAACAATAGGGGTCTTGGAGGTCCAGGTCCATTTGGAGTCACCAAACGCAAACTTGTGGAAACCTTGTTTTATAAGCTACCGTATCTCCCACAGCCAGCCTATCAGATAACATGTGCGTTAGTACAACTCATACGAATAGGAGGCTGCACGGTAAACAACTTTAAAAATGTTATAATGTTATACTTATAGGCTATGCATATACGCTGTGAATGTCGGAAATCAAGTACAACGTCGAGTGTCTAGACAAAGTACCAGTATAAAAATACTGCATTTTTAAACTGATTTCATTGAGCGCCTCCAACAATGTGTAGAGATAATCTGGGAATGTCGGTAATCAAGTAAAACGAGTGTCGAGACAAAATGCCAGCATAAAATACTGTACTTAAATTGAATTATTGAACCATTACATGATGTCTGGATATGTTGTGAATGTCGGCAATCAAGTAAAACGTCGAGTGTCTAGACAAAGTACCAGTATAAAAATACTGCATTTTTAAACTGATTTCATTGAGCGCCTCCAACAATGTGTAGAGATAATCTGGGAATGTCGGTAATCAAGTAAAACGAGTGTCGAGACAAAATGCCAGCATCAAATACTGTACTTAAAATTGAATTATTGAACCATTACATGATGTCTGGATATGTTGTGAATGTCGGCAATCAAGTAAAACGAATGACAGTAATATTACTAAAGACAAATGTTTTCGTCCCGATCGAACACCAATTGCGTTTATTATATGACCTATACTTTTACTAGTGTTTATAGTTGAGAAGATGCGATCTTATCATTGCCTGTACTTTGTGAATTCTCTACACAATATATATATATGGCGGATGCCATCCAGTGCCCTAGCTTCGCTGTTTTACAAGGGCGGCCGTCCGACCTTCATTTCGCCTGCCCTGCCACTCTTTCCTCCTCTCCAACTCCGTATATAGTACCTCGATGCTTTGACCTGCAGCGATTTCACCAGCTACCCCAACTCTTCAAATATCCCCGCAAATGTAGTGTGCATATCTCGCTAAATTCCACGCAATTTGTATTAGGCCTGTTCAAACTTCGGAGTTTCAACTGCACATGCGCATATCCTGAAAATTTGTGGAGAAAAGATTATATCACCTTACCTACAACACATAGCCTTAGTCAAAACTCGAGTGTATCTTGGATGATTCGTTTCTTGCATAACATGTTAGCGGGTTTTTGGTCTAAAATTCTTAACAATGCTGAGCGGGGTTTGTGTATATTCCATTTACAACACAATCCCTTTCGCAAATCGAAACTCCGAACTGGATTGGTGTTACGAATGAACTTGCTTGGCGGGTTAAGTAAACTAGTTATGTGAGTCATATTGCCTACGTACTTCAATACTGTGCCCCTCTTGTTACTCACGAAGCGCAGACTACATCCAACCATAGAGCAACTGATCCAACATTTACCCTGGATGCTTTTCAGTATTTGGAAACAACCAACTCCACGACAATTATAGTATTTAAATAACATTTTTACGCAATGTCGAAACTTCAATGACTACTTTTGACGATGTATAACTGCAGTAGTTTATGCACACGAATTAGTGTTGCACCAGAATCATGACTTGAAGCACGTGGTCAAAGGGACCGCAAAACTTTACGCAAGTTTGCAACGAAGAAATAACTGTGGTATAAATGCACATTTTACATTATCAACTCTCAATATGGAGAGAACAAAACATACTGTGAGATTTAAAGTCCTTTTCAGTATCAGAGATGTTGTGGTAGCTTCCCGCAAAATTCATAGATTGTCTCAACTCATAACTTTCTGTAATAAAACAATTATTCAAATATGACATTAACAATATAAATGTAAATAACGTCCTCGGAGTTGTATCAACTATCATGTAAATATCGTTAACAACGTGATTTTGTTCGACAAATCAGGTTGTTAAGGATATTTACATGGTTGTTGCTACAAATCCGGCATGACATTAACGATCACCCCCCCCCCCCCCTTTTCGCGTTACATAGTTAAACCATCATACTTTGCGTTCATTGAGCACTGAAGATGCAAGCATGTTTGCAGACAATGGGTAAGGGACTATTAACCAAACAAATCTCGGGAAATTTGAGAAAACATCATTGGCTGTATTTAGCATGAAAATCTCTGTAATAGATATGCTATTAGCACTGCACGGAAGCAACTTGCGGTTGATTGTTATAATTTTTTTGAAAAGAAAGAATGATGTTCGTTCACAATGTGTCCACAACGGAACTTTAGATAGCAACGAAAGTGAAGACATCAACGTGAGTTTAGACATCAACCGTAAGTTAACTTAGCAACGAAAGTTTTAGACATCAACGTGAGTTTAGACATCAACCGTAAGGTTTATAAATCAACGTGAGTTTAGACATTAAGGCGCGTTTAGTCGTCAACGTGACTTTAGACATCAACGTAAGTTTAGACATCAACGAACAACAGCAACATGGTAAACTAGCAGCAACAGCTTTAGTTTAGACAGCAACAAACTTAGTTTAGGCAACGAAACAAACTTAGTTTAGGCAACGAAATACGGTTGCCCTTTTCGCGTTCCATACTTCAGGTCTGCTCAGGTAGAGGGGAGAAGGTGTAATAGGGTAGGTCAGTGGTATTGTTTGAGAGAGTGGGTAAAACAGGATTTAAAGGGGGAAAATTGGAATTATAGCCAGTGGTGTGGCCAGTATTCTGCTAACGGAGGGGGGGGGGTACCCCTCATGGGCCCAAAATTGGTGGAATCTGAAAAATGGCCTGAAATTTGGTGGGCCATAAAGTTTTGTGGGCCCTACATTTTTAAGCTCGAAAAGGTATGAGCTTCTGCACCATTGGTGCTCTAGTTGACGTTTCCATTTTTCCTCTCTCACTAATGTATCTATATATATATATACTATATATGGTCTAGCATAACGCGTGTGTGTGTATGAACGCCTTGAACAATTGTTCAATTGTGCAATGGAACCAACTGTGGCTGGTCTTGAACTCGACCGAGTCGTCGGGGAACATGACGCATTTCGGGAAGTGTCATTTCCAGCGATCTGGGAGGCTTTTTCGGCCAAAATTTTCTTGTACGCTTCGCTTAGATAGTTTGCCTACAGGCTTCGCCCTTCCGTTGGCAAATTACTCGCTACACGCCTGTTCGAATTTGTAAAGCAAAGAGCAGACATCACATAATATCAGTGAGCATGAAAATGCATGTTCAAAAATGAACAGCCTCAAAACTGTCTATGTGTGTAGTCAAAGGCGTAGGAGCCCAATTGGATTTGGGGGCTGTATAACGACTTGCCCGAAAAATATAACCAAAATTTCGCGCGTTCAACATGTTAATGTCAATAGGCGGAGTGTATAGCCTAGTGGTTAACGCCGGCGTCTCCCAGTCATGAGATCCCCGGTTCGATTCCCCGCCGACAGCAAGGTGTGTCGTCTGGCAAGGGTGTTGTTCAATAACAACTTCCCGACATGGACGTTAAATGGATGTGTGCCGAGAGATTGGCTTCGGTCAGCTTGCGAGTCTATAAGCCGCCATGGCTTCTTTCGCGAGTTCCTGCTTGCGGGAAGATCACACATACATACATACATACATACATACATACATACATACATACATACATACATACATACATACATACATACATACATACACCCATACATACATACATACATACATACACACATACATACATACATACATACATACATACATACACGCATACACACATACATACACGCATACATACATACATACACACATACATACACACATACATACACACATACATACAATATCATATAAGCAAGCATAGGTCATTACATCGCATGGCATCGTGTACCGTACGGTCCTTGAAAGTTGCGCAGTCATCCGCAGGATGCTAATGTAAACAACGAAATGTCTTATGTAGATGGAGAAAAAGCATACAGGTCCAATTATGTCAAAACTCTCTTTTACAGTAGTAATGGCGAATTAGTCTGCCAAGCTTAGAACGTTATTTTAATTACCAAGGAGATAATTTTTAAACTATTCATTTATTCTCAGCATATTGCCCGAATTTTCAGGGGAACAAGTTTGGTTGGGGGGGGGGGGGGGGGGGCTGCAGCCCCGCCTCCTACGCCTATGTGTGTAGTGTTCGGTTTCGAAATATCTGATATCGAAAATATCTGCTATTTTTCATTTCCTTCAACGAAGTTTTATAATTGCCGTTATAAGAGGTTGTAATATTTGTACATTAATAAATTAACTGTGTCTGAATTTTCGAAAACTTCCTGACCAACATTCTTCATCATACTTCCCTCTACTCGTAGCAATTTTGACCGGTCTGTTAGGGGTTGAAGGAGGTTTCTCTATATAGGTTGTCCATAGATTGAATTTTGTGCAACATTATGTATATGTTTTGAAGTGATTTTCTTCACGAGAAATGTGAATTTTCAAATTCTGAACAAATAATGGGCTTTAAACTTTGAAAAGTGGGGCTTTCGGATATTGTGGGCCGTGACGTAGAATCACCTACAAAAGCAATGATCAACAGGACATGCAATGAAGTCGAACATGATGTGTGACTGGTTACAATCTTCAAAAAGGTTATGGATGAAAAAAAAAATATTGGGAAATACTTGGTTCTCAGACAAAAGTGTACATCTGGTTGGTCATTTTCAAGTCCGAGAAGTGCCATTTCCGGTGATCTAGGGGGTATCAAAACCTGAAATTTTCTTGTACGCACCGCGCCAACCGATGGTGGCGCTCCGCTTAGATAGTAATTCGCGCCCCCCGGATTAGGAAATCCTGGATACGCCCCTGTTATGTGTAATGATCAGAAAAGTGGTTAATTTTTATTTTTTTCAAAATCGATTTACTTTAGTTATGGAGCCTACTAGGATGTTCGGTTAGCACCACATTAAAGTAGAGAGGTGCCTCTTTTACGTGGTATACCTCTACTATCGGTAACAAAAATGATTTCTTGACCAAAAGTTACCTTGAAGTTTTAACCCCGATACGGACATCTCTAAACGCGCTGTATATACGTTATGTGTAATGATCAGAAAAATGGTTAATTTTATTTTTTTTCAAAATCGATTAACTTTAGTTATGGAGCCTACTAGGATGTCCGGTTAGCACCACATTGAAGTAGACAGGTTCATCTTTCACGTGATATACCTCTACTATCGGTAACAAAAATGATTTCTTGACCAAAAATGGCCTTAAAGTTTTAACCCCGATACAGACCCTTCTCTAAACGCGCTGTATATACGTAATGTGTAATGATCAGAAAAATGTTAATTTTTAATTTTTTTCAAAATCGATTAACTTTAGTTATGGAGCCTACTAGGATGTCCGGTTAGCACCACATTAAAGTAGAAAGGTTCCTCTTTTACGTGGTATACCTCTACTATCGGTAACAAAAATGATTTCTTGACCAAAAGTTACCTTGAAGTTTTAACCCCGATACGGACATCTCTAAACGCGCTGTATATACGTTATGTGTAATGATCAGAAAAATTTATGATTTTTATTTTTTTCAAAATCGATTAACTTAAGTTATGGATCCTACTAGGATGTCCGGTTAGCACCACATTAAAGTAGAAAGGTTCCTCTTTCACGTGGTATACCTCTACTATCAGTAACAAAAATGATTTCTTGACCAAAAGTGACCTTGAAGTTTTAACCCCGAAACGGACATCTCTAAACGCGCTGTATATACGGTATGTGTGATGATCAGAAAAATTTATGATTTTTATTTTTTTCAAAATCGATTAACTTTAGTTATGGAGCCTACTAGGATGTCCGGTTAGCACCACATTAAAGTAGAAAGGTTCCTCTTTTACGTGGTATACGTCTACTATCGGTAACAAAAATGATTTCTTGACCAAAAGTGACCTTGAAGTTTTAACCCCGATACAGACCCTTCTCTAAACGCGCCGTATATACGTAGTGTGTAATGATCAGAAAAATGGTAAATTTTTATTTTTTTCAAAATCGATTAACTTTAGTTATGGAGCCTACTGGCATGTCCGGTTAGCACCACATTAAAGTAGACAGGTTCATCTTTTACGTGATATACCTCTACTATCGGTAACAAAAATGATTTCTTGACCAAAAATGGCCTTAAAGTTTTTACCCCGATACGGACATCTCTAAACGCACTGTATATACGTAATGTGTAATGATAAGAAAAATGGTTAATTTTTATTTTTTCAAAATCGATTAACTTTAGTTATGGAGCCTACTGGCATGTCCGGTTAGCACCACATTAAAGTAGAAAGGTTCATCTTTCACGTGGTATACCTCTACTATCGGTAACAAAAATGATTTCTTGACCAAAAATGGCCTTAAAATTTTAACCCCGATACAGACCCCTAACAAAACTGATTTCTTGATTAGATTTAATTATGATTCAATTTTGTCCTTCTTGTCGGAACAAACTGAATATTTGTGCTCCATAGCTACTGTTTGTATCAAATCTACTTCTGTGCTCCACCTGTACCGAAATATCAGACTATATAGACAAAATACGTAATCAAATAAAATTGATAACTTTTCGTCGTACTGTATTTTCTTTCAAAAGAAGTTAGTCATTTACCTTTTTGAGGCATGACAAGAAAATCTTCACATCGTACCATAAGACCACATATAACCAACATGAAGTCTGTGTGGAATACATTGTATATTTAACACACGATCGGATACTTTTGTTAACTAGTACGAATCATCCTGCAGTATGATCTTGAGGTTCTAAAGAATGACTGACGATATTAATCTCTCTTCTCATTACCTCTTTGTAAAAGTATAATTTGTAATATTATCACAACAATAAAACGTCTTATAAGTTAAACAGACTCTCTATGAGACATGACAAACCCTATATTCACACTTAGTTACATCCAGTAGCATATCAAATACAAGCACTGGCGGATTCAGGGCCTCTGTTTGGGAGGGGCCAAAGTGGCATTAGAGTGATATGGGGGAGGGGTCTAAGGGGATGGGGTGCCCCCCTCCCCTTTGGAAAATTTTCTATTGCTGAATGCCCTCAGATGCAATTTGGTGCGACAAAAGTGTACAATGGTGATGTTAATTTACTTCTAAAAAAAATGTTTCCCAGGTGTAATTTTCTAAAATATTTATAAAACAAAGTTGGGATCATCTTTCTCAAGAAATTTTATTTCTCATAGGTTATAAATTTCTTACAACCAGCCTGTAACTGCAAAATGGTGTTAAACTGTAAATCCTCATGCTCATACATTTACATAGCTCCCAACTCTTGAGAAGGCAAATGCTGGTCCATGCCACGAATCGCCGTCCTGGGGGAGGGGTATAAGGTGAGGGGGTGTCCCCCTCCCCTATTGAATTTTTTTGGAATCCTGGTGATGCCTACATGTAAAATGGTGGCACTTATAAAGGCTTTTGTCACCCAAAATTTTCTGAGAAATATGCATTTTTTTTGTGTAACATCAATAAATTGAATAGTAGGTGATAATTCATTCTTTCCCGTGGCATGAAAATGTTCGCTGCTCGCCCAAATTCAAAGGTTCAAATGATGCTGTAAAGGAGGTTTTATACTCTATTATGCTAAACGCTAAAGAAATGATGGTTGCTAAGTCAAAATTCGATGCAAATTTTTTTATGTATACTTGACAATTACAATGCGGTTTTTTCGGACGCTTGTGCGGGTCAGCGGGTTTGGGTGTTAGACTGCGGGTCTAATTCCCGCGAATCGCGGGTCAGTTGGGAGCTCTGCATTTAATTTTAAACCCGAAAACAAAAAGGTTTAGACTAGTCTACCACTGCTATTCCTCTCGATTTTTTAAATTTCCAATCATACGATTTTAGCGGATGTTCGGAAACACTTTTTTGCTCACCTTGGCCCCCCCCCCCCCCCCTTGGACCCGCCAGTGAATACAAGAACAAATGTATGATCCCAATCTATTTTACTCTCCAGTACTTATGAAAGAATTGGAGACTGTTTTATTACCGTCATCTGCTTTTTGGTCTGGGTTACTTCTCGGTGACTTGAACCGACATATTAATATAGATGTATAGTATTACCAGAAACGTTCGTAAAGTTTCGGTACCACGAACAATTGGTCATGCTGAATCGAGAATGAAAGTTCTTAAATCTAATCAGCTGAGTGATCGCAACATGAAAAGAATTGATGAATTACTTTCTGTTTATTACCAAGACTTGATTGGAATACAGAGACGATACAGTGATCAGATGATCAGTTCATACAAAACTAAGTGAAAACATAACACAAAGACAGTCGAAGAGTACGGAGAGCCAAACGTTCCATAAATGTCGAAAAAGAAAGTGGAGTGTCCAAGTTAATATATATGTCCAATTCGATATCAACATGTTACAATTCCATATGAACATATCGAGACAAAATACCAATATGTCATTACGTCTATCAACATGTCAAATTCAACATATATATACGTTATGTGTAATGATCCAAAAAATGATTAATTCCTGTGTGGGCAATTGGGCCTTTGAGGTTGCTGCATGGGCCCCGTTACAGTTAAAAATGAAGTCGTTGGTATTTTTAGATACCGCAATGTCCAATAGGGCCAACACCTCTTAAAGAATTATCCTGATTTTGTTAACATAATCAAATCATGTGTGGGCCATGGGCACTTTATGGCTGTTGCCTGGGGCCCGGTACAGATAAAAGTCGTAGATGGTATTTTTTGGTTTCTCCAATGTATAAAGGGTCCAATGCAACTATAGAATAATCCTTGTGTCTTTGCACATGATCAAATCACGCGTGGGCCATGGGCCCTTGAGGTTGTCTGGGCCATGGTAGAGGATAAATTTGCAGTAAATCGACCTGTGACGTCATTATGATGGCTCGCATCTTGCATTGATGTGAGCCTAGTTTATTGCATTGCACTGCACTTGGCCCGCGTTTACTTTCAACCCAGTCTGCATCGATTCGATACTCAACTGGACCGGGAACCCAGAAGATTTGAAAAGAGACAGAGGGTTTAATGGGCAGCTTATGTCCGTTTATGACCAGGATTCAAGGTTATGTGTTGCTGCCGTGCCACACAATGTGCGTGTATGTAGTCTAAATGTGCCTTCAATTAAAATAGGGGGCTCAAATGTTGATTTAATCATGTGAAAGACGCAAGGCAAAAGCGCTGGATAAAACTCAAAGTAAGATACTTTTAGAACCATAGCAATGACAGTAATTGTACCTTGTGACGGGCCCTGCAGAAGGGCCCATCAAAATGGTATTAATCATGCGAAAAGAGACAAGGATAATTCATTTTGCGGTACACCAGTTAAACATTGGGGTGTCCCAAAATACTAATTACAGCAACTTTATGATGTACATGGGCCCATGCAGGCAGCAACCAAAAAAGGCCTGTGGCCCACATATGATTCATTTATGTGAAATGAGAGCAGGGTGATTCTTAAAGTGGCATTGGACCCTTTGGAAATTGGGGTATCCAAAAATACTAATAACAACAACTTTATGATGTACCAGGACCCATACAGCAGCCAGAAAGGGCCCGTGGCCCACACATGATTTAATCATGTGAAAAGAGAGCAGTATGATTTCTTTTTATTGGCGCTGGACCATAAGGTTGTCGGGTATTAAAAAAAGAAAACCTATGACTACAAATTTATCCTCTACCATGGCCTCAAGGGCCCATGGCCCACACGTGATTTGATTATGTTAACAAAGAGCAGGATAATTCGTTTAGAGGTGTTGGCCCTATTGGACATTGCGGTGTCCAAAAATACCAACGACTTCATATTTTAACTGTAACGAGACCCATGCAGCAACCTCAAAGGCCCAATTGCCCACACAGGAATTAATCATGTTTTGGATCATTACACATAACGTATATACAGCGCGTTTAGAGATGTCCGTATCAGGGTTAAAACTTTAAGGCCACTTTTGGTCAAGAAATCATTTTGTTACCGATAGTAGAGGTATACCACGTGAAAGAGGAACCTTTCTACTTTAATGTGGTGCTAACCGGACACGCCAGTAGGCTCCATAACAAAAGTTAATCGATTTTGGAAAAACAAAGAAATTCTGATCATTACACATAACGTATATACAGCGCGTTTAGAGAAGGGTCTGTATCGGGGTTAAAACTTTAAGGTCACTTTTGGTCAAGAAATCATTTTTGTTACCGACAGTAGAGGTATACCACGTGAAAGAGGAACCTTTTCACTTTAATGTGGTCCTATTCGGACATCCTAGTAGGCTCCATAACTAAAGTTAAACGATTTTGAAGAAAAAAAAGAAATTCTAAACATTACACATAACGTATATACAGCGCGTTTAGAGAGTGGTCCGTATCGGAGTTAAAACTTTAAGGTCATTTTTGGTCAAGAAATCATTTATGTTACCGATAGAAGAGGTATACCATGTGAGAGAGGAACCTTTCTACTTTAATGTGGTCCTATTCGGACATCCTAGTAGGCTCCATAACTAAAGTTAAACGATTTTGAAGAAAAAAAAGAAATTCTGATCATTACACATAACGTATATAGCGCGTTTAGAGAGATGTCCGTATCGGGGTTAAAACTTTAAGGTCATTTTTGGTCAAGAAATCATTTTTGTTACCGATAGTAGAGGTATACCACGTGAAAGAGGATCCTTTCTACTTTAATGTGGTCTTATTCGGACATCCTAGTAGGCTCCATAACTAAAGTTAATCGATTTTGAAAAAATAAAAATTAACCATTTTTCTTATCATTACACATTACGTATATACAGCGCGTTTAGAGATGTCCGTATCGGGGTTAAAACTTTAAGGCCACTTTTGGTCAAGAAATCATTTTTGTTACCAATAGTAGAGGTATATCACGTGAAAGATGAACCTGTCTACTTTAATGTGATGCTAACCGGACATGCCAGTAGGCTCCATAACTAAAGTTAATCGATTTTGAAAAAAATATAAATTATAAATTTATCTGATCATTACACATTACGTATATACAGCGCGTTTAGAGATGTCCGTATCGGGGTTAAAACTTTAAGGCCACTTTTGGTCAAGAAATCATTTTTGTTACCGATAGTAGAGGTATATCACGTGAAAGATGAACCTGTCTACTTTAATGTGGTGCTAACCAGACATGCCAGTAGGCTCCATAACTAAAGTTAATCGATTTTGAAGAAAAAAAAATCATTTTTTGGATCATTACACATTAGATATACAACGCGTTTAGAGATGTCCGTATCGGGGTTAAAACTTTAAGGCCACTTTTGGTCAAGAAATCATTTTTGTTACCGATAGTAGAGGTATATCACGTAAAAGATGAACCTGTCTACTTTAATGTGGTGCTAACCGGACATGCCAGTAGGCTCCATAACTAAAGTTAATCGATTTTGGAAAAAAAAAATTAACCATTTTTCTTATCATTACACACTACGTATATGCAGCGCGTTTAGAGATGTCCGTATCGGGGTTAAAACTTTAAGGCCACTTTTGGTCAAGAAATCATTTTTGTTACCGATAGTAGAGGTACATCACGTGAAAGATGAACCTTTCTACATTGATGTTGTCCTATTCGGACATCCTAGTAGGCTCCATAACTAAAGTTAATCGATTTTGAAAAAAATATAAATTATAAATTTATCTGATCATTACACATTACGTATATACAGCGCGTTTAGAGATGTCCGTATCGGGGTTAAAACTTTAAGGCCACTTTTGGTCAAGAAATCATTTTGTTACCGATAGTAGAGGTATATCACGTAAAAGATGAACCTGTCTACTTTAATGTGGTGCTAACCGGACATGCCAGTAGGCTCCATAACTAAAGTTAATCGATTTTGAAAAAATAAAAATTAACCATTTTTCTGATCATTACACACTACGTATATACAGCGCGTTTAGAGAAGGGTCTGTATCGGGGTTAAAACTTTAAGGTCACTTTTGGTCAAGAAATCATTTTTGTTACCGACAGTAGAGGTATACCACGTGAAAGAGGAACCTTTTCACTTTAATGTGGTCCTATTCGGACATCCTAGTAGGCTCCATAACTAAAGTTAAACGATTTTGAAGAAAAAAAAGAAATTCTAAACATTACACATAACGTATATACAGCGCGTTTAGAGAGTGGTCCGTATCGGAGTTAAAACTTTAAGGTCATTTTTGGTCAAGAAATCATTTATGTTACCGATAGAAGAGGTATACCATGTGAGAGAGGAACCTTTCTACTTTAATGTGGTCCTATTCGGACATCCTAGTAGGCTCCATAACTAAAGTTAAACGATTTTGAAGAAAAAAAAGAAATTCTGATCATTACACATAACGTATATAGCGCGTTTAGAGAGATGTCCGTATCGGGGTTAAAACTTTAAGGTCATTTTTGGTCAAGAAATCATTTTTGTTACCGATAGTAGAGGTATACCACGTGAAAGAGGATCCTTTCTACTTTAATGTGGTCTTATTCGGACATCCTAGTAGGCTCCATAACTAAAGTTAATCGATTTTGAAAAAATAAAAATTAACCATTTTTCTTATCATTACACATTACGTATATACAGCGCGTTTAGAGATGTCCGTATCGGGGTTAAAACTTTAAGGCCACTTTTGGTCAAGAAATCATTTTTGTTACCAATAGTAGAGGTATATCACGTGAAAGATGAACCTGTCTACTTTAATGTGATGCTAACCGGACATGCCAGTAGGCTCCATAACTAAAGTTAATCGATTTTGAAAAAAATATAAATTATAAATTTATCTGATCATTACACATTACGTATATACAGCGCGTTTAGAGATGTCCGTATCGGGGTTAAAACTTTAAGGCCACTTTTGGTCAAGAAATCATTTTTGTTACCGATAGTAGAGGTATATCACGTGAAAGATGAACCTGTCTACTTTAATGTGGTGCTAACCAGACATGCCAGTAGGCTCCATAACTAAAGTTAATCGATTTTGAAGAAAAAAAAATCATTTTTTGGATCATTACACATTAGATATACAACGCGTTTAGAGATGTCCGTATCGGGGTTAAAACTTTAAGGCCACTTTTGGTCAAGAAATCATTTTTGTTACCGATAGTAGAGGTATATCACGTAAAAGATGAACCTGTCTACTTTAATGTGGTGCTAACCGGACATGCCAGTAGGCTCCATAACTAAAGTTAATCGATTTTGGAAAAAAAAAATTAACCATTTTTCTTATCATTACACACTACGTATATGCAGCGCGTTTAGAGATGTCCGTATCGGGGTTAAAACTTTAAGGCCACTTTTGGTCAAGAAATCATTTTTGTTACCGATAGTAGAGGTACATCACGTGAAAGATGAACCTTTCTACATTGATGTTGTCCTATTCGGACATCCTAGTAGGCACCATAACTTAAGTTAATCGATTTTGAAAAAAATATAAATTATAAATTTATCTGATCATTACACATTACGTATATACAGCGCGTTTAGAGATGTCCGTATCGGGGTTAAAACTTTAATGCCACTTTTGGTCAAGAAATCATTTTTGTTACCGATAGTAGAGGTATATCACGTGAAAGATGAACCTGTCTACTTTAATGTGGTGCTAACCGGACATGCCAGTAGGCTCCATAACTAAAGTTAATCGATTTTGAAAAAATAAAAATTAACCATTTTTCTGATCATTACACACTACGTATATACAGCGCGTTTAGAGATGTCCGTATCGGGGTTAAAACTTTAAGGCCACTTTTGGTCAAGAAATCATTTTTGTTACCGATAGTAGAGTTATACCACGTGAAAGAGGAATCTTTCTACTTTAATGTGGTGCTAACCAGACATGCCAGTAGGCTCCATAACTAAAATTAATTGATTTTGAAGAAGAAAAAAAAAATCAATATTTTAAAACGTTTAGGCCACTTTTGGTCAAAAAAATCGGCTTTGTTACCGATAGTAGGTATTACACATGAAAGAAGAAATTGTTTTCTTTGATTTGATGCTAACCGGACCTCCTAACTAGGTCGATTACTCAAATTAACCGATTTTGAAATAATAATACGTTTGGATCATAACACATTACCGCGCGTTTCGAGCTAATTTTCCCATTTGCATCCCACTCCTGTTAGGATCGAACGGTTTGTAGCCATCGAATTTCAATAAATCAAAGTGTTACTGGCTGTTTTTTCATACCACTTGTAAGAGGAATAACTTAACATCGTCATTGTACCCCTCTTGACTGTTGCATATTCTCATAAATTAATTGTTTAGACATTTGAAGAAAAAAAAGAAAAAAAATTGTATAAAAATTGCCGCCATTTACGCCTTTCTCCACAAGATTTGGTAGGATCACAAGTTTCAGTTCAATATGGATGCAGATTTCGTCCATCATTAAATTCCAAAATTATATTACATGAAAGAGCAACAACTCATCTCTCATATGGTGCAATTATTGGCATTTTACAGTATTCATAGCGTTAATTATTATCGCTTTAAAACAGGTACGAAAAAGTAGCAGTCTTGTTATTGTCCGCTAATTTAGGCTGCCCTTAGTGGCTGCTGGGGATCCACTTTCCCGCCACAGCGTACCCAGCGCTCGTCACAGTGTACAAACATCAGTGGCCAACGGCATGTAATGTTGATGTATACACTATTGGCTGCTGTTAGTGGCTGCTCTTAGTGGCTGCTACGTTCAAACAGGTTTAGGGTCAATGCAATCACTCACGTAAATGAAACGGTAACTATTTAGC
Organism: Apostichopus japonicus; assembly: GCF_037975245.1. Lineage (NCBI taxonomy): Eukaryota > Metazoa > Echinodermata > Holothuroidea > Aspidochirotida > Stichopodidae > Apostichopus > Apostichopus japonicus. The sequence continues at coordinate 17,932,116 of NC_092561.1, forward strand.
ACATATTATCATGGCTAAATACTTCTAAGAGGCGTTAGACCTTCTTTTTATGGGCAATTTGACCATCAAGCCTTTGGAGAAGAAGATTCTGACCATGAAATTCTGAAATTCTGATACGGTAAGCCGCATACTGTATGCACACTGTTTGCACACTGTATGTACTATGTATTGTGTATGTAGCGCAATTGGTATATATAGACTTACCGTTACGCGTGGCTACCAATGTATTACAGAATACATTTGTTTGTTTGGAGGGGGGAAAATCAGTCATATTCCTCACATTCAAGCATCAAATAATATTTTACTTATGAAATAACATGTCTTGAACTCATCAAACTATCAAAAGTCCAGCAGATTTCATCAAAATAATTTCAAATGGGCAAAAAAAGTGCATTGTTTGTATCATAACCTCATTTGCATATTTACATATCTAATTAGCTCAATTATAAAAAAAAATTATAAAAATTAAAACTTCATTTCAATACCTATCTGTCAATACTTGGGGTCCCTATTGACAAAATGAACAGATTTTAAGTAATTACAATGTGTAAATATTTTCCCCCAGGGGGACAATTATATGATCACAATGGGCATATAACGGCTCCTCTGGTCAATTCCCTTTCTTCTCATTCTATCATCCAATGTGCCAACAATATCACCCAAACACTTCCTTCTCTTCATTTTCTTTTCTTCTTTTAGGACTCGCTAAGGTTATCATGCATTTTCTGTTGTTACACCTGCCCTTTTGAATGAACTCCCGATCCGTGATTCCCCCACACTTGAAATTTTCAAAACACAACTTAAATCGTTTATTTTTCCTTCTTATTGTTGTTTGCTTTGTTCCTATTTTCCTTTGTTATGCGATTAGAAACTATTGTATTAGGTGCTATATAAATGTTAAATACTTACTATTATTCATCAGTTGAAATTTTGATATATGCCCTGGGGTTTTCCGGCCAATGAACAACAAGAAGACAACAGGAACAACGGGCACTACAGGTCACACCGGGAGTAAGGGGGGGGGGGGAGTAGGCCTTGGCACTACGATTACGACACATCACTGCAGCGATGTAGGGCACAATAAGGCACCCAGGGGTCTGGGAAAAAAAAAAAAAAAAAAAATTGTGCCCCAGATCTATCAAAAAATGGTATTAGAAATTCCCCTTGGTCCATGTCTTTCGCGTTTGGATTATATTGTAGCAGAGACATCTCTTTTAACCTATAAGCGCATAGCGCCACCATTTTAGCCTGTCATTTGGAGTATTCCCTGAGCTGGTCACTGATAGTGTAGTCAACGCAGCTCGCATTCTGCAGGTTTTGTTGTTCTTGCAAACAGAAAAAGTTAACTGAGGAAAGCAAATATTGTTGAGAGAAAATTCATCGTCTTGTAGGGTATGTAAGCTATTTTTAAATTCCTATATGCATATCTTCGGACAATCTCATTGCTCGCTTGAGCGGCCGACTATGAACTGTAGGTCGAGGGGAGGGGATATGGTGAGAGGGGGGGGGGGGCATTGGGACAGTTCAAGATGGTTGAAGGGGGCGATCGTCTTAAAAAGTTTGAGAACCACTGCTCTTAACCATTTATGACTTACAAAACAGTACTGCAGTTCGCCTATTAAAATTAGAATTAGACGTTAAACGTAATTACACGAAATGAGTTGTCCATTTATCAAATTAGTAAAAAGTTAAAGATGTAATTCCATGCATGCGCTTCAAAATGCAAGCCACAATAAAACATGTAACATATATGTGCTCCCTGCTGCTTTTTGTTTGGCACTTTTCCTTCTGTCGGGTCGATATAGACTCTATTAGGAGTATGCAACCTCATAATATTTTGACATTTGCACCCGAATTATATATTATATATTTTAGAATTATGAATAATATTGTCAATTTTGCTGGTGCATTGATAGACGCTAGTGTTATATCTCGCGAGATGGCACAACTATAGTTGCAACACGAGAAGTGTTGTGCTGGTATTCTGTACCTCTCTACCTTTACTCTATCAGTAATCTCTATGGGTGTTCCTTGAATCACTTTGAAATAGAGCGATACGAGAAGGTCTGTACTTTTCATATTATCGATTTAACCGAGGCTTATGTATACCTTGTAAAGTAACCATTAATGTGTTATGAGAGTGGCGTGCAAGTTCAGTGTAAATTGTTTATATGTTTGACATTGTTAGCTTTTTTTGGATACCGTACTGCGGTAAGACCATTGTCGTCTACAACGCTATCTATTAGGCATATGTACTGTATGTCTGTTTGGTTCTGCTGTATGTGTAGACTACATGTTTTTATGAAAGCTTGAACACTTGTACATAGTATAACCTGTTTGAAGGTAGCAGTCATTAAGAGCAGCCACTAACATCAGTCAATAGTGTATACATCAACGTTACGCGCCGCGCCGTTGACGAGCGCTAGGTAAATATGCTGTGGCGGGAAAGTGGATCCCCAGCAGCCACTAATGGCAGTCTAAATTAGCGGACAATAACAAGGCGGTTCCATTTTTCAACCTGTTTGAAAGCGATAATAGTTCACGCTATGTATACTGTTAAAGGCCAAACATGTTCACGTGAAATAAAATGAAACTTTAAGGCAACTTGCGGTCAAGAAATCGGTCTTGTTACCGAGAGTAGAGATATACCACGTGAAAGAGGAACCTCTCTAGTATGGTGCTAACAAGACATCTCATTGAGGTCGATTACTAAAATTAATCGATTTTGAAAAACAATACCTTTCTTATTTATGCACTAATTGAACAACACACTCGACCGCAATAGCAATACTGTGTGTCATGTCTTACTGCCCCTTTTCTCTTAGTAGCTGCTGTTGCACCCGAACCGAATTGTACAGTTGCTTATAATAGCGTTTTCGACTTGAATATATTGCGCATTTATATGCATCTGTGTTATAACATGATAACACGTGTTATGCTAGAGGCACATTTTATTGCTGCCTGTGTTAAAAAAAATATATAAAAATATAAAAAATAAAAAAAAATAAAAAATATAAAAATATTTTATATTACATTAAAAAAATAATAATAAATAAATAAAAAAAACATAAAAAAAAAATATATATATAATACCACTACGATTTACTGTATTGTATCTTTAACATATCTAGCTCTCGCATGCTCCCAAAACATAACACGTGTTAGTGTGTTATAACACCCTGGCATATAAATGCATAATATGCTACACGTTAAGAACAAATATAAGCTCACACCTTTTTCGGCTCGGGTGGCTGTTAGTGTCTGCTCGTAGTGGCTGCTACCTTCAATGAGGCCATAGTACATATAAGTTACTTCCGGCGTGTCGCTTCTAGCAAATTGAAGTTCAACAGCTCACCCAAAGCCTCAAAGCTGCACTGCTATTTTATGTACAATAGAGTTTTAAAGTTACCCCCCGGACAAAGACCCCGAAGACAAGTACCCCCGAGGATAATTACCCCCAGAAAATTCCCTCCCCCGGACAAGTACCCCCGAAGACAATTACCCCCTACCTCCCGGCAATTACCTCCGGAAAAACTCCTTCCGCGCAAATACACCGGCACAGATAACTCACCAAGGTTACTACCCGAACTAAACCAGAATACGCCCAAGTGCTCCCCCCCCCCCCCGAGCACGTGAACCAAGCGGACCTTTAGCTGATGAAACTCGTAGTAAGAAAGCCCATTAGGGCCATGAAAGAAAATTTTCTTAATCTGATATATCCGATTATTATTCTGATATATCCGATTATTATTCTGATATATCCGATTATTATTCTGATATATCCGATTATTATTCTGATATATCCGATAATTATTCTGATATATCAGATTATTATTCTGATATATCAGATTATTATTCTGATATATCAGATTATTAAACTGATATATCTGATTATAAATTTGATATATCAGATTATTGTTCTGATCTATCAGATTATTAAACTGATATATCTGATTATAAATTTGATATATCAGATTACTGTTCTGATCTATCAGATTATTATTCTGATATATCTGTTTATAAATTTGATATATCAGATTATTGTTCTGATCTATCAGATTATTATTCTGATATATCAAGGCGGAAAGACTAATATGCTTCTGTGGACCGTGCCTTGATAGAAAGAATGAAATTGGTTCATTCACAGCCATTTGGATCATTGCAATAGTTTGCTTCATGGTATTCCAGGGTATCTGATTCAGAGACTGCAACGTCTGCAGAACAGCGCAGCCAGGCTTGTTGTAGACTGCTATGACTTCAACACACCATCGTTGAGTATCCTCCATTCTTTGCACTGGTAGCCTGTTGAATTCAGAATTAAGTTCAAAGTACTGCTCCTGGTGTATAAGTGCATTCATGGAATAGTACCCGCCTATTTGTCAGACGATCTGTCCTTCCAGGTCACTACTCTTTATACCTTGCGTTCTAGCAATACACTCACTCTCACTGTTCCCAGAACTAAACTGAAATCCTATGGCGACCGTGCCTTTCCATCAGGCTGGCCCAAGCTCTGGAATGGTCTGCCCATATCTGTGCGGAGTTCTCCCACTCTCAGTCAGTTCAAGTCTTGCTTGAAGACTCATTTTTTCAAGTTGGCTTTCTATTATGGTTGTACAGCGCTATTGAATACTTCGTAGATTTTAGGGAAGTTCATTTATTATTTATGAAAGATATACTTCTTGACAGAAGTTTTGAAATTTGACAATTGGTTTTAGCGTTGTAGCAATGTAGCAATCACTACTCTGTATATAGTTGGCATGTATAATTATTATAATTAGGGAAAATTAAATTGATTTCTTAGATTATCATCATTGTTTTTGCAAAATGAATAGCCATAGAAATAGCTTTTTTCAAATGGTAGTGACGTCGTGGTCTCAAGCCTCTTTCTTTTCTTATTTTTCATACAATCGTACATACTATTTTGAAACATAACAGGCAATTCTGCTGGTATAACGGGTTACACCGTAACCGGTTTGACTAATAGCCCAGCGGTCCATGAAACAAAGCATGGGGTCTATGGATTATGATCATGCACACCAAACTAGAAGAGTGGACCGTGGTTGTGGCTGTTCTTTCCCTGCCCCTTCCTCCGCTTCTCTCATCTTAAAATGGCGTGCACTCCCAGAAAAAATAGCTTACAATAGCGTTGTGGCCGAGTGGCTAATACATTGGTTTTATATATGATCTCAGGATTGTGGGTTCGATTCCAGTTCTCACCATTATGTTGTGTCTTTGGGCAAGGCCTATTTATCTCGACTGCCCTTCTCAATCCAGGTGTATAAATGGGTACCTGTGAGGTAACTTAGACGTGTGCGCTGGATTCTCGGCAGCCAGCCTGATTACCATGGATTCAAAGCGCTTTAAGATGGTTATGCAATATAAAGCGCTATACAAAAACTAACATAACATAACATAAAAATTCATCAAGTACATCTACTCAGAATTTTGTTTTAATGTGGTAAGTCGCAATAAGCCGAAAATTGTTCGGAGATTAATAATACAGAATAGTGTCACTATAACTAATAGTAAATCAATAGTTACTACCATCAGTGACCAATGCCCAACCCCATCCCCTCTCGTGCTTCTTCAACCGCCGTCCCCACCTATCTTGCCCCGGGCCTCGGTCCATTGTCAGGACTCCCTATCCAGGACTTTTTGGGGCTTATATATGAACAGCTCGAATCTTTTTAAAAAATTGGGAGGAGGTTAAAGAGCCAGGGCACACGACGACCCTAGTGGTGCCAGTTTAACCGACACCCTGACCCAATTGTAAATATGCTCTCGTAGTTGCCCTAGGGACCAGGGTATATGATGAGGCCCGCGGGAAACTAAACTCGAAAAAAAGTCCTGTGTATCCGTCGCTGCCTCTATCCCCAATAGTTAACGGCATTTGTCCAGGGGATATTCGTCCGTGGGTATTTATCCAGGGGGTAATTGTCTAGAGGGTATTCGTCCGAGGAGGTAGTTGTCCGTGTGGGTAGTTGTCGGGGGGTTTTTTGTCCTCGGGGTAATTGTCCAGGGGGTATCTGTCCGGGTGGTAGTTGTCCTGGGGATTAATTGTCCGGGATGGTATTTGTCCGGGGGTAAATTGTCCGGTGGGTAATCGTTCGGGGGGTTATTTACTGGGGGGTATTCGTCCGGGGTATTTGTCTGGGGGTATTTGTCCGGTCACGATATCCAATAGCTAGGATAGGAAAGCAAAACTAACTACAAGTATTAGTGATAAAAAGCTTAATTAGTTGGGACTGAGATGGCAGTCTGCTATTTGCACAGTAGGCCTATATGGGCTTAACTGAATTGGAATTGCTGATTAAGAAGCCTACTATGCAACATAATGAAGTCCTTGTTCTCCCCAAGCAAATAAAGTGGAAGATTAAATGTTTGTGGAAAAGATATGCATCCTTTGTGAGGTAATGAAGCGATAAATTGTAATGCATGACGAGTTAAGTATGCACATGTATGTGAGACACCATGTATCACCAAAGACATCTGAGGGAACTTGGAGATTGATTTTCAAGATGAAAACAATATTAAAATGACAGGAGAATGAGGCCATTTGTAAGTAGTCAACGATGTACCGGACAATCTAGGACTTCCATTGAAAATAGTCAGAAAGCACAGAGAAATATATTTTTTCAAGTTCTATCCAAAGTCTGTTTGTTTCATTGAATTCTCAGGTAATTACTAAAGATCCGTTTATTCCTTCACATAACGCTCATCACCAAGGCACAAAGATGAACACATCCTTTGGAGCTTATTCTCTTGCTGAGATGGAACGCTTAGCTAAGGAAAAAGTAGAAAAGAAGTCGCCAATCTTTTGGTCATACATAAAGTTAGGTACAGGAGACAGGCAGACTTTCGAAGAAAGCTTGCGAGCCTTCAAGAGGTAAAGATGTGATAGATTTTATTTCTTTTTAATGTTTGTTTTTTTTGGCGTGATTTTTATGTTTCTGTTGACATTTCTAGCCTCAGTCGGTGAAAGATGAAACAGTAATATTTCACAAAGTTTAAAATCTACATATACATGTACAAAATGGAAGACACCTGATGAAACCGAATTGGTAGCAAGGATTGCTGTACAGTAACCGCATTAATTTCAATTTGTATTCGTCATTTTGTCGGTTGTCCGATCAGAAATGTGACAACCACTACCATGATCACTCGGTTAAACAAGTTCAGCGGTTTAAGGGGCGGGATGAAATGACTGGATCTATCTTTTAGTTTTCGTGCCAGGAATATACCACATGTAACCTTTTCTTTTAACGTAAATTTTGACAGCCAGGCTAGTTAATATCATCCATTGATTTTGCAGATATCGCTTCCAGCCGCGTATTCTTTCCGCGAAGCGTCAAAGGAGCACATTCACCACAGTACTTGGTCAGCCAATAGCCATACCAATAGGTATTTCACCAGTCGCCGGATACAGCTACCTACATGCAGATGGTGATGCGAACGCTGGTCGAGGTAAATGGTCGAGTTAGAACACAGTAACCCATAACACAGAAAACTGTCTGGGAAGTACATACATTGCAGAATCGGAAAGATCTACCCGGCTATCATATTTTGTTCGTTAGTTCTCTTTGCATGTTTGGGCCGATCCAGATTGACTTTCTTTAATCAGTTTATATGTATGTATATATATATATATATATATATATATATATATACATATACACATATATATATATACATATACATATATATATATATATATAGATATATATATACATATACACATATATATATATACATATACATATATATATATATATAGATATATATATATATATATAGATATATATATATGTATATATATATATATATATGTGTGTGTGTATATATATATATATATTTGCTTGAAGCCACACGGAAGGTACTCATTTCAAAACATTACAGTGAAATGACGGAGGGTGATAGCAATGAAATCACTATTGGAGAGAACGAACACAGATGTTTATGTCTTGTTATTTCAAGGTATACATATAGGCTACATATCAAAGGGAGTCTAGATATTTCGTCCGAATACATTATTGCATCAATTTTTTCTTATTCTTTTTTTTTTGGCCTCTAACTGAGCAGCGGCAGCAAGAGCAGGCACCGTGAAAATATTAACTTCTGTAGGGGACTTGCCTATTGAAGATTTTGCTGCAATGGTACCTAAAGATGGTCATTATTGGGCACAAACTTATCTATTTGAAGACAGGCGAAATACATTACACATTGTAAGAAACGCTGAGAGGCTCGGGTTCAAGGCTATTGTGGTCACGGTTGATTCTCCAGTAGAACACAAGGCATCTGGTTCAAATCGGAATATGAGAGACTGTTTCAAGAATATTCATTTGAAGACACCGTAAGCATATTGCCATGTTTTCCCTTGCTGACTGATTCAGATGTTTCAAATTGATTTTATATGATTGAAATGGATCGCCACCAAATTAAAGCCTAGATTGCTAACTTTCTTTGCTCTGTTACATTGTTTATAAATATCCTGCAGTCAGTTTTCCAATCTTCAAGTATCAAATGCAACTCCATATTATTTAAATATAATTCTTAAACCTTAAAAGTTCAACATTGCAATAGTCCTCATATTCTGCAAATCATGAACAAATATATTTAATAGAATTATCCGCGATGGCGCCATCATTCCTTTCTATTAGAAGCATGCTGTGTCTGCACCTGTTCCAGAAACACAGTATCCCACTTCCGTGAATAAATTTTGACCAATTTATTGGTTTTAATTGTATGCAAAAACATTTTACTCCTTTGCAAAATGCAAGCCATTACTTCACCTGGTGATGAGAATCAGTGTGCTTACAACAATCTTGTCTCCTGTGTAGACTCAATACATTAACTTGTTCATAATATTGTCTAAACAGGTTTAAAAACTCATTTATGTACAGAGGTACTCTTTCCTCCAATTTGTGAGTATTAGAGCTTTTCTTATCATCTTTCTACTCATTCTAGCATTGTTGGTGTCGATTAGAAACCGTAACCAAGGCAGTCATTATGGCATTGTATTGGCATTGTATTCATCATATTTAGTAGAAGACCTGTTTTGTTTTTGGTGGAGGTCAATGTATTACTCAATTGTCTTTCTCTTCCAGTTCTGCCAATATCAGATACATCGGTGGTAAGAAGAGAGATTTTGCACAGCAGCATTCAGTAGCTGAACTTTGGAAATCAGATCAACTGGCCCATAAAGAAACATTTTGTTTCGGAGATTGGGATGAATTAGCATGGTTGAAAAGCGAGACTAAGTTACCGATTGTTCTGAAAGGAGTACTAACAGGTACGAATCTGGTAAAATATGACTAAAATGATTTATTCTATACATATAATTCTAGTTCAGAATGGGATGACTTAGCATGGCCAAAAATCGAGACTTAAGTTACCCACAATTCTCTAAGGAGTATTTATATATAAATGCATCCAATTCTCACTGATTCTGACATTATGATTTAATAAATGAACGGATGATATATATATATGTTGTAGCCATTTTTGAGATATAACCCTCTAAATATGTAATGCTCATAATGTAAAGTTGCTGACTCTCCAGTAAAACATGGCATTACGTAACATGTTTACGATGCATTACATATTTAAAGAACTAGCATCATAGAATGACATGGCTGCTCTGTTCCTTTCATGAAGATTAAATAATATATTTTGATTTCATGATTACAATTTATGAAACAATATATTGACAACATTACAAATTAGGCCTGCGTCATTATTGTACCCCCAGGACTCCCAGGAGCATTCATGACATTTCGTGTACTTGAGAACTGAATATCATGTAAACCGGAATAGCTATACAATATCGATACTAACTTTTTTTAATTTATTTATTTGTTTTGCCACAAAAGTACAAAGTGGAGGGAAGTCTTCCATAAAGCTTAAAAGCTTAACAATGTGGAAGACTCCCTGAAGAAAGAAAAGAAAAGAAAAGAAAAAAACAAAACAAAACAAAAGAAAATATATATATGTGTATAAATACATATACATAGATATAAGTACAAATTAAATGTTCAATATATATATATAGTAATTACATACAGGTATAATTTAGTTTTATTCAGTAACTAGCTATTATTTCCTTACAAAACTACTTCTTAAAGGATGTGACTGACTTTTTACTCTTTAAATCGTTCGTTAGAAGATTCCATGTTTTTGTTGCACGGTTTTGTAGGCTTAAAGCTCCAATGGTGGTATTGTAGAGATTACAGTGGGCATGATTAGCATGCCTCGTGTTATTATTATGTACATCTCTGTTACTGGTTAAAAAATTGTCAAAGGCAGCTGGTAGTAATCCATTCCAGGTCTTGTAGGCAAATAATGCAAGCTTAACTTTAATGAGATCGTGCAATTTTAGTAAGTTGAGTTTCTTAAATAGGGGACTGGTGTGCTCACGTGGGGCTGAGTGTGTTATGTGGCGAATGGCTGCCTTCTACATGAAGTCATCCTTTAAAGACAAGAAGAAGACTCCTTCTTGAACCGTTTAGGTTTATTAAACCTAATCGTGAAGAGAAAGCTGACTGAGATATACTTCAAACATGCAACATGTTATGTACATTGACATGCAGCTATTCCCACTGTATCTTGGGTCTGATGAAGTTATGTACATTGACATGCAGCTATTCCCACTGTATCTTGGGTCTGATGAAGTTATGTACATTGACATGCAGCTATTCCCACTGTATTTTGGGTCTGATGAAGTTATGTACATTGACATGCAGCTATTCCCACTGTATCTTAGGTCTGATGAAGTTATGTACATTGACATGCAGCTATTCCCACTGTATCTTGGGTCTGATGAAGTTATATTCATTGACATGCAGCTATTCCCACTGTATCTTAGGTCTGATGAAGTTATGTACATTGACATGCAGCTATTCCCGCTGTATCTTGGGTCTGATGAAGTTATGTACATTGACATGCAGCTATTCCCACTGTATCTTGGGTCTGATGAAGTTATGTACATTGACATGCAGCTCTTCCCACTGTATCTTGGGTCTGATGAAGTTATGCACATTGACATGCAGCTATTCCCACTGTATCTTGGGTCTGATGAAGTTATGTACATTGACATGCAGCTATTCCCACTGTATCTTGGGTCTGATGAAGTTATGTACATTGACATGCAGCTATTCCCACTGTATTTTGGGTCTGATGAAGTTATGTACATTGACATGCAGCTATTCCCACTGTATCTTGGGTCTGATGAAGTTATGTACATTGACATGCAGCTATTCCCACTGTATCTTAGGTCTGATGAAGTTATGTACATTGACATGTAGCTATTTCCACTGTATCTTAGGTCTGATGCGGATATATAAAGTCTATCTTTAATTTCTGTCTTTCATGTCAGCTGATTCTGCACGCAAGGCAGCAGCTTTCGGTGTTGCTGCTATTCTTGTTTCTGCCCACGGAGGACGTCAGTTAGATGGATCTCCTGCACCAGTAAGGTTCATACATTTATCATAAGCTTATGTTTAGAAGCTTTAATCGATCTAGGAATAAAGTTTGTACCAAACACTTGATTAGTCTAGGGAGCAGGATGTCTTAACCACACAGACATAACCATAGTCTGGAAAATACTGCAACGTTTCTCTACGCGGTTTGAGGTGGTGTTCTCTTACCGGTCTCCATACAATCAATTCATGCACTTCAATCTACTAAGCCTATCAATTTTTTAACACTGCGCATTCCGAATGCTTACAACTAGATATCTTCAGTGTAAATTCCATCCGCTAGAATCTCTTTCATAGGGGCTCGAGGTAAATTCTTTAAGAACACTGCATCCTGTTAAATTGGCCATGACATGTTGCTTGAGGTTACCTCCTTTTTGTACAAGTCTTTCTTACGAGTGCCTTCGCTTTCACAGGTTCTCAACCAAATGTGTTTGCATAGTGAAAGATTCATCGATTCACCAGATGTCGGAATAAGCCACTATGTTCATATGTGCGAAAAATTTCCTTGATAATTATATCCTTTTCCATCATTTAATAAGGGACTCTTACTTTACTTTATTCATTACTTTATTCATTCTTAATTCATACTTTACTTAGCTCGAGGCATTGCCAGAAATCGTTGATGCCTTGAAGGACACAAAGCTGGAAGTGTATATGGACGGAGGGATTCGTACCGGAAATGACGTTGTGAAAGCACTGGCTCTTGGTGCAAGAGCCGTTTTCATTGGCCGTCCTGCCTTATACGGTTTAGCAGTCAATGTAAGTAAGATAAAGAGTTAATTCATACGTCAAACTATAGATGCATACATTGACAAGGCAAATATAATCAGGCTGTTACAAAGATGCAGTTATATTTTTCTTGTAATTTTGCAAATATTGGACCAATAGCGTTTGCTCATTGCAATCGTGTTGATCATGTTGTTTTATTCTGTCTTCTCTGAGTTGTATGAGCAATTAAATTTAAGATGAAAAGTATTGGAAAATAGTTAATAATGATCGAAAATCATGGTTCAATATCCGTTTCAGATTTTTTTTCTCTCTAAAGCATCTACTTAAGGAGAGTATTAATTTTGAAGTTATCACTATAGACACTTTCAGGTATTATTAGAAAAGCATAATGAAACTATTGTAATAAGTATTAAGATTTATTTGACAAGTATATATCACCCTCTCTGAAAGTTGGAATTTCGAAGCTGACGTATCAGCGTAGTCACTCTTATCTGAACATGATCGACTCTTCGTTGAATAATGTGTTTAGTTTCTACTTTCAGTGATATTCAACAAATATATAAAACTATGCACAAACATGTAAATTGGCAGCTGAACAGCATAAATTATTTCACGTTGGAAGATATCGACTTCATAATAATTATAGACAAAACTCTTCTGATTTGTCTTCAACACCATGAATTGTGGTACCAATGCTCATCGTAACCTATGTAGTAAAGTTGGCGTATGTGTGTGTGTGTGAAGAACCAAACGTTTCATAGTTTCCATCCTTGACATATTAGGTTTGTCACACTACATTCATACAATCAGCCATGTTTTTTTTTTGTGTGTGTGCATATCATGAATATTAATCAATAACATGATCTTCTTCATCGAATATCTCTAGTATAGTATGTTTAATTAGCTTTATACATATATGCTTGGATAATACAATGTAAGTACAATAGATAGATACAATACATTCTTATAAGATCATAACATTTGACATCATTAATATCTATGCATGTATCTCTTTTCACACGATGTCACTAAAAAAAAAACTTTGTCAACAGGATAAGGGATTTCTAGTACAATAACTTCCTTTATATGTTGACGCATTAGTCATATAGTCACCATCCCTCTTTTGGTGTGCACAAGTTCATGAATATTTATCATGTACGGCTTACCACTGTATGAATTTGTTTGGGCATCGGAACCAATAAACGTGTTCGTTTTCTGGTTAATTTTCATTAGGGAGAGGATGGTGTATATCAAGTACTAAAGATCTTAGAGAAAGAGTTGACAATTTGTATGTCATTATGCGGTAAGTCTCTTTTTAATAATTGATAGAAATATATATGTTATTGTATATTTGTTATAGTATATCATGCTACAAATACCACGGAAGTTAAATTGACTACTTATACGTTATTCAACATATTCTGGTGTTTGGGTAGTGACTGAAGTTTACATATACATCTTAACGTTGACTATTGCCTTATGACTGAACATTTGCAGTATTTCGATCCAACTTACAGCCTATTATACCATGGTTAGAACAAGCATGATAATCATCATAGTATATAAGACAACTTCAGAAAGCTTTTTTTTAAAGGTTCCTCTTACTAACGCGGGGTCAATGGCAAGGTGTAAATGTTTACCACGCCTTTACCCCTCCGCCAACACACCCTCACCTACACGGCAGTTTGCCTTAAAGTCCCTTGACCCAAACCCTCTTCTTTATGAAACCCTGGAGCTAATGACTGTGGGGCTAATCTGTTGAATTATGTCGATAGTTTCATCATCTATTATAGAAACTTTTAATCCGTTTATTATTGAACACTGATTTATTCTTGTTTTCTCATTCAGGTTGTTCATCGTTGCAAGAATTAGACCGGTCGCTTGTTAAGCATGAATCTGAATTTCACGCAAAACTGTGATGACATTATGAACCATATCGCTCATCTCATATCTGACATTCGGTTCGGTGGAGGTGTTTCGAGATGCACACACCAAGTTGAATTTTTTTAACAGATATGTCGAGAATGCGAACACATTTCGAGTAGTACAGTGACGTTTGTGCCTAGAATTCGTGATTATGGGCAACTCTATGAGGCTGCATCGATAAAGTTTAATAAATGACAAGTTCATAACGGGACTTACAGAAGATACAGACATGTTCACCCGTCGATATTCGATAGTAAATGCTTAATTAAAACATAAACAAATGATTTTTCGAACCATTTGCGCACCCCTTGGAGTGCAACTATTTTATGAGTATCTGTAGTTTCATCTTTAACCACGTGGAACTTGGCATAGCTTGCGATGACTGTTATCTTTTTCATTTTTCTTGTATGAGGAAGTTGTGTTCCAGTATTATTGCTGAAACACATGATAGCATGTTTTTGCATTTAAGTTAATATCACAAACTCTTCGTTGTGGTTTCTAAAAAAGACCAATGCCGCCTGCTACGAATGATGTTTGTTTGACATACATCTATGAAATATATCTATGACATATATCTATGAAATATATCTATGACATAGGTCTATGACATATATCTATGACATATATCTATGACATATATCTATGACATATATCTATGACATATATCTGTGACATATATCTGTGACATATATCTATGAAATATATCTATGAAATATATCTATGAAATATATCTATGAAATATATCTATGAAATATATCTATGAAATATATCTATGAAATATATCTATGAAATATATCTATGAAATATATCTATGAAATATATCTATAAAATATGTCTATAAAATATGTCTATGAAATATATCTATGAACTATATCTATGAAATATATCTATGAACTATATCTATGAAATATATCTATGAAATATATCTATGAAATATATCTATATCATTTTACTATTCCATACAACCCCTAAACCAGTGGGACACGTATAATACAACTTTATTCGGTTACTGAAGGAATTTTTGTTGGAGCTAAACAGAGCGACAAAGTATTGTTGTAAATAGCTTCGCTTGCTTAGGACGAAATTGCCTTATCGCAGCTTTGAAAAACGACATTTGGGCCATTGTCACTACTTTGATTTTGTTAGCATTTACCATTACTCTACAAAAACATCCGTGATGTAACTTGGTTCTTAATCTTTTCTGACGCGAATATATTAAGTTCAAACTTATTGAAATCCCCATCCACCGGTATATGACATCTAACAGAAATATTTATTTAAATGTTTCACGTGACGAAAATCCAAACATAGAAAGGGAAATTGTTTATTCATGATTGAAATTCTACGTCGTGTCGACATAACACCAGGTCATTAATGTCAAGTCCTCTTTACGCATATTGCTTTTATTATTATGAGTGCACCAATTCTTAATTAACTGTTCTAATTCTCAACGTAAGTGTTACGTTGGTTCTATGCCATTACAATACCAATAGTACAGATATACGAACAAAGTATATCTGTAATGTAAGTCTGTCTCTGCAGACGTAATAATCAATCCTTTTAATGACCTCTTTCATAAACAGTCTCTGTTGTTCTACAAATGTGAAGGTAACCACTTTCGATACTACCAAAATTAAACGACAAGGAAACTCGTCGTCAAATTTTGAAAGACTTGTTCTTCTGCTATCGATAGAGAGTATTGCTTTGTGGCGCCAAAATTGTTTTATTTTTAGATCGGCCTTCGTTCGGTTTATTGCTTTGCATTGTAATATACCAGCACAGTACATAAACTGTACAGCAATGAGCACCTTAATGGATCTTATACTTTGGATATGGTTTATGCATGCAGTGATAGCAGCGACAGGTATGTATGTTATCATGCATTTATAGTAATAGTAGCAAAGAGTTTATAAATGGAAGTTCATGTCTGCTTACAAATAAGACTGAGTGGTCAATGTTTTCACGTATGCTATTTTTTCACGAATGATATAAGCTAGTTTTATAAATTAACGCGATATTTATTGAAACACGTTAGCATTATTGCGTCTTAACGAATTTTGAAGGCATGTTTATGCAGTAATATGATCTAAGCATGCACTATTAAGTGTGCCAAATTTTAGAGCAGCTAATTGTTTAGTCGAATTGATATTCTGATCATAACATGTGATATTTCTAATAATTGTATACAACTCTATCAGGATTTGTTCTTATATTCGTGCAATTGTTTGAAGGTTCATAGTAAGAGAGTGAAGAAAAAGAACGTTAATTCATTGCTAATAGAAAATTATCGAAAACAATATTTAATGTAATGTTTTGAATGTTCATATGCAAGACGTTCCAATCTCCATCGCTCATGTGCAAATTGAGGTTAATTAGGTTCAGATTCAGTGTACGTCAATCATATAGAAAGATGGTATGGTGCTATCACAATGTGAAACTTAACTCACCATACAACATGAATAAATTGGAATTCAGAAACAAGTATTGAAATCCTTACCGCTCATTCGTGAAATGTGTTTTACAAATCATCTTTCCTCAATTTAGGTATAAATTTGTTCTTTCTCGTTTTCTTAAGAATACGAAATTGACATGACATGGCAATAAAAAGCAACAAGAAAAAAAAAAGCAAGCTCAATGTGCACATATTTTGTTTGTATCACAACATATTAACAACTGTGTGGATCTCTACAGCTAACAAAATATTGGATCGTATTATGTATTATGAATTATTTCCTCCAAATGATTAGATTTCCTTTCACTACTTCCACGAACATGCTTGTCATTTAACTACATTATATTATGCATAGACATTACCCGGTTCAGAACCAAGGGTCGACAGAAGACATGTGACATAAAATATTTAACGTATAATTATATAATTAACGTATACTTAACGCTTCTTAACATACACAGTGCAAGTGTCGACTGGGTATGCCAAGAACAATGAAGGACAGATACGTGATTACCTACTGAGTCAAGTCAATTACTCTACGAATGACAGACCTGTCGATGACTCTAGGGACAGTGTTAACGTTACAATGGGATTGATTCTTTTTACAATGATGGACTTGGTAATTTTGATTTCTTTTTTTTACAGCAGTAACCTATATTTTTTTCGAAATATCAGTTCTATATTAAGCTGCTTACAGATACCAGGGTAGCGAAAGGGGGTTCAATTGAAGGGAACGTACTTTGAGGTGGAGAGGGGGGGGGGGGCAGATGGACATATGACTTAAATTTGAGGAGTCAAATCCGTCTGTCACGTCAAATGTTTCCAGCAAAATGGAACCACTCGTATTCCGTTAAAAAAAAGCAATACTTGAAAGTTTTGTTCACAAGAAAAGAGCACATTAACATTACTTTTTCTATAAATGTTGCTATATGAAGGCACTATGTTTATATTATAACTGTAGTGACAAAAATGGGCACTTCTAGTTTTTAAGAAAAAGGGCAATTTTGAAGCTTTTTTACTACAAAACAAAAACTGCCCCTGACTGCTCCGTTCTCTCACCTTCTCTCACTCTCTCAGTTTTGTTGACATGGTTTTTAAACCAAATCTGTAACTTAGACGTTTCTATACACATGAACTTGTTCTTAAAGATTAAAGAAATCAGTGTCTAGAGACAGTACGTCTAAAGACCTGTTACATCTATGTTACCGCCTATTCGGGGCAGGATGATATAACCTATTTTTAGAACTGAGTGTACCATCTTTCCATACATTATGTCCAATTTAAGGTAAAATAACTCTGAGATTGATGATTCCGCGGTTGCTACGACAAAAAAAAAAAAAAAAAAGGAATTTTAGAAATTCTTGTTAAGGTACAAAGCCAAACATTTGTTTTAACTTTTATTCACAGAATGAACGCGATCAAGTTTTAACCACCGGCTGTTGGATTTCTTTGGTTGGTTTAATGTATTCAAGTGAAACTGTTCGTAAACTATTTCATTAGATATCGTTGTATTCTAAATAAAGTGCTCTACTTGCATTTTGTCGCATGTTATCTATAATTTACCAGATCTTTGGCATACATATTCATTAATGCGAAGAAAAACATGCTTCATTTTGAAACTGTTTTACTTTTTTTTAATTGTTTTTTATATTTATTTTCAATTTAATATATGATTTGATTTATCTTGCAATTTGCGACAAAATTTAACAATTATGTTTAATGAGCAAAGATGTATGTCCACATAATCAGGCAAACATAGTTAAAGAAAGCACTGTTATATCCTACGATATATCCTATGCAATGGAATTCTGTTTGTGTATTTGTCCCTTCTGTTACTGTTACTTGTCATTAAGCCTCAAAAGAAGATCCTGATAGGATCGCAACGTCAGCCCGTGTTACGTTTACACATTCTCTAACACAGGCTCTCTAGTGGATAAGCAGTTTGCTATCAGTTTTGTTTTATTTGGATATTGTTATGTCTGCTCTCTAATTGTTTTTATGTTTTTTTCTTATCACAATCTATAAATTTGTCAATGCTCTTGTATACATTTTTATTGCCCTCATACTTATACACGGGGAAATACTGAAATTTCAAAATATCAAGGCTTATTCATTACGGCGAAGTCATTTAAGAAAAGAATTTTAAATTCATTTCTTTGTTTAACATCAGCTAGATTCTCATCGATTTATATTTTTATTTTGACTTTTTATTTCATCTACAGCGTTGGCAAGACAACAGGCTGGCTTGGAATGCATCAGATTTTGGAAACGAGACTACTGTTGCAATGTATCCAGAAGAGATCTGGACCCCAAGCATTTTCATTAGTAACTCGTAAGTTTATCCTGCTCTCGTTCACCAACATTTAACACTAGATTCTTTACAACCGAACCGAGCAAAAGTAAAGTAATACCGAGTGAAGAACATGACCAGTTGCTAGTAACCTTATTTATTACTGTTATTACTTAGTTATTACTGTTAAACAACATATGAGATTCAAGATTTGGGTTTGTCCTCTTTTACTGAGACCGCCTTAAATAACTCATTCCGACCGGTATATATATATATATATATATATACATACATATATATATATATATATACATACATATATATATTTATATATATATATATTTATATATATACACATATATATATATATATGTATATATATAAATATATATAGGAATAACGGAAAAACTGTTAAACAACTATGCTGCATTTAGAGAAAGGCTGGATCTCGAGTGAGATACAATAATTGAATTAGGTAAGTGATTGGAAGTAAAACAGCCAATGTTTGGTTTTTGCAGAGCTTTCGAGCAAAACTAGCTCTTCTTCAGTGCATGATCACCGAAAGTGACAAGGAGTAGCAGGAATTGAAACTGTTTTATAGAGAAGATGTCGGCATGGTTGTAAAGGCAAAGCGACTTACTGATTTCTGCTGAATAGAGCAGAAGTTTTAGAAATTCGGATTATTTTAATCCGCGTCGGATTATTTTAATCCGATTCCGTCGTAATTGTAAAGGAATTGTTTTGGTTTATCTGGGACGGCAAATCGTTTCTGATGTTTAAACCGAATGGTGCCGTGGTCTTTAGGTTTAGTTCCCAGAAATTTTCTTTCGCTTTCCTAGATTTATCTGTCCAAGAATCGTTCTGGTCAATGGCAATAACACGCATGCGGTTTAAACATCAGAAACGATTTGCCGTCCCAGATAAACCAAAACAATTCCTTTACAATTACGACGGAATCGGATTAAAATAATCCGACGCGGATTAAAATAATCCGAATTTCTAAAACTTCTGCTCTATTCAGCAGAAATCAGTAAGTCGCTTTGCCTTTACAACCATGCCGACATCTTCTCTATAAAACAGTTTCAATTCCTGCTACTCCTTGTCACTTTCGGTGATCATGCACTGAAGAAGAGCTAGTTTTGCTCGAAAGCTCTGCAAAAACCAAACATTGGCTGTTTTACTTCCAATCACTTACCTATATAAATATATATATATATATATATATATATATATATATATATATTTATATATTGTGATGTATTTGCGAACATGTCATAAGGTTAACATCGATGAGAGAATTTGTTCTTGTTTCTGCTGAATGTCATTTAACGTCATGTACTTAATAACTTAGTTTATGTTTTCATAAACTTGCTCAGGTTGGACACGGAATCTATGAGTATCGCTTCCCCGGGCAGGGGTGTGCTCCTTCTCACCTCAGATGGCACGGTCAGCCTCTCAACTACCATAGTACTCTCAACTAAATGCAGTCTAATGTATGTAACAATGAATTGAATAGATAATTCCACTATTTTCATCTTATACGTTGGGTGCATATTTATATGTGAAAACATTTCACAATTAAAGTACTATGTAATTACAGAGCAAAAAAAAAAAAAAAAAAAAAAAAACGAAAAACACCAGAAACCAACGGAATATTGTGTGTGTGTATATCTAGACAGTTATTCAAAGCCAATTTATACGCGTTAACACACCAGCAGAATCACTGTGGTCGAGTGGTACGGACTTCTGTTCGTGTATATGTTTATATCTAGAACAGAATTCACCGTATGATGCAAAGTGATAACGCCTCATAAAGTGATATTTAACATCATATAATAAACGTCAATGTGATCTAAGGTGACTGGAAATGATGTGCTGAACGTACCATCATGTGATTAACAGCAGGAACCATTTTTACTTCGAGGTAAAAAGCAATACAAATGACTGTTTTGCAATAGTTGTGTTTCTTCAGAATTCTTGGGTGTTCTGTTCAGTTTTCGACAATTGCTCAGCGTTTTAACAACATTTTTATCTATTCTTTATACAGGGTTCAGTACTTCCCCTACGATACTCAACTGTGCCCTTTATACTTCTTTCCCGAGAATCAACCCTCCGAAAAAATCAGTCTCATTTCGTCATCTCCAATAGACGCAACTGCAAAAGACGATAACAATGAATGGACTGTCGTTAACTTCACTAGTAACAACGGGGAATATTTAATGCCAGGACTTACTCCAAATAATTCTACCTCCTTGTTAAGTTACGGCGTGTATTGTCTTTTCCTTCAAAGAGATCCAAGTTACTATATCTCAACTCTTGTGATACCCTCATCGGTTTTAAGTTTACTAGCTTTTGCGACGTTCTGCTTGCCTCCTGATTGTGGAGAGAGAATATCACTCGGAGTGTCAATGGTTCTTGGATTAACTGTATTTCAACTCCTAGTAGCGGACATTTTACCGACAACTAAAGGCTTACCTATTCTCAATCAGTACCTAAGTAGAAACTTTATGATGGCTTGCTTAACTATACCATTTTCATTAATGAATATCAAATTAGCATATGGTGACAGCAAAGTTTTCCTCTTGAAGTTTTCTTTTACTAGGAAACTTTTCGTAGAATATTTGCCTCGTATAACAATGGTCCCTTCATACACGGAAAGAATACGGAATGTAGGAACCAATCACATGAATCCGGTCCAAACGAAGGAAATACTTGGAAATAAATTCGAGAGCGAATTTCCAGTGATGCCATCTACTCATGAAGACAACGTCAGTAAAAGAGAGAAAGTAAGTGGAACCTTATTGAGAATTATAGAATATAATAAAACGTCTTTTGAAACGTCAAATAATTGTTTAAATAAATTGTTTCCCATACATACTTGCATATTCCAAATTTTAGAAAAACACGTGATTACCAACTTCGTCTTTCACATTTGCTCTCAATTGCTATCTATTTCTTTCAGGTTTGATCACTCAAAATTTTTACATTTGTGTAGCCCAATCACATAACTTCATTGTCAAAACGTAGAGATATTTTGTGTATAAGTTGAATTCTTTTCTTATTTGAAAAAAAAGTTCTAATAGGCCGGTAAACATCGTTTAAACTCTAACGGTAACTATTGCCGATTTGTTTTTAAATTGTCGGCTGTTCAACCTGTACTGGCATCTTCAAAGATCCATGTTGTCTTTGTAGAAATATATTTTCTATTACAGTTGCCAACATTTGCATGTGTTACAAGTTTGTGTGCACCTACGTTAAGAACCTTTTAAATTATGCAAAACATCAAAACCAAAACGGCAACATGAACTTAAAACAAATCATTAGAAAAAACAAACCACAACATCAAAACATCCCCACATTCCAGCACGATCCAGTCAACCGATCTCCCAAAGCCAAACATTGTACCCAGTGACTATTTAACGATCATCCGTAACCCTCCCTGATGCAGAATGAAGGTGACCAGACAATCACATACCAAACAAACAGTCCCAAAACATGAGTATTGCGTTCAAGACTACCACATCCAGCTGTCGGTCACAAATCAGATAATGACGCAGTAAGGAAATCAACATCAGGGCCCTGTGTAAATACTCCACCACAGTTTACTAAAGCCATCGTTCAACTTGACGATCAACAGGTGTACACACATTTTTACGTACAGCTTATATTACCTTATATTTCCTTATTTCGTATATTTCCTTTATTCCTATATTTCATTCTAGCTTTGCATTCAAATACACATCGGTTTACTGCAAACTTATGACCACTTTAAGAAATTAAAGAATCACGAATTACCTTCTCTTAACTCCACAGGACAAGATCGAAGCTCGTACAGTTGCTCTGGTCATGGACAAACTCCTGTTGTTCGCCTTCCTCATAGCCTTTGCAACCTTCTCCATCAGTACGATCATTCAATTCAACCAAAACCCTGGAGTACCTCCTTATTCTTGCAAGGAATACTAACTTTATGTCGATACTGTTCCATCTACAGAAGGTTTAATGCATGTTAAGATATATTGTGTTTAATTTATTCACAAAGGAGACGATTATACGGCAAATTAAACTTGGTTTTGCACCTTTAAGTAATATGTTTGATGAATGATGACATAGGATAATTTAGAAATAATTTATCTCGTCTGCAAGTAAGAATAATCACTGGTCAGTAATTGACAAAACATTACCTTGTATATAGTTAACAGAACTGCGGAACAAGGATCATGTAAGTCATTAATTAATGTTATCTTGTGTGTGTATGGTGTCGTAGATGCGATTACGCACATGAATTTGTTAATTTGGCTTTGTGGAGGTATTTATCGATGGCGAGGGTAAAGCCGGGGGATGGGTAGGAAGATGGTCACTGCCCACCAACTTCATCGTCCGGCGGGGGATTTTTTAAGAACAAATTTCACCCCAAAACATAATTTGTGAATGGAATTAAGAAGCACAAACTTGCGCTTAGGCGTAAGTAATATTCTAAATATGCTTCAGAATGAACCATTTGAATTACAACGTGCAATGTTTGGGGGAGTTATTAATCAACATCACAAGTGAAAAAAAGTTAACGATATATTTCTTCCACAATACTTTCTTCAATTTACTATGACGGTGAATATTGTTTGATGCAGCATGTTACTTTAAGAGTTTGCCACGCTAATTGCTGTTATGTACGTTTTAAGTGGTCATGTATTATTATGCTAATTTGTAAGCATAGAGCACAATTAGCGCAGTTTCAGGTTACGGTCAAGTAACCTGATAGGAAATATTGTTTGATGCAGCATGTTACTTTAAGAGTTTGCCACGCTTATTGCTGTTATGTACGTTTTAAGTGGTCATGTATTATTATGCTAATTTGTAAGCATAGAGCACAATTAGCGCAGTTTCAGGTTACGGTCAAGTAACCTTATAGGAAAGAAAAAAGAAAAGAAAGACAATAATTTTCCAAGGAGTGGCTTGTTCTCTTCTTCGAGTGGCACCAGTCTGTCTGTCACGCCACGTTAAAGAACTATGAGGTCTGCCTACCCCTGAAGACACATCTTCCCGTTCCGGTCTTTCTTTAAACTACCAACCCGTCTGTTTTTGACTCTTACTTGCTTCTCTTTTGCTACCACTTTAAGACCTGTTCTCTTTTTGGACATATTCCCTTCCTGAATTGTTATTTATTTTACGCTGTCCTGAAGCTTCCGGATACACCCTCTATATAGGACACCTCGGCGAGGAGCCCAATGGCAGCCGGCCAACCCGAGGTACCTATACGCTCGCTAAGTTAACTTTAAAGTACCGGTACGTGCTGTATTAATGTTAAGTGGTTTGTTTCCACCAAGACACACTGATTAGATTCATTTTTAAAGACTACCTCCTAGTACCTGGACTTCGTAACAATATATATATATATATATGTATATATATATGCATATATATACATATATATATATATATATATATATATATATAGGTCACTATATATAGGTCACTTTCGGTGATCATGCACTGAAGAAGAGCTAGTTTTGCTCGAAAGCTCTGCAAAAACCAAACATTGGCTGTTTTACTTCCAATCACTTACCTAATTCAATTATTGTATCTCACTCGAGATCCAGCCTTTCTCTAAATGCAGCATAGTTGTTTAACAGTTTTTCCGTTATTCCTATATATATATATATATATATATATGCATACATCATATATATGTCAGATATTGATAACATTCGATGAGAAATCCACGAAATCTTAATTATCTAAGTTGGATGCCTTTTTCAAAACTTAATAACATAATTTCTGCTAGTGTGTTTCCAGTTAGTGGACACTCTTTAACATGTGATTGGATGGTGACTCTTGGAAATGTGGATTCATCATAGCTAGGAATTTAAGCAACCTGTGACTACTGTTTATCGCTTAATGTTTGATTAAATGTTGCTGCGAAGTGAAACAATCTTAGAATGGCCTATCAAACAAATTATTATAAATCCATCTTGTAAAACAGGATTAATAATGATAAACCATTTTCTCGGAGCGTTCACATTATTTCAAAATCTGTCGAATATTGGTGTTTTTTTGTTGTTGACGCTATGCTATCGTTATACGAAGGTAATATCAGCTACCATACCATAACATACCATTTAAAACAATTACGTAGCAATAAAATCAAATATAACGAGGTTTGTATATTGAACTTAAGGAATGACTTATCCTATTATCACTTTTATTTTTAAGATTTTCGTTCAATTCTGAAACTTATTTCCAGAAGACCTTCGGGCCTGAAGTAATCACACTCCAGCCATTGAAAATACGGCATTAATTTAAATATTGAAAGGACTCTTCTCTCTGTTTTCAATAAAGGTTAAATCGTTAACCCAATGATTTGATTTAGTGGTAGTGTTGCATCAATAAATCCAAAGATAATATAACTTAACGACCAAGACGTTGATAGCCTATGAGATGAATGTTTTACTCTTTGCAGTATGACAGAGCAAACAACTAGTAGATATTTTGTTCAACGACTCTCGTGATTGTTGTAACGTTGCCATGGACTTCAGAATTCTCGTGACCACTAATAGTCTGAGTGGTAAAGACAAACAATGACGAGACGATTTTTTAATCGATTGCCTACTTTCAGGTTTAATTATTTTACTTTCTTGAAACGGGAAATCTTGGTTATTTGTCGGCTGTTAATGAGACACTCACCATAAAAGTACTTCACCTGAATGACATTGCAAAGTTTAACCTTCAAAGTTAAATGCTTGCTCTGATATTACTGACCGGTATGGCAAGCACTCGAGCTAAATAACCTTAAAGTATAGATTGACATAGGAATCTGCCCATATTGGGTTCGGGGAATGGATCAGATGTAATTTTGCATTTAAAATATTTTCTCGAGTAATATTAATATAAACAAATATTAATGAGCTACGTGGCAAGGTCAAATCATTGCTCTTGATAGTTAAATATGTAATATGTAATGTCAAGTTAGCTGTCAATATCGAAACTAAGTTTACTGTAGGAATTGTGTCTATGTTTGACAGGTTATTGTTAACCAGGGTCATATCTGTGATGTGTTTTGTGACCGTTATCGCTGAATAAGTCTGCTTTTTATAATTCTTAATATTATTAATCTTAATACTATTAATCTTATTTCTTTCATTTTCATGATTTTCATTTCTTATTGTGAGTTCAAACTAAAGTCTTTCTTATTTACGTTCTATATGCTAATATTTGTAATTTTTTTTTCGTGTAGTAGTTAAGTAATATTTATTTTATTCACTGTTTGTTCTTTTCCTACTTTGTATTCATCTTGGTTGAGCAGAAATATATTAAAACATATGAGACACATACAGCAGTTGAGGACACATGCTAACACTTACACGGTCGAAGAAATATGTACTTTGTTTATCTTTTCCCACCTTTGTTTTGCTTTTATCTCTGATTTCTATTCTGCTAATAACAGATTTAATAACTCTATCTCAGTAATACCATGGGATCCTATGCACTAAAGCACTGTGATTTTTTAATTTAAGATATCGGATTGTTGAAAACTTTAACAAAATCTAGGGAAGGATACACACTCACAGAATTTGAAGAAAACTATGATACAGAACAAATTAAGATTTAGTAGAAATATTTTGATGCAAAGTTACCGTAATTGATTGAGATAAATATAATTTTCATTTTTATGTATTCCTTAATGAGGTGAAAGGATACCATTTGTATGGTAAAATGCCCGCCGATACGATTTTCAACCACACATGTTAACCTTACCCAAAGCATTGTTGTATGGTACAGGATTTACCGGTACTATGCTAGAGATATAAACTACCGTTGACAGGAACATATCAAAATCAAATCGTTAGTACTGCAAAAAACATATATATCCTTAAGGTAACAGTCAACAGGTCCTTCAGTTAACCTTTCCACCTAAAGATATCATGATTATGCAAGATATCACATTCCTGTCTCTGACGTCAAAGCGATTGGAGAGCAAATATTTTCAAGCCCGTACGTACGTTATTAGTTGGTCAGAAGGCTTAAAGTAATAACTTTTATTTCCACCTTGCTCTTTACCAGTCAAAGACAATGATTTTCACAGAAACATTTGTTGTTACATACGGGCATAGATCATCAATTTCACGTCAGTACAGAGCACGTGTGTGAGAATTGATAGTTAAAGTGATTGTCCTATGAAATATCAGCTACTCTTCACTTCACATTTCTAAAGTGCTAACTGACAGGCACAACTGAATTTACGGTATAGACCTATGGTAATTTACCATGATAGAACATTGAATACCTTACATCTTTCACCTCCAAGTTCAAATAATTACATAGACATAGGCTTCTAGTTTAAGTTAGAAAGTAAAACCCGCTTAATAATTGAATAACAGTTAGTATGACATTTTGTACAGATGCATACATCGAGAATGGTGAACTCAACCTCTTGTAAGACCAATAGAAACTCAAAACATTGAACAAAGAAGATTCAATCACGAGTGCATAATGAAATCAGAGTACAAAATTGATGAAAATGTAAATAAAATGAGAGATAAGTATCACGTTTTCACACAAGAGCTTCCAATTATCAGGTAGTCATGATGATTACGAGGACAGCAAATTGTACTTTAGATGTCATATTTTAATTACATAGGTGAGTTGGTGTCAAAGACTCATATCCGCCGTTGAAAGCCTCACTAAGTAATTAATTCTCATCGCCAAACCATGAAATATATTTGATAGTGGTATTTGAGCACATAATAGCTTTGTAAACCAAGGTAGGATTGTAATAAGGATTTTATCGGCATTATTAAAAGGAAGCTTGTGATTACAATTTTGCACTGTGATTTTCCAAGCTATCATAAGAACGTCTAATTTCCTTTAGAATGTTTGCATGGTCAGTTTGCTTGAATTATCAGTTATTTATTAAGCATATGATAAGTCACTAGAAAGTGGATAAAAGAAACTGGTCTCTAGAAACTGGTTTCTATGCTGATAAAAGTAATCACGTAATGGCTCGGAAGTCTCATGTATAGCTGAACGAAAGTAGCTGATACCTTTCCGTCAATGAGACCTAAATAAGGTTAACTTTAGTTGGCCTTGGTATAGTCACAGTGAACTGATTTATTTCTTTTACATCGATCTTACATTGATCTGCGACTTCAATAATGAAGTGTCAGTAAATTACATCGAAACGGAAAATAAATGCCTACTCAGTCACAGTTAAGTTGGAGATGATGCAAACAAGTTATAAAAAGAGTACAAGCGTTAACGCATAATGGAAAGAAATGATCGTAATGAATACATTGATCGAATAAATGCCGAATATTATGATTCAAATCATCCATGACGCAGTAACCGTAGACTAGTACAAAGCATGATGATAAAGACTTCATAAAGATTATTGTGAGTAATATCTTTCTTCGACTGTAACAACTTTTTTATAACACGATTGATATTTTAGCGAGAAATCTCTCTTGAGTAAAATTTGTCCATCACCTGTGTCTACCATAATTTTAGATGGGATACAAACCTTTAAGTACGAGTTCAGCGTTTCTAATACAATAACATATGCAAGTACACATTCGAGGAGTAGTTTATTGACATTTTCACTGAGTACCATGACTGCAAGTACAATATGAGTACAGGAAAATAAACTGGAGTACGGGTACGCCATCGAATTCCATGCGAGGTTATTTCTGGTAAAATAGACTATTATAGTACCTGATGTATCTTCAGAAATCTTCAAAATCATGTTAAAAGCATAATCTAACATGGAAACCTTATCAAATTGATACAAACGAGTTCGGTATGGCCCAGTAAACACAAAACGTTATCATAACATTTATAAAAGAGCCTCTAAAATACGTTTTTCTAACGTTTAATGTGGTGTTATGAAAACGTCGACATAACGTTGTTATGAGATATTAATGTTATATTAACGTTTTAACGAAAACATGTTTTGAAATAATAGCCTGTAAACGTTTTCGTGACAGATTTACTACACCACAAAAAACGTTATCAAAACAAAAGACGAAACGTTTTAAAAACGTTTTTGTGTTTGCTGGGGAGCACCAGCTTGAATAAAGTCGTGAAATTTGCACGAATCACGCACCTTCGACTTAAGAGCCTTTAAAAACAGACGCTGTTTAAGCAAGTTGAATTTATCACAAAATACGACAAAACTGGCAAAGTTTGCTAAATGATTTATCTGTTTTGAACTTAATGTCCCTGTACAACTGTAATCATATATTATTTTAGGAAATTAAACTTTCTTTGTCTATAATAGACATGTTTTGCAAATAACATGTTTATTAGCACCTTGCTGTTACCAGAAACTGTCACCGTCTAATAAAACGCTGTCGTGATACCTGGTATGCATAGTTTATTCTTAGCACCAAAATGTACAAAAGATGTAATGACAAGTAACTATGTGATTTAAAAATGAATACCCCCCACCTTCCTCCTTCTCATAAGCTAAAATGTGCTAATTGAAAATATTTACTGATCTCATAGCTAATAATTTTCCATTTTATGAAAACTCGTCAAAATTGTAAACGAAAACGATGTTTTCCTTTTAAGAAAACATTAATGGAACTGTCTTCTTGTAATTGCATGCATGCGAAAGTGAGAGAGCTGATTCTTTGTTTGCAGAAAATCTCGTAAGGTTCATCAATTTTGAAAAATGAAAACTTAGTATTACATTAATGACAAAATGGAAAAGTGAATGCATTGTTTGCTTCAGGCTTTAAATGATCAGGTTTGAATATTGCGGCAGCAAAACTACTTCCGATAAAACCTTTCACTAATGCACATCAGTAGACATTGTCAGAGCGGACTCTCCGTAATTCAAATGCTTCACGCCATAATTAATATTGAAGCTTACTTCTCAGTAGCTATGAAGTATTTCTTATGTTATTTGCTGTGCGCGGTTGCTATCATCTTTGTATTAAATCAAGGTAAGGCTATACCACCGTTTTGTTATCGTTAAAACTAAACGTTAAAAGATAAGACATTGAAAGACAACCGCAGTTTTCCGTTTACTTAGAACCATAGTCAGATTTGTATCATTCTCAATTAGTATTTTTGTTTTAGTTTTAAAATAAAATTCAGTAAGAAGATTGACAATTTTCAGTTAAACCGACCTTATCACTGTGTATAGAGTTAATCGTGAATGTATCCTTACCTTATGGAAAGTCAGCCATGAAGATATTATCACTCAATATAGAGTGATCTGTGAATGAATCATCACCGTATCACTGTATATGAAATAAGGCCGGGAAGCATCATTTACTTAATATCCAGTGAAACTCGTAAGTGTAATCACTATTTGTAAAGAGAGTACCTCTTTTAGGATGACACATTTGAAAGTACCATTACTCTGTATTAAAAATCTAATTCCATTAATGGAGGACTGGTTTTATCACCACCTCATGTAAAATGAGGCCTGAATATATCACCACCTCATGTAAAATGATACGTAAATATATCACCACCTCATGTGAAATGCGGAGTAGATCTATAAGTATTAGAAACCACTGCTTCCTCCTAAAGTCAGGGCAATACCTTTTCTTCCAGACATAAATTCGTGATATAAGCATTTCTGATTTGCCTTTCTTCCACAATTCTTACAGTTATGAAATTAGCACGCAAGTCGTTACTCTTTAAGTTTTGAGGCGTGAAAAAATAGCCCAATATATGCACGTTCTTTGGTGAAATAAATTTAGTTCCGATTAGTTTTTTAAAACCCAGCCTTATGCAAAGTTTGCAAAACTCGAATCACGTTATTGTCACATTTCGTAACATTAAGATGTAGCAGAGGCCAGGTATCCAATGAGTAATGAGGCTCTAATTCGAGATTACCTACTCAACCAGGCCAACTTCTCAGCAAGGGAGAGGCCTGTTCTTGACTCCGATGACCCTGTCCATGTAATAATGACGATGGAGTTTTATGCAATGCTAGACCTGGTAAGAGCAATTATATGATTTTAACGTGAAGATCACAATTATAGAATTACTTTCACTTTATAGCTGACTCTCTGTGGATAAATAAAGGCGAAGAGCATTTTGTTAATATATCTTTCTCGAATACAATATTATGATTTAAGTTATTATAATTGTTATTATTATTATTATGAAAAGATTATCATGTTGCCTAATGCTTGTTTACATGTCCACGCCGTTAACACTTTTCAACATTGTATTGCAATATTTTTAAATTATATTGGTGAAATATTCTTGTAAACTCTGTAAACCATTTTACTGCATTGTTTTATGGATTCTTATTTTATTTTTATCAGAATGAACGAGATCAAGTTATAACGACTTCATCATGGTTGACAATGGTAATTGAGAATCATTTGATATATTTTGGTATCTGTTAGAATTCTTTATTTAAAATAAATCTAAAAATTTAAAGGCAGACGAGTTCAATATCCACTTCACTGGTTTCGGTATTTCAGATATCTCTTAAATTCTAACTCCGTATATTTTATTTCGGTTGCATTACAATTATATTCTACAAGGCACTGTGGCCATGTTTTGGCCAACATGTCTATATTAAACCCAATGGTATGTATTCTCAATGAGATATAGTTCAATATTTGGCTGTGCCCGTAGTAAGTAACTATTCTCGTCGTTAGTTCAACAGTATTGTTTTTACTGCTTAGAGATGGACAGACGGACGACTTTCCTGGAATGCATCTGAGTTTGGTGGTGAAGATATAGTGATTATTTTTATGGACGAAATATGGACTCCAAAGGTTTTCATCCCTAATGTGTGAGTATATTAGACCCATCAGGTGAAGAGTTATTTTACCTGTGGAATGTGGAAATCAAACAATGAGACTGAATACAGAGTACAGACGTACTTTCCATATACAGGCATTGGTACTCGCCTAATGGATTTTACCAAAGAAGGGGGGGGGGGGCGGATGGTCGATGGGGGCCCATATGTGTGCAGGATTGGAAGAGAAAACATACCGATACAAAGAGTACAGAAACGCACTTGATAATATTTATAATACACAAACTGAGTTTAAAATATCCCTCGATCTACCCTCCTCTTCACCGCTCTGGAAACAAAACCGGGAGAGGGGGGGGGGGGGGTTAGAGAACCGATAGCCTTTTAGGATTCTTCCCTAAAACAACTTACTTTTTGTAGAAACTAACCTAGGCCAGATGGGAAATAGATCATGCAAACCTCAAAACTCCGCCGTTTATCTAAAAACTTACTTTTTAAGACTATTTCCTTGAAAAATGATCTTTTGTCTCGAAATGGCAACCTTTCTTTTTAATCCGTTTTTTCACTTTTACATCTCGAAATTTTATTTAAATTATGCTATTTCTTCTGCTTTTCATTACCAATACCTAAAGATTGAACGACAAAAAGTTAATGAATATTTTATTAGTATACTGCAGTCCCGTAGAAGACTGATAACGTTATAATTGTTAAATGTGAATATTCAAGGTTTGTTTAATTTGTATTTGCAGACTCGATAGTGATTCCCTGAGCATCATTTCTCCGGAAAGAGGATCAATTTTGTTAACCTCGGATGGTTCCGTTAGCCTTGGGACTCCTCTTGTAGTGGCAACACAGTGTCCGATTAAGTAAGTTATGTTTATAAGTTTATTTTTATCCCTGCATTGGTCTTATTGAGGCTGTACCAGCCCATGTTACACATACACATTATAGTCCCAAAAAGGTACAGATTTAAATGTTAAAGAAAAAAAGATATTTACTTGAATAATTACTATCGCATTTTAAATACAAAGAACAACTTAAATGTAAACTGATGTTGCTATTACATCTCTCGTAACTACTCTAATTACTAGCAATAATTGGACTTTTAGCAAGTCAATAGCGTTCCAACAGGCAGCTTTTAATATCACTTTAGTTGAGTCACTCCATCATAATAGTAATTCCACTTATCAAAAGGGTGGTATTTATTACATTTACCAATTGTTTTACTTATCTTTGATATAAAATATTCACTCTGCTTGTTTTACAGTATTTACTACTTTCCGTTTGACACCCAAGTTTGCCAATTCCTCATCTTCGCTCAAAATCAACACACTGAAAAACTTATTTATAATAGCAAGACGTCATTTTATCGCACCCTTCAAAGCACTGATTGGACATCTAGCAAGATAACGAACCATAACCATACGTTCCAGATACCTGACTTCGCAACCAACCTTCCCGTTGCCAATGTGAGTGCATCGATAGTTTGTATCATGTTGGACCGTAACCCAACTTACTACATCAGAACACTTATGGTACCTTCGACCCTCCTTTGCATCATGGCATTTATGACTTTTGTTGCTCCACCTGATAGTGGAGAGAGAATCTTCCTAAGTGTATCGATGGTTCTTGGCCTTACCGTATTTCAGCTTCTAGTTGCTGATATCTTACCGGCAACAAACGAGCGATCACCAATATTGAGTGCATACCTTACTACCACTTTCGTATTAGCCGGTGCTACTGTACCTTTCTCATTGGTTAATATCAACATTGCTTACGGGGATAGTGCGATTCTGGCTTTGAAGTATCGTTGGTTGAGAAAATTATGTTTAGACTATCTGCCTCGATTGACCGCGGTTCCCTCTTACAGTGAAAGGATTCGCACCCTCCATGACGAAACTGCACAAACAAATTTAACGGAGTCAAGCCCTAATAGAAATGATCAGGGTGTTTCATTAGCTAGTCTGGAGAAACTTGTCAGCCGATCGGAGAAGGTATGAGCTATTCTCTTTACAGTTATCGTGGTATTTACTGAATTATGAAATAATTGTAAAACAGATTTAATACACGCAAATCAGGTTGGGAAAAAAAGATTACATTACCTATATATTGCCGTGTCTTAAGATTCTAATCAATTCATTATGCACATTACGTATAACCTTATATCAGACTGATTATACGTTGGTACATTATTTTATGTGGTTAAGGAAGGTTTCCTATATCGCAGTTATTAACCTTTGTCATTCACGAATAACGTTGTTCTTCCTCACCATCACAAAACCATTTTACTTTGTCCAATCTGAGCAGCTACCTACTTGTGACTTCTCAACTTGTTTACAAAATTAGTCAATAATATTATTTTTCAAAGCTGAGTTATGAAAGCAAATAATGACCGTTAGTCACATTTTTCTACTGATGTTACTTAATGTTAAATATGTTCTCAGCTTTTCGAGAAACTATTTTCTACGAATCAAATTCTTCAAATTGTTCATATTTTTAATGTTATTTGCTATTTCCACTGCAAATGAATTCTCGTTTTAATCATCACCAGACAAGAATTGAGGCCAGAACAGTTGCTCTGGTAATGGATCGGTTGATTGGAACAATGTTCATCATTGCATTTATGGTTCTCTGCATCAAAACATTCATCGATTTCTCCGGAAATAAAGAACTCCCGAGTGATATCTGTGAAGCGTACCTTCTTTAATTTGTTCAATTATCACCACACTTGTATCAACTTTTAGCATCAACATCGCAATAAAGACTAGAATAACAATGGTAGTGTGAAGCGTATTCTAGTTATTGTTATTGTGAAGCGTATTCTAGTTATTATTATTATGACGTCACCCATGGCTCGCGCATTGGTGGTTTGCGCTGTGGTGTGGCGGGGTATAAATCACGCGCTATTAGAAGCGTATCTTTTGTTTTAAATGATTCGGGGTTGGAAGACAGCCAAACTGGTTCAAATTGGTTGAGTGCCCATTTGCATATGCTCGTCTGCATATCAGGTTGGCACTCAACCAATCAAGAGTTTGGTAAGGGGTGAGTTAAAAGTTTACACCAATCGGGTTCAAGGGCAGAGCGTGTGCCCTGTGCAACGCGTCTTAATTTGTTATTTTGGAATCAGGGGTTTAAGTGTTTGATAAAGACATATCGAGGAGTTGAAGTTTATCTCCCGAAGTCTACAGACGTAGAACAGTAGGCTCCGTAATTTATATTTACGTCTGTAGACTTCGGGCTCTGTACATTTTAATTATCTAAAGTTACAAGTTACAGTTTTATCCTGAATCAATAAAAGAAGACATATATTATGCAGTACCCGCTTTTCCTGATTATTTCACGTTTCACGCTCGGTTCTACGGTATCAGTGTAAGGCCGGGCTTACCGTTCCCGAACTACCTAAAATAAGCCTTACAGTAGCAATATTGCAGGCATCTAGCAAGAACGTTTAAGAGCAATGTAAATATACTTCGATTGTATTGATGGTAAAAATTGATTTCGTGGTAATGGTGTTTAAGTAATGTTATTAGTTGTGAATAATATATAAAAAGTGAGAAGGAGTTACGCTACAACTCTATATTTAAAAGGGTAAGCCTAACATGAATTAAAATTGACATGTAAAAGAGGAATTGATTTTAGCACCCTGATGAAACGGTTAAACTGTATTACATACATTATTATATACTTCTCGGTACAACAACATCCACAATTATTCAAATATTTTCACAACCACTATACTTCATTTTGATAATGTTCAGAATTAACTAATGAAGTAATACTAAGACAGTTGAAAAAAACATTTCAAGCACCTCAATAATACTAACTTCTTATCATTCTGGCTTTGATTAAGTTGAAGAACATTTAAAAACACTTTATGCTGGTAGAAAAACTTTATTTATTGAAATATATTAACAAACATATTTAGAAATGTAAATTTATCGCACCAGTAAAACACGCTTTATTCTGTAAGACGAATAAAAATAGTTTAAGTAGGTTTTCATTTTCTATATAAAATGTCTTTGTGCCTGACAGTTGACTTCTTTATTAACTAAAATGTTTCTTGCATTTGAGTAAATGAGTTTTTTTTAAGTAAAATTTAAGTAAAATGATAAAATTATGTAGCATATATTATATAAATGGAACCATTTATCTTATGTTTTAACTTTAACAAACTCTTTATATTACTATCAATGAGTGAGTCTCATATCAGAAAAAATGACTACAAAAAAATAATAACATTTCACCAGTATAAATTGTCTCACAAAAAAGTAATATAGTTGTGATCTGTGAGCTATTTGTGCAACGTCTATTGTTTCCTTCCTTTAATAAATTTTGATTTCTCCACACTATATCATTACTTGCTTACTGTTTCTCGTTTTACATATTTAGTTAAGTAAATACATTTATTTACCACATTATTAGTAAGCGTTCCAATGTTTTTGACTAAAAATTATTTTACTTGGTTATGATTTATTGATTTGTAAAAATCATTACAGATATATAAGTTTTGTAACTACATCAATGTCTCGTAAGAACAATTATTAATCTGCTATAAACTTTGGAAATCGTATATACGATCTGTATCGGGTTTGATAAGGAATTACAACTTCCTTTGTGGTTTGTCATCGCGTATTATAACGTTTTTGTTACCAAATGTTAAAGTAACAACAAAACAAAACCTGGAGCATACTGATTATCCACTAAAGATCATGTGTAAGAGAATGTGTAAAAGTAAGTGGGCCTGAAGTTTTGATCCTAGTAGGATATTCAGACGCTTAATGACATTCAGCTTCTGAAGAAGATAGTTGTTGTCACCACACTGATAATCCAAGTGTCCCTTTGAATAACATGTAT
Organism: Apostichopus japonicus; assembly: GCF_037975245.1. NCBI lineage: Eukaryota > Metazoa > Echinodermata > Holothuroidea > Aspidochirotida > Stichopodidae > Apostichopus > Apostichopus japonicus. Next base: position 17,968,562 of record NC_092561.1, read on the forward strand.
GTTTATTCATGTAGTTTGAAGGTCGTTACAACACATACGTTTCATTTATTTGAGCAAATGTAACATTGGTTATGTAAAATAAGAAACAGAAAATGTTCATAATTTCGAATGCAGTCTATAATTGGAAAAGAAAAGCAGTTAAAGTTCTGCACCATCAAGGAACAAGTAATCAAATTATATGTTGAATAACGGAACATACCTTTTCTTGTGAACCAAAAAAGGAACAATTAAATAGATTGTTAGATATAGAAGTGACAATTAAATCCAAGGAAGTGCCGAAATTCAAAGGAATAAGTTAAATTAATGACATGTACTACTAATGAGGAAAATGAGGTTAAAAGTAGTTAAATTATCAACAAACATGACGATTACTTTGGCAGCAAAACTACACTTCTATGGGATGGCTTCCATAGCAGCACACCAGGAGGACAGCTTGAGAGCGGATTTTTGCAATGATAGTGCTATGTTAGTGGGGGGAGGGGGTGGGGTGAGGTAGAACCATGGTGTGTCCTGAAATATGAATTTGCTTTAAATTGCAGAACAATCTTTACATTAAAAAATTCATCGGCTCTTGGTTCGTAATTCAAGTATTAGTCTGTTTGTATTTGTTTGTTTGTATTTGTTTGTATTTATTTGGAAATATGTTGCAACGAAAGTAAATAGGGTAGATTACAAAAGGTTAAACATTGGCACGAAAATTCAATTCTCATCAAAGACTGATTTCAAATTTAATTTATTTGCCTTTTTTGTTATTTATTGTTTAATTGTTTAAATTAAAAAAAAAAGATCGGCATTCCTAGGGTTCTGTGAGAAATTAAAATTGTTCCATATATCCATTGCTTCTTGAACATTTTACAAACTTCATCTGATTTGTGCATGCGTCTTGTAATTTTAATTGTTATCAGCAACCAAAGATTCCAGCTCGAACTGCTGCCCTGGTTATGGACCGACTGGTGAGTGTAGTTTTCATCACTGTATTTGCTGTCCTCTTTATTAAAACCTTACTCAATTTCAACGGAAATTCGGGAGCTCAGAGTGACATTTGTCAATCTCTAGACATGATGTAAGAGTTCCAGGACTAAAAGTCACACTTAGGTTACAATAGAATCGGAATAATAAACTCGAAAAAAACAAAAACAATTTAAAGTAACAGAATGTTGACATTTATTTATATGATTATGCATATTTTTTGTTTCTTTATTACGAATTTTAATTCTTAAATGTTATGTGTTGCACTTTAACATCAACTAATACCCTGCTTAGGCCAAAACTAATTCACAATGGGTACACAAGTGTAATTTTCATATGGTGGAAATCTGGGTAAAATAATATTTTTGGGTAAACAAAGATATTAACAGGAACCATCCGACGATAAAAGCAATTTGATTAATGTAAGCTGACTTGGTCAAGCTGGTAATGTTTTATTTTAAAATGTAAAAATTTATGGTTTTCTTATTGAAAATAATATTGAGTTATGATTGACTGTTAATAATTTTGTATTTCTAAAATCGAAAACAGAAAACAACTACAGAGCGAGATTGTAATTTTAAATCATTTCAATATTGTGACTGTCATGACACAATAGATTTTGTGAATTTAAGATACGATATGGCAATCCAATTCCGTCTAACTTTACCTCTATTTCAAAAAATAAGAACTAGGAAATCAATCAAATCGCACCTAGTTCCCATTGTAACGTGATCTCGTTCATTGTGCAAGGTAATACGTTGTTGTACGTTGCTGAGAGCCTTTCTGCTTGGATGCTATCAAATTACAAGTAATTATTTTTAGTGATGAACATATGACGAAGCATTATAGCTTGAGTATCTTTCTATTGCATGATTCTGGATTTTGGTTTTATTATTTATGTCCATATAGTAATGTATTACGTGGAATGTTCAATTGTTGTTCATAATTAAATGTGTGTGATAACTAAACGTTCTCTTTTAAAATTCACGGTTCTGTACTTTGTGAGATTCTTCTACAAGTATCTGTCCTACTCACATTTTGTGAATGGCAAAGTTAACATTAATTCAGACAAAATTGATTTTGTTAATATTAATTCAGACAAAATTGATTTTGATCACATTAATAAAACATCATTTTTTAAATTATAAAAACCAGAAGGTGGTATAGAATAGGAAAACAACATTTACATGTGTGCTCAAATTTTCTGTTTAGATATCGTTTATGTATATAAACAGTAATACGTGGACAATTGTGTTGGGTGCATGAAGGCTATATCATTGTAAAGTATGTATTTGAAAAAACAAAACAGAACCAGGTATATATCAAAGTGACACTATCGTCGGTCTTCAAAAAGATACAACTGGTTTTGAATTTCGGAATAAAGTGTCTGGTTAGACATGACTACATTTTATTTATTGTATTGAACACTAAAACGCAAACATGATCATTTATTAGTTAAAATTAAAGTTACATCCACAAATTTTACAACTTTTACAATTTCGATTGAAAATTTTTTTTTCACATTTCAATCCATTCAGACCATTTATAGCTATTATATTTATGATTGCAAATTCCGCAACACTTTGAAGTTTAATATATCACTCCTATACAGACGTTTTGTTACCAGAAAACTTTATCACCACAGATATGGCAACAATAAAGTAAGCAAGGAGAAATAATAGAAGAACCAATCTGTCCATCACTAAACTTGCTGTACGAGCTTCCAATTGCACCTGCCGAAAGATAAAATGAATCAAATCAAAGTTTTTCCAGAAAGCATAATATTTTAGTTACAAGCAGTTGTGGCAAAAGCCAATACGACCTTGCATGATATTCCATATGGGTGACAAAGTTGTAACCAAGCAGTGCATTGTTTTGTCGAGTCATAACTTGTAAACTTTTCTCATTTCTATTTTATTCATTCTTTTGCGTCACTTTATTATTTGGGATAAACTTGATAACATTTCTTTTGAAATTTAGTGACACGAGTCTTGACTCGTTTCAACGCTGGTATATTAATCATAGTTTAGCTAATGTATTTACATTTTTGCCACAGTGAACTGGAAAATGTCCTAATTTATTTTCCTATGGTAAAACTTATGACTTACTGTTACGCCGTGCAAATACACTGACGACCTCTTATTACTTGGTACACATATTTGGGCAAATTCATGTGATATACAAGCGTATATTCGGGATAGAAGTGTTATCACGCAAATAAATTTGTAGGGAATATATTCTCACCTTTTCCTTGTGAGTAAGTTTCTTTGTCACATAACCAGGAGTCAGTGGCTGGACTTTATTCAAAACTGGTGATGTCTCAATCGTTGTTACCCGAATTAACCCTCCATCGTTCAAAATTTGACTCATCCCTTGATTCATATTCCCACTGTAAGCTCTCTCTTCGTAGGTAAGTACACCGAGAATTTTCGGAAGAACATCCAAGATCAAATGATTAACGAAAGGATACTTTAGCATTCCAATTCTTCGTTCACCGTAAGCGATATTTATATTGAACAAAGAAAAGGGAACAGCCAGACACGAAATGATGAATGTCGTTGTAAGGTATTCACTTAGGATTGGTGGATTTTTGCTGGCTGGGAGTGTATTGGCAACCAATAACTGAAAAACTGTCAGACCAAGAACCATAGAAACCCCAAGAGATATTCTTTCTCCGCTTTCAGGAGGAGCCAGGAACGTGGCAAATGACATGAGACAAAGTAAAGTTGATGGAATAATAAGAGTAGTGATGTAGTAGCGTGGATCCCTTTTGAGGATAACATGAATCGTAGCGAATGAAACTAAAAGTGCATCTTCATCGTCTAGATAATTCTCAAATGGATAGAGTTCGTTCAAAATCGTTGTGTTTATATGTTCCCATTCACTACTTAGTAGGGTAGAGGGATATGATACTTCTGAAGATGTGAGGTTTAGTTTGTCAACCTCTTGGTTTTCCGGCACAAAATAATAGGCGCAGATTTGGGTGTCAAAGGGAAAATATCGAATCCTGAATGAAAATGAAAAATAAAAGTATCTAATTTAGTCCATAAACCAAGAAAGGCAAATATATTTTGTTTAAGGTATGGGAAAGTAACGGATATTACAACATAGTAGTTTAAGTTCACCAAGATTACAAACAGAATATATGGTATTATGCATACACTTTGGATAAATGTCTGTGTAGCAATAATGCAATTAAACAAAATAATAACAAAAGTGTTCTGTTTGTAGAGGGGCATATTGATCGTGAGTATGGATCATGTTAGCAGTAATCACTTTCCGACCCACAGCCTAAGAGTGGTTTAATAAACATCTCCACATATTAAGTCAAATTCACCAAAATAGATAGCTATTACATTCATCATTAACTCTATCAATTAAAAAGCAGAGCTTGATGAATATCACAATAACCCTTCTCAGTATGATTCAATATCTAACAACCATGGACGTACCCAAATAAACACTGATGTGCATATAATTGCCAAGCATATCACTTAATCACAAACTCATTTAACTTCAGGAAAAAAAGAGAATGCAATAACAAATCGATATAAATCAATTTGAAAAATGTTTCCCAAGTGCCACATTTTTGAAAGTGATTTGAGTAACTGAACATTGTTGGAATCATTAACACTGTTTCGAATTTCATATTTATAAAATGGACGTTTTATAAAGCCAAGTAACATATGCAATATGACACTAAGTGGACTTTATAACCGATAATCTCAAAACACTTGCATCATATGACACAGAATGGACTGTATGACCCATGTCCTCACAACACTTACATCGTATGACACTGGATGGACTGTATGACCGATGGCCCCAAAACACTTACATCATATGACACATAATGGACTGTATGACCGATGTCCCCAAAACACTTGCATCATATGACACAAAGTGGACTGTATAACCGATGTCCCTAAGACACTTACATCATATGACACTGGATGGACTGTACGACCGATGTCCCCAAAACAAGCTTTCCGTTATACATGAGCCATATGGTACCCCGATCCTCCTTAACAACATCCAATGCATCAGTACTCACACTATAACAAATTAAAAATTACAATTTTTAATTTTGAAATATATATATATATATATATATATGATAACTTATATTACATTATATATGTTATGTTATGTTAAATTATATTATCCATGTTGATATATAATATATAATAATATAATAATAATAATAATAAAATAATTAATATATAATAGCTTTATTACTGAGTGCAAATAAATCCTTCATACAGAATTGGAACAATTTGCAAGTTGCTACATGTACGTCAGAACTATAACCTTTCTCCAGCTTTAACGATTGTCGTCTGACAACTTCCTTACCGATTCTCACTTCTAACGTTGCTCTCGCTTTCTGTATTACCTATGTGGGGTGGGCAACTTTGGTCTCAACTGTCCATCCCTGAGTTTATCATGCAAGAAATGTTGTCTGCGCATAAAGACTATTGTGCTGCATACCTATACTGTGGTTATATCCCACATTATTGTATGAACGGTTCTATACTGCAGAGATTGATTACACATGTACCATCTGTGTTACCTAATACTAACTGAAAGGCTCAATAGAATTTTGCAATACTTGCTTCCTGCTCATTGGATATTTTAAATCGCTCATGAAGTATGAATTAGGCTACTGGAAATGTAGTGGAGTGTTGTACAGATTCGAAGGAGGCTCCCTATGAGTACCTTGAGCATTCTACAATAAATGTCTTTGATCAATTACTTGTAATGTCATTGTATGAAGGAGAAAGAATTACAAAGTAATGATAGCTATTAATAATGGTAGCTATTTTACATGTGAAATTAATATAATAAACAGCAATTAAATAATAACTGTTTAACTTACGCGTTGCCAAGCATTATTCTTGGTACCCATACATCTTTATTGAATATTACGATACTTCTTACGCCATCGAATTCTTCGGGGTCCCAAACTAATCGTTCATCCATCCATGTCTATAAAGAAGTATGTAATATACATATATATATATATATATATGCACAAGAATAAAACAAAATTTAAACAAATATTTTAAGGTAATTTAATAGGTATACTAAAGAGAAAATAGTGTGTATTAAATTAACAATACATATTATGTATTATAATAAACTCTTAATAAAGTAACGTGGAACATGCTAACGGTTACATATTATAAGTAATATGATATATAATACAATATTTGTAAGAACTAGTCTTAAACAAAGTATTCCAGAATTGATTAAACTTTCCAACAAATTACTAAGCAATGCATTCAAATAATGTATGCATACCACACCGGATGTTTTTATATAAACAATGGCAATAATGGGTTGTACTATACTTGCTACAAGCACAGGAATATCAAGATAGCTTACCAAAGTCAACCAAGAGGCAGTGGTAAGTGTTTGATCCTTCTCGTTCTGCATTGAAGCAATTGTTCCAAAAGTATCAGATGTTTAAGAAAAGGGGAAAACATGTATATAACGAAATTTATAATAAACAGCCAATCAGGAGAGGAAACAACTAAATCGTGCCAAAGGCTGCCTTTATTCTTTAAGTCTTTCAAAAAGGGACGTGGTTAACGGATATGATATGATTTCTAACTGAAAATAATCTGGAGTAAAAAACTAGGGCCCAGTATTTCATTGAGAAATACTTTTGTTTAAATATAAACTTGATACCATATACGTACCATGACCAAAATGTTGTTTCTTTCTCACACACATTTGGCGAATTTTACAGGAAAATATTTCCCCCCCAAAAAAAATAAAATAAAAAACAACAACAGGCAAACGCTTATCGAAATATTATGAAATAAGTTAATTGTTTGTATCAACTACGTATTTTTAAGTACAACTAAGAAAATATTTCATCAAAGTCTGAACTGGATCCCTAAGATTTGTGATGTATGGGGTTTAAGAATTGTAGTACTTTAAGATAAGAGTAAATTAAAATAAAAAGTTATTCCTAAAATGTGTTCATTCTGACATTTTCATCCGAGAGTAGGGGTTAAAAAATGTAACAATGTAGCTCAATTCTTCCCGGAAGATCAGAGTAAAGGTATTCATATACTCACCAGATCTATTAAGGCGTAAAAGTCTGTTTTTATTTCAATATGAACAGATTTGTTGGCATGAAGTACAGGTCTGTCGGTCAGATGGAGGTTCGGATGAGTTAATATGTAATCACGTATTCTCCCTTCTGCGTTTCTCTCGTACCTCCCATGAATAGCTACATAAACACAAAATAATGCAAACTAAAGTTAATAGCTGCATGAACACCAAATATTACAAACTAAAGGTGATAGATACATGAACACAAAAAATACAAACTAAAGGTAATAGCTGCATGAACACAAAATAATACAAACTAAAGGTTATAACTACATGAACACAAACTAATAAAAACCAAAAGTTATAGATACATGAACACAACATAACGAAAACATGAACACAACATAACGTAAATTAAAAATAATAGCTACGTGAACACAATAATTCAAACTAATGGTAATATTCTGAACACAAAATAATACAAACTAAAATGTATAGCTACATGAACACAAACTAATACAAACCAAAGGTAATAGCTACATGAACACAAAATAATACATGTCAAAGTGAAAGTATAACTAATCGTATCTTTGTTGAATTGCATTAATTAGGAAAATTCAATAGTATTTTTGTTTTCTAATATGCGTGACATATATTGGTTTAATTATTTTTGGTTCTTTGTTTCCAATATAATCTTTAACAAGAATTTGGAAATAGCGGAGTCATTTATTTTTCTTTAATTTAATAGTAAAGATTACTTGTCATAATTATATGATCAAACCTGATGATTTTATTTTAATGTAAATGTGATAAATATATCTTAAACAAAACCACAGGTTAGTTACAGATTGTAGATATACGCACTTATATTAGAATATATGAGGGAGAACAGAATGGAATGAAATTGACTGGTATTGTGTAAAATGTAATGTATTAGCCAATTATTTCATTATAAGTTTAGGTGTAAATTTAATTTTCGACACACCCACTTTTTAGGGTGGTGAGTACTAGTCTTAAACCGTGCACCAGAAACACATCAGAACTGGAAATATTAATATGAATAAAAATTGACAATTCGAATAACAGAAGAGAACTAACTCTGCCAGTTGAGATTTTCAGTTTTTAAAATGTTTTAAATTATGTAACTAAATGCAAAGAAACAAGTCTATGGCAAGTTAATACTGAACTTTGGTAAGTTAGACTGACTACTGACGGCCATATTGCAACATATTTACTGATTTTGTTTAAGCTAATGAAGTTAAAATCTGAAAAAGAAAATCAATAGTTTGGTAAATTATTTGCTGTTATATCAATGACGACCTATTTAATCTGCCGATAGCAAATAGCTTCGTTGGTGGATTTAAGTAAGTTTCACAACAATAAATTATCGTTTATTGTATAATTTTATTTTCCATTTTAACAGTTTAATCACAGCTATAATGCTACTGAAAAACAACTGTAACCCAGTTCGGTAGTCATATCAATGTATAAAGGAAATCACTGTGTACCTGAAACGTAATTTGGTACTTTCGGACAGGGAGAATGTACAAGGAGAAATTAAAGTAGGCACAAAGGGGGTAATTGTTTTCGAATTACCAAATTATATATGATTATACTTTTTACGAGTAACGTAGCAAGATGTTATGTAATAACGTTAAACCAGTGATAACACAAACATGCGCTAATAGACTTAGCAATAACTTTATTACGGTACTAACATTTATACTATTAGAGTTGCTAATGAAATCTATTAAGATTTTAGCTAGAATATGTCAATAAGTATCTTCATCATGATACTGAATTGATACGATATTCAGTTCAGTGGAGTAATCATCAAGTATTTCATTGCTAATGCAACATAACTTTAATTAAATTAAGTGGATGGAAAGTTGTATACAAATAATGACCTCAAGATATAAACTAACTATATTCAAAACACACCTTCACATCATAATCACTGAGTCAATTTAATACTTGTATATTATCAATGAACTGCTCGTATAATATGGATCAACTCATTAGGTGATGTTAGACATTTTTTAAATTCACACAAATCAGTGCGTACTCGCAGCAAATTCTTGGACAATGTCTCCTGAATCCAACGACAGCCCATATCAACGCCATGTATTCAATTAACAGAGCTGATTACTTTACAATGTAACTCTAACTAAGTTATTTTGTTAAAACGACTTTAACTTACCTGGAATGAAGATGAGACATGTTATTAGCTTGAGCATATTGGATGTCCAACTTGTGTGAGTTTCACGTGCTTTAATTTTGAAATGGATGTCTTGGAATGGCGTTGTAGCAATGAAGATTTAATTCATAAAAGGTTCTTTCAGATCATCTGAGGTTAAGACAATTATCAGTTATAAGCGCTCATTTAACTCCTCTCTTTTGAATATTCAGGCACTACCTTTTTAATTAGACGCGGTGTTATTCAAATATTACCTTGTTGGCAAAAAAGATTAGCAAACAAAGTGGTACTTTATAATCCTGTAATAATGGATTCCGTCGAAGATTTACGTCACCCCTAATTATATGTATTGATCACCCCTATTTTAAAAACTGAATTTACGTTTTACATTAAATTGTTCTTGGAATGACGTATGTGTTATCAATTGCATACTTTCTAAATGTCCTGGTTACCCAGTAACTGTAATGGAAATGAATTCACCTTTTAAAGTCATAAATAGTTGCACGTCATTGTAATAATAATGTGTTATTCTGCTCTACATTAGATCTTCACATGTACATAGAAAATATTCAAATTTATAAGTTACATACTTTTTATAATCAATTGAGAAATAAAACGGTCCATACTTAAGCGTTTATGCAATACCTCTGGAGTTGGGTGTTCTGATTAAAGGGAAATAAAAACCCGGTACATCGAAGACTTCATTGATAGAGTTCAATGACAGTTAGATATTTAGATAGTTAGCTATATATAATATATATATATATATATATATACTATATATCTGTCATACCACTTGCTACACATTCATTTCTATATATGTGGATGGATGGATGGATAGATGGATGAATGGATGGATGGATGATGGATAGATGGATGGATGGATGGATGGATGGATGGATGGTTGGTTGGATGGATGGATGGATGGATGGATGGATGATGGATAGATGGATGGATGGATAGATGGATGGATGGATGGATGGATGGATGGATGGATGGATGGATGGATGGATGGATGGATGGATGGATGGATGGATGGATGGATGGATGGATGGATGGATGGATGGATGGATGGATGGATGGATGGGTGGATGGATGGATGGATGAATGGATGGATAGCCTCGAGTCAATTTTGCTCAATTTTTTTTGGTCTGGCAAGCCGGATAAGGTTAAGCGTAGTACTATGATAAATCCTATTGCTTAAGGTGGTTTAAATGTTACTCATATTTCTAGCTTTATCCATAGCTTGAGGTGCACATGGGGAAAACGTTAGGTCGGTTGCAAATACGCTCATTGGGCTAAGTTGTTTGATTTTTATCAAAGAAAATATAGCGGTCCTTCCTTTTTCAATGTAATTTTCATAAAGATGACGTAAAAACCGGCAATGTTTTCATTGACGAAATTTTTTTATGCTTGGGCAAGATGTAATTTCTGCGTCCCAAGTGGTTCGTATAAGAAGCAGATCTTATGGAATAATTATAATATTGAAATAAATAATTCGATTACATTTTTGAGTCATGGTACGGGAAAGGTATTTTTTGTATAAAAGACCTCTTTTATGATAACAAGGAGCTATTGAGTTTTCAGCTTTTTAAGAGTAAGTTTAATTTACGTTGCTCCTTTTTGCAACATTACAGTATTATTCATGCCATTCCCGATGAATGGACCAAAGAAGTAAATAACAATCTTAATGAGAATAGGGAGGGATCATTGTCCTGTAGGATTCATTGTTATCCGTCCTTATCACGTTATATTTACAACATTTTAATTCAAAATGTTGTCTCTGCTCCAAGCTTGGGCAGTTTCTAAATGGAACTTAATTTTAAATCTTAACAACATACAACGGCGAAATATCTTTCTTATTCAATTTAAATCTCTTAGAGAGAATGAGCTTCAATACTTCCAGTTTCGTTTCATTCATAGAATCCTTGCCACTAATTATCTGTTATATCGCATGGGAAGCAGGGAAATCCTAGGTGTACGTTTTGTGGAGAAAAAGATGAAAGACTAGAACATATTTTCTGGGAATGTAAAGTTACCTCTAATTTCATTCTTGATGTTGAGTAGGCACTAATTGGTAGACAGTTTTGTTTTCAAAACAAGACTTTTTGTTTGGTTATAAACTTACTCTCAAACATCCCTAAAACTTTCTAATTTTTCATGCAAAATATTTCATATTTCAACAGAAAACTCTGGTTAGTATTCCCTATAGTATAGATTTCCTATCTAAATTTAAGTTTAACTTACATATTGAATATTATCTATGTAAGAATAAACCTAATCCTCCGATCTCCCTTCAAGAATTTAATACTTGTAGTCTAAACTCCTCAATAAACTTATTTCTCGCAGTTATTACGTATCATCATAATTTTGCCTTTTACCATATTTGGTTTTAATCCCCACCATATTGAATCAAAATAAATTGTCAACATTTTAAATGTAGATCTTTTGAATTGTCGACAAACTGATTGATATAATATTCCATGATTGAATTTTAATAAATCAAGAGGTTGGTTCGGGAAGCCACAATAATATAGGTATAAACCTGTCGAGTCAAAAGTTTGAAAAGAAAAATCAAACAAACGTTTAACTTGTGCAAACATATTCTGTATTACTCGATTAATAAGTGCAATCTTAGTTTAAACAATCTTGGATGGGTTTGACAAAGTTGTGATTAACTGTAATGTTGCATACATATTTACAGTTTCCAAAGTTCTAAGACTTTCTTCTCCGGTATCCGAAGGTGTCCTCCAAGGCTGTATTTATTTTTAGTTGTAATTTACACTTTGTCATTTCTTTCATCGTAAATCCTCTCCTGGTAACTTGGTAGGCACATTACTCTGGGTAACAACTCCAACAGGAACATTTGAATCCTTCCGTGTTTAAAAAAAAAACGCATTTTGCTGTCTCTGTATGCGATGGTTATGTTGAACATAGAAAAAGGTAAGGCGAGACAAGAAAGGACGAAAGTATTTATGAGATAAGTTGAAATAATTGGACCGTTTTTGCTCGCAGTTGGTAGTATATTGGAGACCAGTAGTTGAAACACAGTGAGACCTAGGACCATTGATACACCACGTCCGATCCTTTCGCCGCTGCCACGAGGTCCTAAAAACGTCGCATATGTCATCAGACGCAGTAAGATAGACGGAATCACGATTGTTGAGATGTATTTTGTGATATAACTGTTTTGGATTTCCGTACTGATTATATTTTCAATCTGCATCATAATAAGTGATGCCAAACACCGGTTGCAAATTATGCATTGCTATATGACATTATTTTTTTACGAATATCTCTATATTTTTTTACAGTGTTTGGAGGATAAAACAAATACTAACTCTATTATCTATCATAACTACCGTAACAATATGGATATATAACATTGATATATTTTGCCTTTTTATACTAAAAGAGAACTATATCAAATAACTATTAGAATTTAGGATACGTTATATCAATAATCGCTTAACGGTAATGTTCAACATCTCTGCAATGTCAATCTTACATGTAAACAAAATGGTATTATATAAGTATATTAATTATTATAGAATCATGCAATCTAATACCAAGATACTTTATGATATTGAATTCTACTCCCAAAAAATTACGATATTTTTTCTAACAACCTTACAACCAAAAAGTGATATTTGTCATTTAAACAGCTGTATCCGCCCAAGTCATATTCATGCCACTTGTCGAGTTAAACTTCAAGACGACAATGATGACAATGATCATGTACGCAATAAGGAAACAGAGCAATACCAGTCTGTCCATCACCAATCCCACAATACGAGCTTCGAGTTTTTTCTGAAAAACAAATATAATTTTTTTTTTTAATTTTATATACCTTTCCTTATTTTCACACCATAAAAGAACAAAAAGTAAGCTATTAACAAATGCATTGGATCGTTTTGATCGTGTAAGAATATAATTTGATTATTAGATACCATACAATTTAAACTGGATAGAAGTTGTTTGTTAGTATATTTCTTTCGTCAAGTGCAATATTTTATAATTACTAGAAATATCGTTATCAGAAGAAAACGGCAAGAATTACGACAAATCAGTCACAAATCAACAAAAAAAGCGTAACAAACCAGTAGTTGTGAATGTGGTTGACATCATGGATTATGAAAAGCATGACGTCAAACGCAATCTTAATTTGCGAAACAGTCAAGACTTTGTAACACGTTGTGTCAAATTGTCTAATGTCCTTCTTTGCACATTATTACCTACTTCCTTGTTAGTTCTTATTTGCAAAATGTGGGGTTCTGTTTCATTCTGTAAATGGAATCTGTATCGAAAATGAGAATAATTGTTTTCGACCAAAAGTGAATCAGGCATGCTTTGTTTCTTAATAGTGTGGATAGGATGATGTGTCAACGAGGTTCTTTAAGTCAATTGTAATAGTGTTACTATGTTACTAATTATTTATTGATGTATGAATCAAATGTTGTCAGCATAGTTGATTACAATAGTGAGATATGTATTTATTCTGTGTTCATTTCTAGTATTTAATATAAACATTAGTCAAGACCGATACTGGGATATCATAAGGCCGGTATGGTCCTGATGTGGTTGAAGTGAACGCGCGTGTTAAGAGAAATCTGGGGCTTCTGGTCTGATATAAACGTTTTTTTTTTAAGACGTCAAGTGGTTCATTTCTAAGGCATAATTTGAATTTACATGCTAATATATATATATGTGTATATAAATATATATATATATATATACATATATATATGTATATATATATATATATATATATATATATATATATATAAATATATATATATGATATTTTATTTAGTAACCACACCCCATCCTTCGTAGCCCATATTCCATGGACCCGCCCCTGGCTATTGTTCAGTATTTTCTTATTAACAAAACACCTCCATCCCACCCCTACCCTACTCTTACCTGACCCCCCCCCCCCATCCGATATGATATTTACCTTTTCCTGGTAACCCAGTGTTTCAGATATTGTAGCTGGAATTGTTTGCATGGGTTGTACCTTATTGGTAGGTAATTCTTCCACCGTTGCCATGGTTACTATGTCGCTATCCTTGCTCACAATACCAAAGTCTTCTTGAACCCTTTCCCTGTACGTTGTCAAGAAGAGTAATCTGGGTAAAGTCTCTAGTAAGAGTTTCCTAAATTTCGGTCGCCTCAGAACTGAAATTTTGCTGTCTCCATATACGATTGTTATGTTGAACAAAGAGAAGGGTACGGCGAGACACGAAAGGACGAAGGTATTTGTGAGATAAGTTGAAATAATTGGAGCGTTTTTGCTCGCAGTTGGTAGTATATTGGTGACCAGTAGTTGAAACACAGTGAGACCTAGGACCATTGATACACCAAGTCCGATCCTTTCACCGCTGTCAGGAGGTGCTAAAAACGTCGCATACGACATCAGACACAGTAAGGTAGATGGAATCACAATTGTTGTGATGTAATAGTTTGGATCTCGTTTCAAGGACAAGGAGTATATACCAGTTTGAAAAGTATGCAAAGTTTCACTAAATTCCAAATCTGCTTGATAATTGGTGGCAGTAAAAGCTAAAAGTTCCCATTGGTTGTTCACGATACTTGACGGATACCATGACGTAGTCGTTGTAAAATTCAACTCTTTTGTGGACTGATTCTCAGGGGTGAATATTAATAAACATGTCTGGGTGTCGAAAGGAAAATAGTATATTCTGAAATCAAAAGATAAAAATAAAATGTGTTAATTGATCGGGAAGCAAATTCAATACAATTTTGATCAGTTTTATGTAACTAAATAAGAAAAGAAGCTGTATAATAGTGTCACTGGTTTTGCATCCAAACGTTTTTACATTATTCATGTATATTTAAATTTAAACATTATTATCGTCTTAAATGAACGGAGTGAATAAAAATATAATTTTGTACACGGTTTCAAATGTTTCCAACATTGGCTGCAGCTGTAAGCTTTGCCTCATTATTCAGCATCAACTTGATTATTATGTTGAGGTTTTACCTATAAATCCAATTAAAGCACCATTTTGCGTTATATTTTAACAGTCTTAAGAAAATAGTTTTGATAGTACTGTAAATAATGAGACAATCATGACAAGGTACTTCTCTTGCCCGTCTTTGTAAGATGGATTAGGGTGAGGTCATTTTTAGAACAAGTTTCAGAGACCGTTTCAGTAACGTTCATGCTTTACAAGGAAAGGTAGCCGATACACATAGCTGGTAGATTAACTACTGTTAATGCCCTGTAACGCATGTTACCGTGTTACGAACACAAAGTAGTAACTACCGATGCATGGTTGTGGGATATAAAAAGTAGTTGCTGTACCAACCATTGAGTGCGAGTTCTGTAATACGCAATTCTAAAATGAAGTCGTATCCAATCGTTTTATGCTATAAGTAGGCATATGGATATACCCGAACATTGCCCTTTTTTCGTTCTCGGCAAGACGAATTGGCCAAATTTAAAGATAGGTGTGACTTGGAATCAAGCGGTACCGTACCTCATTTACTTCATCCCGTAGGCATTCTCATATTCATAGACTACTTGTCCAGTCACACAGTTCTTTGTCTTACATGGGAACAAGATAACAGCGTTGTAGTTGTTACAGTGCCACTTTACCGTGTAACGAACACAACGTAGTAATTACTGATGCACGGTTGTGGGACATGAACAGTAGCTGCTGCACCAGCTACCGGGTATGAGTATCGGGTGGGGGCAAAGAGTCCCCGATGTACTGGTAAGGTGATACTGTGACTATACAACTGAACGACCCGACATATTTAAACTTACTATAACTATGTAAACAAGTGCAGTTAGCAGGCCACACGGAATGCAGTACGCGGTGCTAGTCAA
The DNA here is from genome assembly GCF_037975245.1 of Apostichopus japonicus. Lineage (NCBI taxonomy): Eukaryota > Metazoa > Echinodermata > Holothuroidea > Aspidochirotida > Stichopodidae > Apostichopus > Apostichopus japonicus. The sequence continues at coordinate 17,984,647 of NC_092561.1, forward strand.
AAATTAAACCTATTGTTTTAGTACTCACTTTACCTTACTGTTGTACTACCATGTATACTGTCGTGCATTTTCCTACCGTCAATTGACTAAAATATTTGGAGGTAATAGTTGACAAGAAGTTGATGAGAAAATGATTGCAATATGATTAACGAAGGCTGATTATTTCATTATAGTTTTAATTATAGCAAAATCTTTGTGCAATGTTATGACTTTCATGAATCACTACTCTTGTTAACACGAAACCGCCCGTGTGAGTTTTCCTTTTTTAAACGCATATTATTGTCAAATGAAATAACACAGTTTTATTTACATGATACTGGCATCTGTCAAGATACTCTCTTGAAGGCCGGTCCATACCATGAACAAGAGCCACAGCTGCATTTGTGCTTTTTTGCTCGTAATTGTTTTGTTGCCCTAAGGGCGAAAAAGTAGCTTTTGGAGATAAATAAATATGTGCTCATCAACCAAGTATTACTTGCTATCTACATTTCATATTCAGTAACAAACCAGTGAGTAACGGATCTAAGTGAGGCTGAACCCACAAAGTCATACCACATGTACATGATGACCAATTTAAATCACCGAGTTCATAAATTGCTATGTTTCTTACATCATTTGACATTGTGTAGTTTGGATATAAGGAGTTCCTAAGACCACTGAACCATCGTAATACAATTTGATGGTACCCCTGTCCACCGTGACTACCTGCATTCCGTCCAATTTCACACTGTGAATTAAATGAAAAGTAACATTTTCAATACGAGGAATCAAATTATATAATTTCCCGCTGAAATCATTGAAAGTTATCTATATGTCAACATATAACAAAAACATCTTCCTGGTGATAAGATTGCTCATATTCTTTATCCATGTTATGATGTGAATGAAATTATTAATAGCAGCTTTTGTTTTGCATTCATGTTCGTTTATATTGCTTTTAATTTTCATTTCCCTTTCACTTTTACCACCGTTTACAGAAACATTTATTAAATTGTCTAAATCTTCTTCTCGTTGCCTCTTTTCTTTCCTCTCTAAACTGTCTCGTCTTCCACATATTTTTTTCTAAGTTAATACTTATCGCATGTATTTTTATTATCCTATGTTTGTTTTACTCTAAAGATCATAATGGAAAATCACTTGAGTAAGCAGTTTGCGCACATTGATTTTCCAAGCCAACCGTAGAAACATATAGGGCAATTTATTCCACATGTCAGCGAGTCAACTTAAGTCTAAACGATTATATACTGTTTCGAGTTTCTTGGGCTAGTCTCTAAACTCAAACTCGAAATTCTTAAGTCAGAAATATACTAATTATTATCATTTCTATAATATCCTTTCATTACATATTTATTTGAGTTACTTACGCGTATGTGAGAACTATGGATGGTGTCCAAATTTCATCGTAGTAAACAATGACGTTATCAGAGCCTTCGAATTCATTGGGATCCCAAGTTAGTCGTTCGTCTCGCCAAGTCTATAGACATGAGATAAATACATGATTGTGCGCAGGGGGAATAGTCTGAATCTTACAGCCTCCCTCCCCTTAAAGAAATACATAAAAATGAATACTGGAAGCTGTAGGAGATGTTCATGGGTGACACTTATTAGGTTTTTAACCTGTATCTATTACAAGGTGAACACACAACTCCTTTTACGAATAAAAGAGACTTGTGCATGTTGTTATTTCTTTTCTAAAAATGAATTATTATGATAGCTTACTTTCATTTTGTATATACATTTAGGATTCTATACCTTACTACCAGTATGCGTTTATTATTAAAATGTTTTTAAAGATACTGTCACATCATTTTAATGGTCGGTTTCTTCCAACATTAGAAGAAAAACTAAATTTATCGTAACCATTTGCATGCGTGTAACAATTGAAAAATAAATATCCATTTGGCACTTTGAAATATGTCCTCGTTCTTAAAAAACAAATACGGGTGAAATAAGGCTACAATACTTCAGAGTGAATTGAATGACAGTACTCGTGAATAGTCTTTCTTTATCTATTAATTCAACTTTCATTATGATCATTTAATTAAAATTAACTTTAAGTAAATCAATCTCATCAATCTCATCACTATGTTTTTTATTCTTGCTTAGATAGTAATTTCATGATAAGTGAACATATCTTGATTAATTGGAAATAAATTAACCCACAAGACTCGGGAATGAGTCTATTTTATATCAGCTATATTATTTTAACTTTCAATAATATATTTTTTATTAAATTAACTTTCATCAAATTATTCGAGTTTAACGTAACATAAATTGGCGACGAAATGATTGTACTTTTGAGTAGACAAAATTACATCACTATTTATGTGTGTGCTTAGATAGTAATTTCATGATAACTAAACATTTCTTGATTAATTGGAAATAAATGAACTATTAAGTTATTGAATTAAATTTGCACATACACACAGTCTTATACACTTGAAATTAAACTCTCATATTTAAGGAATTATAATAGACCGCGCATTAAGTGTCTTCAAATGATCATGTTAGACAATACACAACAACTTGTATTCCATCTGCACGTACATGTCAGACTTATAATTAGACTAACGTATTCTATAAAATTTCTCTCTGATAAAGTTCGACCACTTCTATTTATCAAGTACTGTGGAAAGTATAACTTTACCGAGATGCTAAGTTGATGAAGTACTTCGTTATTTGTGATCAATTCACGATAAATGTCTGTAATTTTCGGAAGTTACCGTAACTGTTCTGAAGAGATATCAATCAAAGACTGGTATATTTATACCACAGACTTACATCGAGTTCAGTGCTATAGTTACTTAGTATTGTAATTAATTTGAGTATGTAATTTTTAAAATGTATTTTTATTATTATTAACATGCAACAAAAACATTTACCAACGTTATCCAGGAGGCTGTCGTTATCGTTTGGTCCTTTTCATTCTGTAAGTGACACAATGTAATTACACCATAGACTGAATTTCACATAAATGTTCAAAACAATAATAAACACACAAAATTACCGCGTTACAATCTATATCTTGATTTCAAATGATTTATAAATACGTAAATCCCCCCCCCCCCCGCAAAAAAAAAATGTTAAAATAAAACGAGCACTTAAAAGAAAGGCTATCACTTATATCTAAAAACCGATTTTGATATATTACATAAATGTTTGGTACAAGAAAATTTAAAAATCTACCATTCATTAATTGCAACTTAGATTTCAAAAGTTTGCAATGAAACGATTTACAGAATTAACAATACCTATATTTTCTAATTTGATTTTCAAATAATTGACAAATTACATCATACGTTATAAATTATTAATAATAACTTCCTTCCTTATGCTTCCAATAAATCTAACATTTTCAATCAGTGAGCATAGAGGTACAGCATCCTATTATTTATAATAATTTGTTCATTTCTTAATATTTGTAAATCTGGAAGAATACAAATAAATGGAAGAAGAATAAGATTGTTTTTCAGTTTAAATGCTTTTTTGAGTACTTACCAAGTCTACCATTGCGTAAATTTGCAACGATAATGTTACATTGACAGGATCGCTGGCATTTAGGACTGGTCTTTCTCTGGGAGAATATCCCGGCTGGTTCAAGACATATTCTCGAATCCTTCCCTCTGCATTTTTCCTAGCAAAAGCTTATATTTGGATGTAAGATTTTAAGCAAAAATATTTGTGGCAAATTCGGAACATGTATATATATATATATATATATATATATATATATATATATATATATATATATATATATATATAATAAAATGCGGTAAGATATGTGAAATTATGAAATTCAACGATTAAATACTTTACTAACATATTTAAACTGTTATTAACCCTCACAGCAATAAATATAAAAATAGACAAAAGTATTGCAAATTGTAACGATTTAGCAATGAATATGGTATTGTAGTATGAACAATTGTCTCTACAATTCAAAGACATTAGAAAATTTCTTTCATAAATGTACAAATATTGTTAATCATATCCAAGTTGTGTCATCACCCGATAATAAAATATTGAGAGATGATGAAACCAAATTAAATATTTTGATCGGTTTGGAAGGTTTAAAAATGCTTGGTGACATTTATAATAACCTTAAGTAACGCCAAAAAGAAAAATGTCATCTTTACAGGAACAACATTCTATTCCTGTTCAATCAATTAGTAACGTAATTGCAAAATCGGTAATTTTATCCAAATGTCCGTTTGAAATATGAATAAAATATTAAAGTAATTATAACAATAATGACTAATCCAAAAGCAGAAATATAACTGTGAATCCTTTGTACATTTTCAATCTTTCGTGTCCTGGACTTTCATTTGTGTCCTGCTAGTCTATTAAGAATTGTTACTTTTTTTGTTATTTCTTTTAGACAGTTATTTAGCTTTTCTTCGTCACTCGATAATAATATTACAACAGCCTCACGCAATATCTGTGAAGATTCACGACATTTGCAAAAAAACTCACCAGGTGTTGCGATGATGAGCAAAAAAACGTAGAACTCCATATCCCGCAGATGAAATATATAGCAAATAGAAAAGTTGAAGTCGACCAGCGGTAGATATCACCAGTAATGAAGATAACTTGAAAATATGACACATTTACCGTTTTTTTCACTCTTGTTAGAATTTTCTGATTTCTAAGAATGACTGACGAATGATACCTTGCTACCAATAAGATGCATAATTCCAATAGACTAGAGAACTTTTCACTTGAAGTAAGCAAATACAGTTTGAGATGGTAATTTCCTGTGGTAAACATATCATGTAGCCATATGTTTGCTAATAACGAGAAAACGGGTCGATATCTGAAAATGGTTAAGCAACCAGATAATTAAATGGTTACTTAACAATTTTCAGATATCGATCTGCTTTCTCGTTATTAGCAAACGTTTCGCTTATGTTTTGCATCTTTTCACTCGTTCGTGTCTTTTGAAACACCACTCCTCTAGTTATTAAATCCACTACTTTATTAAATAGTCCAACCATTAGAACCTTGTTCGTGTGAGATGTTATAAAAAGAGCTTCCAGTTTTGATTTGGACCTCCATTTTGATGGGCTTTTAGTAAAGAGTAGAATTGACAATGTTTATCCTACAAGTTTTATGCAGTAGAAACGATTATTATTTACAATAACCTATGCTTAAATAGACACTGATTGATAGGAGCAAAAACGCCAAAAATATCATTCTCTTAAACAAAGCAAATTATTCCAAATCCTTGAGTGTAGAATTAGAACTTTTATAGCTTTTGTAACAAAAGATTGTGTTAAGGGACGATATTTTTAATGTTGTTAAATTGTGGTTAGAACACTTGATCGCAATTAAGTAATTATTCACGTTACTTGTACTGCCCCACCCGATACACACATAGATTTCAGTAACTATTATAAATCTTAAAATTTTTGTACCAGAGTAAAAACTGGATCGTGCTATAAATCGGTAGCGTGTGCTATTAGGATTACAGAAAGAAATAAGGATATGTGTAATTCCAACAAATCCAGTTGTTTGGTAAGCTGTGATTTAAAGTATTTCATAACAATACAAAATAATTTCAATTTATAGTAGGATTCCTTAAATATGTAAGTGAAGAACAATAAAAAATGAAGTCAATTAATTTTCTTAAAGAAAGGAGACCGCTGTACCCTATATTAGCTATGAATGAATTATTTAACTGCGTTTCAATGTGAAATTAAAATCACAACTTTGTAACCAATATTTTTTTTGACCAATAAACACAATGTAGAAGACTTACGTTAAATAAACTGTTAAGAAATTATGTTACTAAGTTTGTTCCTGGCAAACATCAAAATACTATATTTTGTATCTAGTATTACAATGAAACCAAATAATTAAAAAACAGATATATACATAGATTATTCATCTCCATACAGTGATGCGAGCTCTGCCAATGTGACAACAAGTACAACACGAAAAGTGATTAAAAGCAAAGCAGAACAATCCTGTACATTACCAAACCATCTGTGCGAGATTCAAGTTTTATATGCAAAGAAAAATCGAAAAAAACGATCATAAACGATTAGGCAGAAACCCAAAGTGGAAAGGTGGCATTAAATTGACGTTCAGACATTTTTAATTTTTAACTGTGTCATTGTTTTCAATTAATTAAACGTACTCACATCATGGATGTGTTAATGACGTTAAAGGAGCTGGCGTTTACCATTTAGAATATGCTTTCAATAATACAATTTAATCGCCTTCTTCTAAATAATACATTGAAAGGCGTCTGTTGACGATATGTTACTGTAAAACATATTAAGAACCATGGACGGTTTACTTGAATTGATTCAAAGCCAATCCACTAGAAATGTGTGTGTAAGATTTTATTCATGGAGAGTTTTACTAAATCTATGAAAATTACTTTGTAAATAACTATATAATTTAAGAACGATCATTATACAAATTCTTAGTAGATATTTAAGAAACTAGCAGTCTATAGCATATGTAATGTAGCATGTTCATGGTGTTATTTAGCCAAACCGACAGTTCGTTAGTATGGACACTGACAATATTTATTACAAAGGGGAAAATGAGGTATTATCTTTTGCTTGCATTAGGTGGCATATATTTGATGGCAATACACTGCGAAGGGAACCTACTTCCAAGATCTAAGAACGCATAAACGTGCAACTTTAATTCTACATTCAATGAATTATTTAAGCTGAGCACTGGTCTGTCTCCGACAGAATAGTTAGACTGCTGTAATAAATATCTGCAAATCCGTCCTTGCATTGATTGTTTTTCTTTGGTAACATTAAGAAGAAAACAGTACATTTTAAGAAATTTATTACCACACATACAGCTGTTGCAGTACTTACCTGTTATAAGTTTTTCTTTCCTTCATACAATACGTGAAACATCCATACTGTAGCTTCCTGGCTAAAGTCTACATTACATTGTTGATTCATATCTATCCATTCAGTCATTTATTCATCCATCTATTTATCCATACTACATTATTTTATTCTTCGCTCTTAGTATCCATGCATTCTCCTAGTGCTTCTTCCCTTCATTCTTCAAATCAGATGATGTCGTTTTGAAGATACCGTTCTCTGCTGTGTTTGTCATTTTATTTTGAAACATATTATTATGGCATTGTACGCGACATGCATGAAGAAATGGCTAACCTTAACTACCCAAAAAAAACTAGTTTATTGAGAACCCTAGGCTCACCTTTATTACCAAACATCTAGTTTACTGAGCACCCTATTTTCAGCCATGCACCAATGATAGTTGGGTACTCAAGATTTTTTCATTACCGTCCAAACCTTGAAATATTGATAGACTATAAACGTACCCGATGAGTTGCCCCCTACCAAAGTTACTGACAAACACCACCAGCCTCTCTCTAACCAGATAACTTCACTTGGAAATAATTTTATAGTTTTCTTAACAAGAAAACATTTTTTGGCTTACTGCTGCAATACAAATTATATCATTCAAAAATTGAAACTATAATCGACTCGACAACACAAATAAAAAACTAAATCAATTACTATAAGCAAAAGCTTACTATCTCACACACGAGAGCAACTGTTTGACAATACCGTTAAACTTTAAACCTGGAATACTTGTTATTTCTTTCTGTAAAGGTTGCATTTGTAAGTTTGTTGTTGTTATGTGTCACTTACAGACTGAGAAAATGAAATCACAACTAACAACTTACACGAAGGTAATACGTAGATATATCGTTGAAGATTAGGCAAAAATGTTCATGCCATCAAATAATTTTAATAAAACGATTATTCAGTAACCTATATTTGACAATACTTAATTACTTTTTTTGGAGGCGAAACTGAGCTTTATTTGATGTAGTATGTTGCCCTTTTCCTGACTTCTATCCTCTATGGTGGCCATCTAATTAGGTTTTGTAGTGGCACACACATTATTCCAATTGCATGGGCTCAAGAATGTACACACGGAAACGTCTAAAGTGGTGCTTTTAATGATTATTGACCCTCTTGATTGTCAGCTTTATCAATTACAGGGTAAACTAACATTTGAGTCCTCAAACAGACCACATCAAGTAAAAAAGAACTAATTATGGACTCTATTCTGTTGATTTTGCAGACATTTCCGTTGTGTGCTTAGTCTGTTTAAGAAAAAGAATATAATCAGTTATTTAACACTGACAAAATTAACTTTAGACATTGTTTTACAAAATAGGTACTCAATCTTTCAATTTATACTCTACTCTTAAAATTATAAACAAATACGCTTGGGATGCTGATTGAGTTATCTAACGTTTAATTTACCCCAAAGAAAACGTTTAAAGAAAACTTGAAAGCTGAGAATAAAAGTAAATGGTAATAAAATATCGTAACCTTGCTGTTTGTAAGGATTATATATATTGTAATTTCCCTTTTTTTATATTTGTAATGTTTCCTACAGGGAACATTGTTCCCTACTGTTTCCTACAGGGCATATCATATATTATATATCATATATTTTTTTAAACAATGATTTTTACACTTATCAAGAGACAATATAGTCATACGAACATACTTAGAATGAAACAATGACAAGGTATTTACATGGCATTGAAATATATGTAATTGTGTGGCAGGCCTTGCCACATTTTGACAAGTTTTCACTAACTTCTTTGTATGTAACGTCTCTAAAAGAGGTTTCAGCAACTTTCTTCCGTTCGTCCAAGATCTTGCTTAAAGAGCATTATCACAAATACAGTGACAGCAAAGAACGCAATGATGAACAAAATCAGGAACAATCTATCCATCACCAAGGCAACCGTCCGCGCTTCCAGTTGCGCCTGTAATGGTAACATGGAAAAAAAAGAGAAACAATCACTCGTTTATCTGGTTATAAGGAGTTGTTTGCACCAAATGGTAAAATATATTGGCAGGCATATCGTTCCAAGCAACAACAAAAAAAGGTAATAAATTGCACTGAATCATATCATAATATATCATATCATATTATATGTTACATGACTTCATCATTGAATCATGTTACCTACATATTATTAAACCAATGAAAAGTCAGCATTTCCATTAATCTGTCGGGTGTTTTTACCTTCTCACTAGCTGATAACTTCTCCGTTTGCCTTCCTGGCGACGGCGGTGGCAAAGGCGTTGGTGGCAAAGGTGCCTCGTGGTTCTTCTTTGGCGTTCCTTCCGAAGTTGACAAGGTAATAACTTCATCCATCTTATTGAAAAGTGGTTTTGGTTTTACGACAATGAGTACGCTATGAACTCTGTCTCGGTAAGTTGGCATGCAGAACATTTTAGGCAGTATCTCTAGCAGGATGTTCCTACACAATGAGTCCTTCAGGACCCATAATCGACTGTCTCCATAAGCTATGGAAATGTTAGCCAAAGAGAAAGGAACAGCGAGACAGGCAAGAATAAAGGTTGCAGTCAAATAATTGCCGATAATCGGAGGCGTCTTGCTTGATGATGGCAATGTATCCACGATAAGCAACTGGAATACAGTTAAGCCAAGTACCATTGATACACCCAGTGATATTCTTTCGCCGCTATCAGGTGGAGCCAAAAATGTTACAAATGCCATTACACAGAGACAGGTTGAAGGTAGGAGGAGAGCAGTAAGATAGTAAGTAGGGTCTCTTTGGAGATGAACGCACACTAGTCCAAGTGAATAATTATCAACATGGCGTCCTTTTATGAATTCTTCATGTTGAGACACCCAGTTGACCACGGTTACATTGAGGAGGTCCCATTGATTGCTAACAAGACTGTGTGTCTGCCCTGGCTGGACAATGTAGAAATAAACTTGATGAGCAAGCAAGTTGTCTGGGAGATAACTAAAAGGACAATGTTTGTCGAACGGAAAGTATGTGATGCTGTAAACAATAAAGAAGAAAGGTAAACGTGAACAGTAATGCGCGTTCTAGCCAATCATTATGAGGAAACCACAGCTATAAGATATAACTTTTCGTAAGTAACCATAATATTCAACAACAAAAAATCGTATTATCAGTTAACCATAAAATCAGCGCTTCAAGCCACGTCCAACTATCCATGTTATTTTTAGTCTTGCCGTTGACATGATCAAATCAGACAACAAATGGAATCGTTGTGACGGTAGTATCATTCTTTTGGAAGTTGGAGCATTATGGAATCGGCGTCTTAGCTAGATAACTTCTAGTAAACAACTTAACACGCTACTTTGATTCATACGATGTGACACATGTTTAACTTTCTATTCTAACGTTTATAAATATTCAATATGTCATTATCATGACATTAATTGACTTTCTAAACTTACATGATAGGGCATTGTGTAGACTGGACAACAGCAGTCCCGAGCTGAACGTGACCATTTGACGTCAGTAAGATAGATCCTTCTGAGTTTACTATACCAAGAGCTTTTTCACTCAATCTGGATAAAATAAAATAAAATAATCCTCTAAAATAACCCTTAATAATATACCAAGTCGCCTTAGAGAGGTTTCCAAGGTGTCGTTCAAATTGTGTATTATTTTTATTTTGTAATAGCATTACTGGTATGTTTTTCAGCTTCAGTGTTTTCCTGTTCATATGACCATGACTAAAACTTTATATTTACATTTTATGTTAGTAGAGTGTAATGCAGTGTGTTTTATTCATTACAGCATCTAAACTTTTGGGGACTATATTTTACAGAGACAATGTCTCTTTTATTTTGTTATGGACGCAATGTAGCGTCTCTGATCAGTTACTATGTTCTTATCTAAAAGGATTCTACTAAACATCTACCTACGTTAGCCTGTTTTCAGTAATATAGACAAGAGTACTTACGAGTTGCTCAGGAATATCTTTGGTGTCCAAATTTCGTCAACGTACATATGTATTAGATCAACGCCGCTGAAATTACTCGGATCCCATGACATACGCTCATCTGTCCAGGTCTGAAATAAAAATATGCAAATGTGATTAATTGTTATCATAAATAAACATTTATTTTGATACTTTCAATTTGTGCTAACGATAGTTAGCACCTGTCAGTGCTGAGAAATATGTAACACCTCATTTTAAGTCATCTCTGTAGAACATTAACAAACGAGTTACATCAGAATGCGAAATAATGTTACTCTTTCACTTGTTAGTTTGTTTGTAAAGATTTTCCAAAGTTTTTCAACTACTGTTCCAGCAAATTGTTTGTTTCCAATAATTGTCAACTACGGTTTCAGCAAATTGTGTCAGCAGATTTTATTTGAATATATCACTAAATATCGTAACTATTATGACAACATATATTTGGAATTAGTAAAATATCAAGTGAGGTAAATTTAAAAAAATAAAAATTTGACTAATTGTACGAAACCAAACTATTAAATCAGCTTTCAAAGCTAAGATTCTATCGATATTAACCCATCTGAAATGTCAGCAAGTAACATAAAACTGAAAACATTTGAAAAGTTGAAAAGTTACAAGTGTGTTTAAAGATCACGTAACATTTTCAACACAAGTTGTTACCATTGTCAACCAAGAAGCAGTCGTTAGTACTTGATCCTTTTCATTCTGGAAAGAAACAACACAAATAGAAATATGACTTCTGTATTTTTGTTATTGTAATATTCAACTATACGTAATAAACTTGAGCAAATATTAAAGAATATTTAATGTCACTCGGTTGCAGTTGCCTAACAAGTCTCTCAAATCTTTTCTACTTGTGTGGCGTAGATTTCAAAGAAAGACATTGGTCCTATAGTGATTGTTTGTCTTCTACTAAATGATGTGTTTACTAACTTCTTTACAATATTAGTCTCATTCACATCTTACACACTGCGTAGTTATAATTTGTTACTTCGTATTTATGAATTTCTTAAAAATGGTACACCGAATAATAATTAATTATCAATAACAAAATTTCAATTTGTTTGATAATTTTTTTTTAAAAGGTCAAACTCAAAAAAAGTCATTATGTGTAGCTAATTTAGAAAGCCAATCGCGCCCTGCTCACCAGATCAAGCATGGCGTAAAATTTGACCTTTAGTCCTACAACTACAGTATCACTGGCGTTCAGAACTGGTCGGTCCCTCGGTGAACGGTTTTCTTGATTTAATAAAAAGTGGCGAAGCTCTCCTTCAGCACTTCTGGGGTACCTGGCTGCAATACCTGAGAAAAGACAATTATACCGTACATATCACTCTTTTAATGTGCGGAAATAAAATAACATTCTTGTTATGACACCCCCATCAAATTTAAGGAACCCTTTAAACAGATATTCGTAGACTGTAGAATAAACGTGTCTGTGCAATTCGAATATATGGTGTTGATCACATTCAAAACGTTGAATTAAACAATCGATATTAAATTGAAAAAAAAGAGTAATATGTGACTGTCCCTTTTGTAAATTAGATAGCCAATAGGAAAGTCATACTGATAAGTCATACGGTACATTAATACACTAAATTCATACTAGAAGCCAGTAAAATTTTCATCATATTGGGTAACCTGCAACACACTACAACATTGTCAGATGTATTCGTGTACCGAGGATTATTGTGACAGTATTATTTAATACAGCAGCATTTGCGATTGACTTGGCAGTCTTGTTGATCACACTTTTACTGAGAAAACTTAGTTTATATATCCATCATCTAATTATCACACTGCCTTTATAGCGATATGATACCAGGATTACAAATTAATACAATATCGCTAAGAACTGTACGATAAAACTAACAAAAGTGATAAATAAACATTCCTTTTCTTTTTTTTAATTTCCTTTCCGACTTTCTTAAGTATGCAGCGCCAAACACGTTTACATGGTCATAGATATCATTCTATACTATTGAATCTAACTTTGATTGATTTTTTAGCAACGTCGTCCGGTTTTTAAGGCAACGAGGTAGCATTAAAGTAACAACCTTCCGTCCGTCCGTCCATCCGTCCATCCGCCCGTACAACCTTTGTACTTCTTGCCTATTTTATGTTGTTCTTTAAATTCGAAAGAATTAAATGAAAGATTTATTCGTCCAATTGCTTGATCGCTAAATAAATTTCACGTATGGCATGTGATTCGCATGATTACAGTCACGATGACTACTTAAAAAAAGGTAAATGATATATCCAACATATAACATATATTAAGTTAAAATAATATCGTACCTGATACTATAAACAGCAAAATACAGGTAGTGAGAATATCCATTTTAGAGTGAACCGCATGTCACCTGTTTCCAAAGTAATCAGAGAATGACAAAGCAATGACTATAACCTTTGCGGTCACCTGGAGCGATTTAATATATTACCTTGCTGACTAGAGTTAATCAATGTATGTGTGTTTGCAGACTTTCAATCTCAACGCAAAGACATTATGACTATTTGATAGGGGGAAAATAAGGAGGTAGTTCAAGAATAGAGAACACCTCATGTTATAACGAATACGAATAGTTTATTATCAAAAACACTGCAGTAAAAAGAAATGTGTTGAAAATTTTTCTCAATAGTGAATATTATGTTAGGGTGCCTGGTATTGGTATATTGCTTCATTCTCATTTTTGAAAAAACAGAAAATATGTTAATATATCTACGGTAGTAAGGTTTGGATAGAACAGACAAATCATAAAGAAAATGATTTTTCTCCATATGCCAGTGGCCAAAAACCGGTGTTAATGAAGGACCCATTGCCACACCATCTACTTGTTTGTAGTCATTACCTTTTAGTCGGAAATGCGTTTGTGGGGTTGCAAACACGAACAGTTTTCTAGAGGTCTCGTCTATCAACATCAATATCTGGATAGTTTTGCATGCTAACATCGATGGCACTATCAATGTGTTCAGATAGTGGAATGTTAGTGAACAAACTGACACCATGGTACGACAACATATATTGATCAGACATGTCCATTGAGTTAATTTCTTGGACAAATGAGGACGGATCATATGTGCAATAATAAAAACAAATGTAGGGTGAGATAAGATCACTCAAAACCTTGACAAAGGTGGCAGTTGTAAGTACCGAGACTGGATACAATAGAATGGAAGGTAGGACATGTTTTACTATTATTGCATCTGTAAATGTTGGGCAGTCCATAAATTCTAGCGGGGTGAGAGCCTGTAGAGTAAATGTTTATATAGAGTTTTCTGAGAAGTCTCTCTAAATGTCCCTCTCTGTATAAAGTTGGATCAGTATTTGTCTTGAACCTTGTTTCATCATTGATCATTTGACTGATTCTGGCGTTGTAAGCTTGACGATCCACCAAATAACTAAATTACCTTAGTCAGGTTCAAAATTACAAAGCGTGTACTATGTTTTAGTTTTCTAAGATCTTATACTTGTACAATTGGATACATATCTCCATGTTCTCCCTATTAATTAGTCATAACTTCGTTGCATTGAAACTGAAAGTCTGCAAACATACATAAATCGATTAACTCTAGTCAGCAAGGTAATATATTACTGCCGGCGACCAGTAAGGTTATAGTCAGTGCTTTGTCAGCCTCTGAATACCTTGGAAACAGGTGGCACGCAGTTTAGTCTAAAATGGATATTCCAGCTATCTGTATATTGGTGTCTATAGTATCAGGTAAGATATTATTTGAATTAAAAATTTTATATGTTGAATAAATAATTCTTTATTGTTTTAGTAGTCACCGTGACAGTTTGTATTCATGCAGAACCTTGAACGTAATCACATAATGTTTCGTGAAATATACTGAGCAATTAAGCAATCGGTAGAATAAATCTTTCACTAAATATTTCGAACTTAAAACATGACATGAAATAGGCCAGAAGTACAAAGTTGAATTTAAAATAACGGTACGAGAGGTTTTTACTTAACATTTGGTAAATCTTTGACATAACCGGATGAGGTTGATAAAAATAAACTGAAGTTTGTTTCAACAATGAAGAATGATAATGGAATTAAGAGTATTAATTTGTCGTTTGACTGAGCAATATTAATTTTCTATTGGCTATCTAATTAACAAAAAGACAGTCACATATTACTTTTTGTTCAATTTGATGTCGATGGTTTATTTTAACGATTTGAAAGTGATTAACAACAAATGATCGAACTTTACAGACACATTTCCTTTACAGTCTAAGAATATATATTTGTTAAAAGAGTTCCGTAAATTTGTTTCGTTAATGGTTTATAAATACATAACAACAATGGTGTATTATTTCTGTACATTTATAAACTGGTATATATGATATGATTGTCTTTCTCAGGTATATCAGCCAGGTTCCCCAAAAGTGCTGAAGGCGAGCTTCGCCACTTTTTATTAAATCAAGAAAACCATTCACCGAGGGAAAGACCAGTTCTGAACGCCAGTGATACAGTAGTTGTAGGACTAAAGGTCCAATTTTACGCCATGCTTGATCTGGTGAGCAGGGAGCGGTTGAGGCGCGTTTCAAAATTATCCACACATAATGACGTATTTGGTATTGACCTTTCGAAGAACGTTTTGTCAAACAAATCAAATTTTGTTTTCGATAATTAAATATTATTCGTTGTACTATTTATAAGAATTTATAAATATGAAGTAACATATTATAACCAAGTAATGTGTTACATGTGAATAAGACTAATATGGTATATTGTTAATTACTTTTATTTAGAATAGAAAATTTACCACAGGACCAATTTCCTTCCTTTCAAACTCCGCGTCACACCGGCAGAAAATAACTGAGATTTTATTATCTATACTTGTTATTGCATTTTACCATAACACGAATTCAAAATTCATACTTTTATTTGTATTGTTTCTTTACAGAATGAAAAAGATCAAGTACTAACCACTGCTTCTTGGTTGACCATGGTAAGAAGTAGCGTTGGCAATTTTACGTAGTCTTTACACACACTTTGTAAATGTAAACTTTCGACTCTTCAAATGTTTCAGTTTTATATTACATGCTGAAATTGCAACTGACTTACTTAAGATTGAAAAATAGCTTGAAAATTGTTTCAATAGTTTTGTCTTTAGTCTAAGCTAGCTTATGATTTCGAATTTGTCATCACTACGATATTATTACTAATTAAAATATATTTTTGTCTAATAGTTTGGCTATTTAATGATATAATCAAATTAAATCAACGACAATTTGCTTTACGAGCAAACAAAGAAATGGAAGAATACAAATATTCCCCAGTCTAATGTCAAACTTTCCTTAAACAAAGATGGTTTAAAATAAGAAGTTACATATTTTTCAGCACTAAACTGTAAACTATCTCTAGCAAAACTTGAAAAATATCATAATAAATGTGTTTATTGTTTTCATTTCTTGAATACAATTAATCACATTCGAACATTTTTTATTTCAGACCTGGACAGATGAGCGAATGTCATGGGATCCGAGTAATTTCAGTGGCGTTGATCTTATACATATGTACGTTGACGAAATTTGGACACCAAGGATATACCTGAGCAGCTCGTAAGTACCCTTGTCTATGTTACTGGAAAGAGGCTAACAAAGGTGGATGTTTAGTAGAATACTTGTAGATGAGAACATAGTAACTGGTCAGAGGCGCTACATTGCGTCGGTAAGAAAATAAAAACAGACATTCTCTCTGTAAAATATATTCCCTAAAAGTTCAGATGCTGTAATGAATAACATATATTGCAGTGCACTCTAGTAAAATGTAATATTAATATAATACTTTAGTCATGGTCATATAAATAGGTAAACACCAAAGCTGAAAAAGATTCCAGTTGAGCGATGACAAAGGTAAAACAGTACTCAAGGAATATATCCGACCGCCACCTGTGAAACCTCTGTAACGCGACTCGGTATGTTATTAATGGTTATTTTAGAGATTTTTCCGTTTATTTTAATCTAGATTGAGCAAGGACGCTCTTGGCATTGTAAACTCAGAACAAGGATCGATCTTACTGACGTCAAATGGTCACGTGTACTTCGGGACTCCTGCTGTCCAGGCTATACACTGCCCTATCATGTAAGTTTAGAAACCAACTAATGTCATGATAATGACATATTGAATATATATATAAACGTTAGAATAGAAATGTAAACATGTGTCACATCGTATGAAAAAAGGTAACGTGTTTATCTGTTTACTGGAAAGTTCACTAGTTCAGACACTGATTCAATTACAATCCAACGTTCAAACAAATGATACTACCATCATAAGAATTATATTTGTTGTCTGATTTAATCATGTCAACTGCAAGATTAAAAATAACATGTATGGTTAGAAGTGAGTAGAATCGTTATCCCTGTGGTGAGCTGATCACATGACTTTAGTTGAACACCAAGGTTACTTACGAATAGTTATATCTTATAGCTATAGTTTCCCCAGAATGATTAGCTAGAACGCGCATTACTGTTCTCTTTCACCTGTCTTCTTTATTTTGTGCAGCATCACATACTTTCCGTTCGACACACAACATTGTGCTTTTAACTATATTCCTGAAAACTTGTTTGCTCATCAAGTTGATTTCTATATCGACTCGTCACTGCAGCCACACAATCTTGATAGCAATCAATGGGACCTCCTTAATGTAACCTTGTACAACTGGGGGTATCCAGTTGAAGAATACATAGAAGGACGCGACAATGATCATTTTAAATTGGGCACACTGTGCGTTCATCTACAAAGAGACCCTACCTACTATATAACAGCTCTCCTACCTTCAACCTGTCTCTGTGTCATGACATTTCTAACATTTTTGGCTCCACCCGATTGCGGCGAGAGAATCTCACTGGGTGTATCAATGGTACTTGGCTTAACTGTATTCCAGTTGCTCATCGTGGATACATTGCCAACATCTAGCAAGACGCCTCCGATTATCGGCACTTATCTGACTGCAACCTTTATTCTGGCCTCTCTCGCTGTTCCTTTCTCTCTGGCTAACATTGCCATAGCTTATGGAGACAGTCGATTATGGGTCCTGAAGTACTCATTGTTTAGGAACATCCTCCTAGAGATGCTGCCTAAAATTTTCCGCATGCCATCTTACCGAGACAGAGTTAATAGCGTGCTTGATGTCGTAAAACCACAACCATTTTTCAATGAGAAGGATGAAGTTAGTACCTTGTCAACCACGGAAGGTGCACCAAAGAAGAACCACGAGGCACCTCTGCCACCAACACTTTCTCCACCGCCGTCGCCAGGAAGGCATAGAGAGAAGTTATCACCTAGTGAGAAGGTAAGACAGATTAAAAGGAAATGCTAACTTTTCTTTAGTTAGTAACATGATTCGATAATGAGGTCATATAACAAATAAGATCATATGATTCGTTATTGGAACGAAATGCATGCCGAAGTATCAGACCATTTGGTGCTAGCAATTCCTTATAACTAAATTTAACCAAATTAAACGAATCATTTGTTTTTTCTTCCTGATTTCATTACAGGTGAAAATGGAAGCGCGCACAGTTGCTTTGGTAGTGGATAAATTGTTCCTGACTTTGTTCATCATTGCGTTCTTTGCTGTCACTGCATATGTGATCATTCTCTTTAGGCAAGATCTTGGACAAACGAAAGAAACTTGTTGGCAATAAACAAAAAAGAAACCTCAATTTAGAGACATTGCAAATTAAGAAGTTATAGTTCAAAGCCATTGTCGTTTTTGCTAGAGACCGCAAACCTATGGGATATTTGCAAATTAATGGTATAAAAACGTTAAATTTTGAAATGTTGAAATCTTGTAATAATTTCGTAATCGTGAGGTTTCTAAGTATGTTTGCATGACCATATAGTCACTTCAAAAGTGTTAAAGTCGTTGTTTCTAAATATGTTATATATATATTATGTTTAATATGTCTTGTAGGAAACAGTATTGCCCACTGGTTGATCATCATCGATATATCACAGTAAACAATGAAACGTGCTTCGATATTGAAAAAAGCATGGAAATGATTTCCATGTGGTTAAGTGACGGTATAAATATAGTGTATAACTGAATTAAACAAAAAAGGTAAAATTACAATATATCTGGTCTTTACAAACGTAACGATACATCATTACCATTTGCTTTTATTCTCAGCTTTAATTTCTTCTTTAAACCTTTTTGGTAAATTAAAGGTAAGGAAACTGAATGAGTAGCACAAGCGTATTTGTCCATAATGTACAACAATATATGAAAAGATTGATTAACTGTTTGTGTACAAACTATCTAAACTTAATTTTATCAGTGTTAAATAACTGATTGTATTCTTTTTCTTAAAAAGAATAAGCAAAACAAAAAACATATTTCTGCAAAATCAACAGAAAAGAGTCCTTCATGACCTTCTGATTACTTAATGTTAACGAAATATTCAAGACAATACATTAGGTGGCCAAAGTTGTCAACATTTTAATCATGGTATGATGAAACTTTCTATCATTTTTTCATGTTTTTCTAGTAACATCGTACTGGAACAGGAAAACCTTGGGCGTCGTCATGGGGATGAAAAAAACCCCACAATAACCACAATTGTGGACAGAAATTTGGGGAAAGTAGATTATTTGAGGACTCAACTGTTATTTAACCTGTTATTAATGAAACTGACAATCAAATTGATCAATTTTCATTATAGGCACTACTTTAGACGTTTCCGTGTGTACATTCAGGAGCCCATGTAATGAGTATAAGTGTGTGCAGCTACAAAAAAAAAACTAACTAGTTGGCAATCCTAGACTAACGAAGTGAGGAAAAAATACTACATCAATTAATACTCAGTTTCGCCATAATTAAAAAGTATTGTCGGACATAGGTCACTAAAGAATCATTTATTAAATTTATCTGATGACATGGACATCTTTGCCAACATTTTAACGATATATCTACGTATCACCTTCGTGATTAATTTCATTCCATGTAAGTTTCAAATGCATTTACTCAAACTGTAACTGACACGTAAATTAATATAAACAAAACGGTCTTACGAATGCAACGTTGATCTAAACAGAAATAGAAAGAATAACTATTTCAGGTTTAAACTTTAACAGAATTGCCAAACAGTTGAGCTCCCTTGTGCCAGATAGTACAATCGTACAAACACATTTCAAGCAGATTGGCCTCGTATCAATTCGAGTAAACCATCCATGGTTAGTAAATATGGTATAACGTAACATATCGTCAACAGACGCTTTAAATGTATTATTTAGAAGTAGGTGATTTTATTGTTTTATTAAATGCATATTCAAAATGGTAATCGCCAGCTACTTTGATGTACTTTACACATCATTCAGCAATTAGCAAGGAGGTTGAATGTTTCTCAGTCATGAATTGTGAGATTGATTAAGCAATTTGATTGGTAGATATGTGTAGTATGATTACAACACTCCGTCGGTACATTGCACATACGGCTAAACCCTTGTTTAAGCGATGTAACAGTTAACACAGAATAATGTTTCATAGATTTATAACGAAACCGAAGAATATCTGCTCGTTTTATGCGGAATCACATATTTATTTTGTCTGGAACCTGATAACAGGTTAACCTTTTTTTAAATGTACGTACTCTTTTTACAATTTTGTGAAACTGGATGTTTAAGCATGAAATAAGCGTAATATGTTGATGTTCTGATTTTAACATGCCTTGACTTTCAAAACTCTCATTGGGATTTTTTCACTTTAATAGTCTTTATAGCATAATCACTATCTTGACCAGTCACATTTGTATTCTAATGATGAGTAATATATTATTGGTTCAAACATTTTGGATGCTAGCATTTGTGTTATATCTGTGATTGACACATTTATGCACATTTCTCTGGAAATGTATTGTATAACCTGCTCGTTTACCTCCATTTCATATGGAACGCAAACCGCAGTAGACGTGATTATTTTGCCGACTAACATAAAACGATTTTCAGAGTAGAAACATTGACACAAGCTTGTTCAAATATTGAATACAAATCGATCCGTCATACCTATAAGAACTATTATTAATTTCCTTTTCTTTGCTTAAAGTGTTCGAGAATTTTCTACTATCGCTACAAAAGTTAATTACCTGGCCAAACTCAAAACTGAGCGATGAGGCCATAATTCACTCTCTGCAAGGACTAATTAGATCACCAGTAACATTTATGTCTGATAATATGACAGAGGTTTTACTTCCAAATTTATTCTAGCAGGGAATGTCTTTGCTTTTTTCGTAATGTAGTTAGCTTTCTCGACCAGTTTGACGTTGTAGGTTTAATACTTATCAGTGAACAGTTTAGTTGCAGAGGGTCCGTCTCTTTGATCTTTACCAATTGAGTTAAGGGTTATCTTTTTCCATATATGCCTTGTATCAGGTTAGGCATAATAAAAATATATTTGGCATGTATCAGAGGTTAAAAAGACACTTAGTAAGCTTTATCTGTTGTTAGAATTAGGTTTTTTAATGGACCGCAATTACTTATCTCACATTTGATGGTATAATGCCATCTGGATTTAGCTGGTTGTAGTTAATTGTATTCATTAGTCACCAGTCATTGTGGTAACGTAAACGTAGAGTCACATGGTCTGATGGTCTAAGATAATGTAGCTTATTATAATGAGTAGTCATCTGGCTAAGCACGTGGCGCCATATACATGGCACGGAAATTCGAAAGCATTAATTTGAAAATATTTCCTGTAATTTATTATAACGGAATACATCAGGAGAGCTTCTTAAAAATAACTCGTTGGCGTTTTAATAGGGAAATAATCGTATAAATAAAATACCATAAATGCTTTAGATTTGACATGAATGATTAAATCAAACGTTTTTAGGTATATAAATAAAAAAAAAACGATAGATCTGCCACATGAACCTATTATGGAATATTTAATAAATTTAATATCTTTATATCTTGTTAATATACTTGTCATGGTACTGTTTTGGAATGCATTAAAAAAAAGAACATTAATCGATTAACCATATAATGTTTCTTTTAAAGTAATATAAAGTGAATCAAAAGTTTTAGACGAATTGTAAACTTTTTCTTTCATAATTAAATTTGCATTCCGACAAAGAGTTCTGGTCATGGACAGGCTTGTCTATGTTTTCCTTAGTCGCCTTCGTAATTGAAAGGATGGTGAATTCGACAACACTTGCACCTTATGCGTACCACGAGATACACTGCCGGTTTTCTTAATCTTAATCAAGTGGTAAAATAAATGGAAGGTATTGACACCTTCAGCGCAATTAAAATAACATGAAATGTCCCTCTAATCAACTATTGTCTACTGTAGATTGATTTCCTTGGTCCAATTATACCCCAGATTCAGGAATACATCTTTATCTGTTATTGAATTTGTGTTATTTCTTTGAAGAAATGAAACATGCAAATATATTCGTGTCAAATGTATGTATATGTTCATATGAGAAGTTGAAAGATTCCACAGCGAACAAAGCAATCGAGATTAATGTTTTAACATATTTTTTTACCATGGAAACACTTCATACTCGTCATATTGGTGGAAGTTTACCAAGTTCCAGATTGTCATGGTGATATGTAAAGAACAATTTTGTCTTCAATGACTTTTTTAATCTTCTCAGACTCAATGATTTTATTAATCATTGTTAAGTGTCTAGCAATATATCCATTACATAAAAAAAGGAATTATTCCCTTTTAAAGAAATCTTCACACAAAAACGACATCAAGTTCCCTGTATTTTTACATACGTCATCTGGGAATAAATACCAAAAGTCAGTGGTACTCAAGCAAGCACTCAATTACATTCATTTTTAAGGAATATCTCTAGAGTAAAAAACAGAGAAGTATAAAAGGAAAGCTGAGATAAGGGATTAACTATCACAATCTTGTAATGATCAATGCAATCAATTCAGGTAATCAAGGGGTTGCCCATACCAATCCATGTTCTCCCAACATATCCTTGGGTCTCTGGAATTCTCGTTCAATGAAAAACAAAACTGCTGCCATATGTAATTTGGTCATCGGAAATAAACTCGACACATTGGTTATAACTGAGAAATGGTTTAAAGGGGATGCTAAGGGTGATTATTTTCTTTCTGACCACACCAAGACATTACCAAATTACATTGTTTTTTATTTACCACGCAAATCTCGTGGAGGTGGTCTCTGCATTATTTTCCGTTCTGGATTCCAAATTACGCAGAACAAACCTGTTTCTTTTGAATCATTTGAATGTAAACAAATGAGATTATCATCTGGCCCTGCTGCCCTAACTTTATTTTCCATTTAATGGCCTCCAGCTTCTACAAAAAACAAGTTAACATCAGATATTTTCTTTACAGAATTTTCCACTTTGCTAAAATCATTATCTGTGCTATCTAATCATTTCGTTTTTGCAGGTGATGTTCCACATAGATGATGATAGCATTACAGACGCCAGACTGTTTTCTGAATTGATTTAATTCAGCTAGTCCTCATCAACATGTTCAAACCCAACTCAGCTCGGCGGCTACACATTATATTTGGTGATATCACGTTAAGAAAATAACATAGTTTTTGATACAGCGATTTATCTGGTCTTCTTTCAGATAATTCTGCTATTATCAGTTCTATTCATTTTACGCGGCCGATTCCATCTAAGAAAATCATTACATATCTTAAGTTGCGTGAAGTTAACGAACAAAAATTCATAAATGGTTCATCACTGGTACTTTATACCGCCCCCAGTACTACTTACCTTGCTCAGCAACACACCGACGTATTGATCAATCTGCTGGACATGCACGCCCCTCTCAAAACCGGGACAATGTCTCACAGACCACAATTACCTTTGTATTCTGAGGAAATGTTATCGTGCTAAGCAAGTAAGTCGGCTTTTAGAGCGCAAATTGCTGAAATCTGGATCTGAAGTCAACAAACAGCTATAAAATGAGCAGTGTAAGATATACAACAACCTGCTTACTTCTACTAAGTGATGTTATTGTCGTAAACAATTGCACGATGTGACGACAAAGAACTATTTTGCATTGTCAACAAATGATGTTTACCGAACTCAACTCATACGTTACCAGCCTTTACTTCAGCGAAAGAACTTGCTGATGATTATTGCAGATTCTTTCACAATAAGATTAAAACACTTGATTATTTACCAACATTTACTTATGATGCTGCCATTTCTCAGTCTTGTACTATTAGCTTCTCATTTTTGGGTACTGTATCAGAAGAAGACATGCGCAAAGTGATTAGAGAAAGTGCATCTAAATCCTGCAGTTGTGGAACTAGTTTCAAATTGTCTGTTGAAAGAGTGTATTGATGTTTTGCTTCCTGATATTACTAAAATTGTCAATTAATCTCTCTCTCTTCTGGAATTTTTCCAGACTGCATTAAAGCATTGTGCCCATTCTGAAGAAGTCTAATATAAAGCCAGATGATCTTAAGAACTAACGACACATTGCTAATTTATTTTACATCTCTAAAATTCTAAATAGGATTGCTGCAACACAGTTGACGGTTTATCTCAATGACAATAATCTTTATGATATTTTGCTAGATGTTGACAAAGGAGTACCTGTGTTGTTAGATTATTCAGCAGCATTTGACACTATCGACCCCAACATATGATTCCACCGTTTACAACACATTTATGGAATTAGTGAAACTGCACTGAAATGGATCATTTCCTACCTATCAGATCGCAAGCAGTCTGTAATTATTGACTGATGTGCTTTCAGATTACCCTTCTTTACAATGGGGTGTCCCCTAGGGTTCAGTTACAGGCCCTTTAGAATTTTCAACCGTCGCTCCAAAACCGTGGTTTTCTTTCAATAAACGCAACATACCCTCAATATCTACATTCAAATATAAACTCAAAACTCAAAACTCAAAACATTCTTGACGATTAAGTATGTTTCATGCTGGTCTTTATCGAAGAAAATAAACGTGAATAAGGATTTCTTTGTAAAATAACAAGTTACAAAATCATTTGTTTATTCCATCCACCATTTATTAAGTCTTCATATAACCAAGTTTGAAAATAATTACGCATTGCAAA
This sequence comes from Apostichopus japonicus, assembly GCF_037975245.1. Classification (NCBI taxonomy): domain Eukaryota; kingdom Metazoa; phylum Echinodermata; class Holothuroidea; order Aspidochirotida; family Stichopodidae; genus Apostichopus; species Apostichopus japonicus. The sequence continues at coordinate 18,009,490 of NC_092561.1, forward strand.
AGTATTATATATATAAATTCGCTAAGATGTGAATACACTTTATATTACTGTTTGAAGGACAATCAGATCAGCTGTTTTCACTTAAAGATATACAACGACTGGGGACGAGTTTCATATAACACATTTCTAATAGGCTTGATGCCTATTTGTTTTTTGTACATAGCATTTGCTAAGCATCGTCAACCATTGCATAAGTAGATTTAACGCAAAACTGAGGTAAAATAGCAAAATGCTGGAGATTTAAATATTGTACAAAGTTTAATACACAACTTGGTAATCGTAACTCAAAGAAGAACACGAAAATACTTTAACCGAGCTTCGCTCTTACTTAATCAATAATAATACCAATATAATATAGAACAGTACAATACTAAAAATGTACATTTGCAAGGCATCTTTTAAAATGAAGTAGGCGAGCTATAAAACTACGTTAATACTCCCTAGGTGGCCTTGCTCCCCACAACCACAAATACATTCCGCAAAAGCGCCTGTTATTAAGCGTGAGTAATACTTAAGTTAGATATTATGACCTTTTCATTCCATATGCTCAACACTGACTTCTACGTTTTCGGAGTTCTTACCTGGAGGAGCTGATCGTCTAAGTCATTTCGATGCAAACATAAATTGCGAATAGAATGTTTAGATGTAGCCAAACGTTGTCAGTACTATTAACTTTCAACGCTATTTGAATCTTCTAGACCTCTGCGTTCTAAAAGTTGGGATTGTAATACGCCGCATCAACAGGAATTTCCCCCGGTATTTCGATGATCTGTTCTGGTATTGAGCCGTGTTGGTATTCTCATAATCGATCACTCCCTCTTTTGCCATCGTGTCATCTGTCATCTCGTATAAATCCATATCATTCCGACCAGTCTCTGCTTTGTTTGCTTTGCTAAGTGTTGGACTAGGGCATCTTTCCTTTGTTTCTTTTACTTTAACCTTCCTTAAAAGTCGGCAGTAATTTGCAATAACAATTACTAAAGCTGTGAGAAGAGCTAAGATAAAACATGTCAATGGTATCAACACTATGAGGAAAACAGAGCTTTCTTGCTGATAGTTTTCATCAGTTGAAGTTTCATGTGAATTGTCTAATGATACGTTGATGTCAACTGACACTGAACTCTTAGGAAAGAGAGGTGTGCATTTGAAGATTCCATCCGATGAAAAATTATTTATGATCAATTCATCTGTTTTCGTAGTCGTCGCAAACTGTGGATCCCATCCGCTTATGGGAGATGGAGGTGGATTGCTTGGAGTGAAAACCCAATCAAAAAACTCTACTGGGGGATCAGCTTTGATGAATGGACAACTCAGAGATAATTTTTTTCCTGAAATTGCCTGGATGTTTAATGTGGCATTCGGATCAAGCATACGAGGGCAGGTAAAGTTCTGAGGAAATAGTGACATCAGATAACGTTCCGTGAAGATATCAGGGGTTTTGCATCTAGGAGCATTACTCTGTCCAGTTGCTTGAATGGCTTGTCTTATGGAAGAGTTTGTTTCAGCTATCCACCTTAGATTACAATCACAAGCTATTGGGTTCTCGTTCAAGTATATTAGTGCACTGATGTTTGATTTTAAAAGAGCCAGTTCCTCTGTATACTCCATAGTTGTGATATTATTGTGTTCAATGTAAAAATATCCCAGTGAGGAAATCTCTAGCAAGTGACTGAATCCTGTACTTGAAAGAGACACGATGTAATTATATCTTAGATTGAGAATAAATCTTTGACTGGCATGCAAGTCAAATGCACCGGATGGTATGTAACTGATCTTATTGTAGTGCAAATAAATATATAGCCATTCGATTCTATTGTGGACGATAATAGAACCTCTTGCCATATTCCTGATTCGATTGTTGTTTAAAAAGAAATCGAAAGAACCCAATTCCTCTCCGCCGCTGTCCGTTACAAAGAATCCTAAAGGAAGCTCTTGTAGTGCATTATAGTCTAAGCGTACTGTCAGGCTATTGCACTGGTTGGCTCTATAGGTTCCTGTTGAAGCAGTAATTGCATTATTGCGAAAGTCATTGTAACAATATTGATTTTGAGCTGTGGAATTTCCAAAAAGGTCCCAGTCAATGATCTCAATTTTATTGTCGGAAAAGTCGAAACTACTTGGAGGATCAGTGCATGACAGTGCTGAGGTTAAGTTGAGGTTGTCGCAGTAAAGGTTGGAACCGGAACAGCGACAAGGACCGTCGCATAACTCACACTCTTGTGAGACAGTCTGCCTGAGATATATCAACAGTATCACGATGATTATGGCTTTCATTTTGGAAAAGTATAAAAAGTCCCCCCAAAAACAGTTGAAATGGGCTGGTATGTATTTCCTCAGCACCAATTTATGTTCCAGAAAAACGTTGATCGTCAAATTTAAGTTAAAATCCAGAAGAAGGTTTCCCTTAACATAAAAAGACGATGAATTTGTTGAATCCGATAAATTCCTTTGACGTCATTGGCTTTAGTTAACGCACTTCACTTGACGTAGTTTGCAAGTGCAAAATAATCCCACTGTCTATATATATACAAGTCTAAAAGGAATAACTGAGATAAATGCTTTGAACAGGCATCAAGTCGTCATTTAAACTAGGTCAAATATGACAGAGACACTTAAGAACGTGCGAAAGGATGTACAGGTTTTTGTAAACATATTTGAATTTCTAGCAGGTCCTTCCTACATCCCTACAGACCTCTTTGAAAACATGCACACTAAAGTACCTCTACAGGAACGCACAATACTTAGTTGAACTTGTGCACAATAAAATCAAACGATGAAAGCTGTAACTAGTATACAGCAACAAAATTATTGTCAAATTCTGAAGCGTGAAGTTTGCCTTAGGCGGGTTACTATATAGTTACACCTAGTTGCATTTAAACAACACCCTTTGTGTTCATTGAAAACTGTACATGCAAGTATGCTTCCAGACTATGAAATGGGCTATTAGCCAAGCATATCACAATAAATTTAGAAACCACAATTGACTATTTTAGCATGGAAATCTCTGTAATGGAATTGTTGCTAACAAAGTACTTGCTTTGATTGTTCTGATTTTTGGGTTTTCAAACAAATTCAATCATCTGTGCAAAGGATTGGAATTTGGGTTCTTTCGAGAAGTAGTTGAGAGTAGTAGTAAAGAGAGAAAGATATTCATTCCAAAAATGGTTATGTTTTTTATAGGCCTAGCTGTGAGTGGGTGTACTTTGGTTGTGTTTACCCTATAATGTAGGAGGAAGCAACTTAAAGGTTTTTTGTCCCTGGCTAAAAGTAAGGTCACTCACTAAGGCCGAAAGACATGGCCCGCGAAGCATAACGTTACGGTACTCACCTACATGGCTAAATTAATACATTGTCGTATTACTTACGTACGGCTCTCGTGCAAGGCGCTCCATATTAAAACTCCCAAGTGTTTGAAAATCTATAACATATATAATAGTCCCTGGGCATATATTCAGTAACTTTAGTGCACACGATGTGTGCGAAGTACCACGTCATGCAACTCCAGTAGTATTTTTTGTTTCGCTATGAGAGAACCTACGGCTCCCAACAAGTTGAGCAACGAAACAGTTTTTGGTACAACAAAGGCATGCTTCATTTTGCCTTATATTAAACTACAACTCATGCAATCAAGTTGAAAGTTCCACACAATTAGTTGCAAGGCTATTGATACCATGAACATGTTATGCATGTAGAGGTCAATTGAGGTCACTGGAACCATTGCAGTAACCATAAGGTCTCACTACCATACACTTCCTCCTCTAAAAGTGTTGTTTTTTATTGATTTATCATCGCAAAAGATTGGTCACTTACTCTCCGCCAAGTGTGGAATCATATCTCAAAGCCAATCATTGCTGAAGTCTTCAACTTTTTATTAGAGGAATTTTCTCAGTTAAATTAAACTGCTTGTTTCTTCGAAATTTCAAAACAAAAAAGCGTATGCCAGTCCTAGAATGAAGGGAAAAATATTCCCCAAATAAGGACAGTGGAGATCTAAAAAGAATATATTCCTTATACAATTTCTTTGCAATGAGTTTATTCAAAGGACTTTGCAAATATACATTTTGATGGATAACATTTCAGTGGGAAGTACAAGGACGGTAACACATATAAAGGTTACGAATAGCGACAGTCCGATGCTATTGAAAGGGTTGCTTTCCCATCAGAGGAAAGTTTCAACTTTATAATGAAAAAAAATGACAACAAAATTTGAGAGTTGCAGGCCCAAGACATACTCATCCTCAGATGTTTTATTATAGTCCCAGACTGTTTAGATTCTCTTTTGCGTGCAATGACCGAATGAATTAGAATATGGACAGTTTGCACATATCGAAAAAACAAAATAAGTTTGCTGTTATATTCATGACATAACGGAATAATGTTTTTATGAACGGCCCGTCTAAATTAGCTTTCCGAAAATCAAGAGTCGTATGGATCCAAACGGAATGCTAAAACTTTACGATAACTTGAGTAGTTCTAAAAAAAAAAGATTTATTTAGGTAACCGATGAAGACAACAAATACTGTATTAACCTATTTTTGTATTGTATTGTACAAATATTCCAATGTAATGGGTTGTAGAGTAAAAGACATAAAAGAGAGACGATATTCACGTATGTGCATATTAAATTGGTTGGTTCTGTAAAAACGCAGTTGGACTAACAAGAAGCGAAAATTTTCTGTTGAACTTACTGCATGTGTGTTACTATTTGAAATCGATACTTGTCTCACCTTCTAATTAAAAATATTGAGTCGGACAGAATCGATACCGAATGAACGGAAACCAATCTTGTTTCCTAACAAATAAATGGATACCTGACAAGCATACAATTATGGTGCTAGCGTTGTGGAAAATAATTAAATACATGTATGTCGCAATGTCACTTTACTTGAAGAACATTCCCAAGAGAGGTGTAGAATTTATTTGATGTGGTGGACGCCTGTCCTGCTCCGAAGTTTGTTCGTTGGAAACTCGTTTCTCGTACATGTGCATGTAAGAGTCAACAGTTACAGATGGAACTGTACATCATTTTGTTGTTTACCTTCATACCAGGTGAGTAGTTATATTCTACCGTAATTATATTATGTTTGATGAAGTCAAGTCGAATATTATCAATAGTCGAATGGTGTCAATATCCAGTAGGATAGGGACATGTTTGGCATTTTTTTAATAAGTTATACAGAGACACAAATAGTAATAGTCCAAGAAACACAAAAAAAAGAAAAGCAAAACAGAAGAAAGAAATGATAAAAAAAAACTGTTACAGATGAGAAGTAGAATTACAAAGAATTATACTCCGTTCTTTAATACATTGCTTTCAAATCTTATTAAGAACACAATAATGGTGAGTGTGTATTGTTTGAAGGCATTAAAGAGGCACAGCGGAAAAAAATGTTTTATATGTAGGCACAAATTTCGGAGGCCAATGGCCAGTGACTATGATTTGAGTGGCAAACCGAAAATTCTCCTCAAAACGATCCGGAAGAGTAAACTCTTCGGGTGTTATGACAGAAAATATCAGTAGTTTGAATGTTCTGCCATAAAAAAAAGCCACTTTATGACTAGTACTTTGTCATTGTTTCAACAAGTAGGACTTTCTAATTCAATTTACTTTATTCCACAACTAAAGGACAACTCGTGTTTTATATCTTAAACACATTTTCTTATATTACAGCTATTTCAGGGAGAAATCCAATCAATGCAGAGGGGAGAATTCGTAGATATTTATTAGATCAACCAGGATTTTCTTCTCATGACAGACCAGTGCTTAGTTCTAACGATACAGTGCAGGTCCAATTGGACGTTAGGTTGTATGCATTGTGTGATGTTGTAAGTTGATCTTGATGTCAGTGCGTATGTTTCTGCTTTTTTCCGATTTGCATGATTGTGATGGTTATAAATGTTGCTCAAAGCTTTCAAATTGATATCCATTGGTTTTCATATTATGGTTTCATATTTTCGTTTTATATGGTTTCATATTTTGGATATTTTGTACGGCTATCGTATTATGCCTACAATGGTCTTTCTAAAATGTTCACCGTCGACACATAATCATCCAGCATTTGAACTATATGAATTAAGGTACCTTCCAATTCATTATATTGCACATTAAATGAAGGTGTTTATTACTTTGTCGACAAGAACGTTTTAGTTCCCGTGTATTTATGTCGCCGTTTTTCCGGTATAGAAGCAGCTATTCCAACATGGTACAATGTGAACGATGTATTGGGGGCTTGCCATCATTTGAAGTATTCGAAGTGATCAGTGCTAGATTTGTCATGACATTTAAGATACACAATTTATATGATATATAAAACAAGCGACTTACGTAATTGAGTAACTATTCATCTGGTTAATATAATGTGCACTCTTATTTGAGTATACCGTATCAATGCTTCTTATAAAGCAGCTGAAAGCTACAGTTGTTCGTATTATAACATCTTTTAAACTGATTAAGTTTATAAATGAAACAAATATGAAAGTCAATAAGAAATTCCTGCGGAAATTTGTTATTAAATATTCAGAGTATCGGATTCTAACGTAAAGTAACAGCAACATCAGTTTCCTAAAGTACACGAAAGTTGAAAAAATCTAGTCGCTACCCCCCCCCCCCCCCTTTCTCTCTTTCAACAAGATTAACAAAATAGGAAATTAGCAACTATTTAGCAAGGCAGCGGTACATTAGTTTGATGTTAAGTATGTCGTGTGAAATAAATAGTACTATTGTTGCATTTCATTTCGAAGAATGAGAAAGATCAAGTTATCAGCGTGGCTGTGTGGACGGACTTGGTAAGACAGGAAATGTCATTGTTTTTACTACGTACTACTTTGCTTATTCAGTTGTGCCAGTCATACTCCATTCTATCAAATATTTTCGTCTCTTTAGATGTTCCATGCACTTACATACTATAAACACATTTAGATGTATCTATTTGTTCTGTTTCAGACGTGGAAAGACCAGCGACTGGTTTGGGATCACAATAGTTTTGGTGAAATAAATTTAGTTCCGACTAGTTTTTTAAAACCCAGCCTTATGCAAAGTTTGCAAAACTCGAATCACGTTATTGTCACATTTAGTAACATTAAGATGTAGCAGAGGCCAGGTATCCAATGAGTAATGAGGCTCGAATTCGAGATTACCTACTCAACCAGGCCAACTTCTCAGCAAGGGAGAGGCCTGTTCTTGACTCCGATGACCCTGTCCATGTAATAATGACGATGGAGTTTTATGCAATGCTAGACCTGGTAAGAGCAATTATATACATACTACATCAGAACACTTATGGTACCTTCGACCCTCCTTTGCATCATGGCATTTATGACTTTTGTTGCTCCACCTGATAGTGGAGAGAGAATCTCCCTAAGTGTATCGATGGTTCTTGGCCTTACCGTATTTCAGCTTCTAGTTGCTGATATCTTACCGGCAACAAACGAGCGATCACCAATATTGAGTGCATACCTTACTACCACTTTCGTATTAGCCGGTGCTACTGTACCTTTCTCATTGGTTAATATCAACATTGCTTACGGGGATAGTGCGATTCTGGCTTTGAAGTATCGTTGGTTGAGAAAATTATGTTTAGACTATCTGCCTCGATTGACCGCGGTTCCCTCTTACAGTGAAAGGATTCGCACCCTCCATGACGAAACGGCACAAACAAATTTAACGGAGTCAAGCCCTAATAGAAATGATCAGGGTGTTTCATATATTTAAAAGGATAAGTCTAACATGAATTAAAATTGACATGTAAAAGAGGAATTGATTTTAGCACCCTGATGAAACGGTTAAACTGTATAACATACATTATTATATACTTCTCGGTACAACAACATCCACAATTATTCAAATATTTTCGCAACCACTATACTTCATTTTGATAATGTTCAGAATTAACTAATGAAGTAATACTAAGACAGTTGAAAAAAACATTTCAAGCACCTCAATAATACTAACTTCTTATCATTCTGGCTTTGATTAAGTTGAAGAACATTTAAAAACACTTTATGCTGGTAGAAAAACTTTATTTATTGAAATATATTAACAAACATATTTAGAAATGTAAATTTATCGCACCAGTAAAACACGCTTTATTCTGTAAGACGAATAAAAATAGTTTAAGTAGGTTTTCATTGCCTGACAGTTGCCTTCTTTATTAACTAAAATGTTTCTTGCTTTTGAGTAAATGAATTTGTTTTTAAAGTAAAATTTAAGTAAAATTATAAAATTATGTAGCAAAAATATAGATGGAACCATTTATCTTATGTTTTAACTTAAACAAACTTTTATATTACTATCAATGAATGAGTATCATATCAGAAAAGATGACTACAAAAAAATAATAACATTTCACCAGTATAAATTGTCTCACAAAAAGTAATATAGTTGTGATATGTGAGCTTTTTGTGTAACGTCTATTGTTTCCTTCATGTAATAAATTTCGATTTCTCCCCACTATATCATTACTTGCTTACTGTTTCTCGTTTTACATATTTAGTTAATAAGTAAATACATTTATTAACCACATTATTAGTAAGCGTTGCAATGTATTTGACTAAAAATTATTTTACTTGGTTTTGATTTATTGATTTGGCAAAATCATTACAGATATATAAGTTTTGTAACTACATCAATGTCTCGTAAGAACAATTATTCAATCTGCTATAAACTTTGGAAATCGTATATACGATCTGTATCGGGTTTGATAAGGAATTACAACTTCCTTTGTGGTTTGTCATCGCGTATTATAACGTTTGTGTTACCAAATGTTAAAGTTACAACAAAACCAAACCTGGAGCAAACTGCTTATCCACTTAAGATCATGTGTAAGAGAATGTGTAAAAGTAAGTGGGCCTGAAGTTTTGATCCTAGCAGGATCTTCAGACGCTGACTGACATTCAGCTTCTGAAGAAGATAGTTGTTGTCACCACACTGATAATCCAAGTGTCCCTTTGAATAACATGTATGTTTATTCATGTAGTTTGAAGGTCGTTACAACACTTACGTTTCATTTATTTGAGCAAATGTAACATTGATTATGTTAAATAGGAACCAGAAAATGTTCATAATTTCGAATGCAGTATATAACTGGAATAGAAAAGCAGTTAACGTTCTGCACCATCAAGGAACAAGTAATCAAATTATATGTTGAATAATGGAACATACCTTTTCTTGTGAACCAAAGAGGAACAATTAAATAGAATTTTAGATATAGAAGTGACAATTAAATCCAAGGAAGTGCCGACATTTAAAGGAATAAGTTAAATTAACGACATGTACTACTAATGAGGAAAATGAGGTTAATTGTAGTTAAAGTATCAACAAACATGACAATTATTTTAGCGGCAAAACTACACTTCTATGGGATGGCTTCCATAACAGCACATCAGGAGGACAGTTTGAGAGCGGATTTGTTTATGTTATTCAGAACCACAAAGTATGTACGCTCTCTTGAACAACAATGAAGTATTTGTTTTGCTATACGTTATATATACAGGCAGAGTTGCATCAACGTAAGTTTGTATTTTCATATTTATTTATGCTTAGTCTTAGATATTAGTCTATTTTCTGTAATAAAATGTTGTGATTTCCCTGGTCAAATTATCACACTATACGATGCTTACGGTAATCCTACTTAAACTGCAATGCGACATTGATTGAATTGTTAGTTAAATAGCACAATAGCTGATGGATATTAATTTGATTTATTTCAATATTTGATAAACCTACTAATTGCTTAAACTGTAAAAAGTTTATGAAATGATCTGTTAAATATCTCCTCCTTAGTTGATTCTGAATAACTCCAATCTTGGGAGAAATTTTAGTATATTTAGTGTTACTTAAGTGTGTTCTATGATTGTGATAGAGAACATTCTCCTTGTTTTCGGTGCGGAATGCCAGTGTTTGTAGAATTGAAGGCATGTAAGGCATCAGACTAAAGGGGGGGGGGGGAGAGCTACGAGAAGAGGGGTGACAGAGGGAAAAAGGCTGAGATGGAATGGAGGGGTTGGGGGGGGGGGATACGTTAGTCATGTCCTTCCTGAATGTTGAGCCCATGGGGTTCCATGGTTATATATAGTTCGGTGTAAAGATATCATCATTTCATATTAGGTAAGATCATCATTCCATATTAAGTAAGAGCATCATTCCATATTAAGATGTAAGGTATCATTATCCTATAGAAAATGAGGTGAGCAGCTGTCATCATTTAATAGATAAATGCGGTGTCGAGATACCTTCAACTTATATGATACGAAGTGAAGAGATATCATAACTATACAATCCACATGACATGACATGAACATCCACCAATTACCGATCTCGCATTTGTATCAGTTTAATATAGCATTATTTTATAACTTTCAGAAAGAGTAAAAGCCAGATATCCAAAGACTAATGAGACTGAAATTTCGTAGCTATCTGCTGAATCATGCCAACTACTCTTCAAATGACAGACCTGTCCTTGAATCCGATATAAATTTATTTTTGCAATGCTGGATTTGGTGAGAAAAAATATAATGGAGCATCCTGGATACTGTTTTCACATTCATTATCATATTTTTGATATTCTAGAGTTGAATAATAATCAAGTTTATGATAGACTAGGGTAGTTATGGTATCAATTAGGTGTTACACAACAGAATTTTACCTGTTGCTACATTCTCGCACAATTTCCCTACAGAGAATGAAAACGAAAGTTTTAATTGTTGTTAAATGATCTTTGTTTACACGTTTTAGTCACGAATTTTTAAGCATGTTTATCTTTCTTGACCAGAATGTACGAGATCAAGTTATAACGACTGCATCGTGGTTGACCATGGTAACTTCGTACATTCACCGTTGACTGTTTCTTTATAAGATTGAAAATGTCAGCAAAATAATCATAAGCCACTTTGTAGCCACCGTGATTTCTATGTAAAAATGTACGATTGTTTTTCTTTGTGATGATTTCCAAGCTCATATAGGCTTATACACATATCTGAAGGACGTTACTGTTAGAGTTCTGATGAGAATGTAGGTAAAACGATATCAGATACCTCTCGTAGCAATTCTCAAGCCCAAAACCTGCATGTTACAAGCAGAAATTATCCTGACATTTTTCGAACATATTCTAGATCCTTGGTGGGGTCCAGGGGCGAGACCTGGGAAGGAAAATTACTTTCAGATACTTCTTGGTCCCACGTAGTGAAACTATTAACAATAGTCCTAATGAAGTATGATTATAATAACGGCAAAGGAAATTATATTTACGGAACATCTTTAGGTACACTACTAATAAAAAACGTCCTATCCTCGATGGTGTATATATAATGAATACTTAACTGGTTCTCAACAAAACTAGCACATGATATTTAGTATACCAAAATAACACGTGAATAATGGCGATTTTTTAGATTCTTAGATTGATTAATTTTGCGGCTAGTTACACAGTCCGGGCTTACTAACAAGATTCAACCAAAAATAAATAAATCAAGAAGGTTGGTAAACTTGAAGGAAACGCAAAATTTCAGACCTCTTGTTTGCAGACATTTGGCTGTATAATATCAAGAAAGGAAGACGATTAGTTTAACAGGGAAAGCGTAGTTCCGGTTAAATATTTCATTAACTTCAAACGTAAAAGAAAAGAAATATCTTTTCAGAGACTCTCACCTAGTATTTAATTTAAAACTCTCTTCCCAACAACCATGAAGTATTTCTTGCGTTATTCACTGCGTGTTGCGGTGACTATCTTAGGTTTCAACCAAGGTAAGACTACATTTTATTAGGATTTGGCGACCGTTATTAGAATGAAGCCTGTGCATTGGCAAATTTCCTTACAAGACACAAAAGTCAGATATTACATTATATTAAATGTTAATACTTTCGTAATGGAAATTTTTATTTCGTCATTGGAAGTCACGATGAAGCACATAATGATTGCCTTGTTCACAGTTCAGTGACATTAAGGAACACCTTGAAAGTATTGATCAGTTTCAACATTGATTGCTCAAATTTTTAGTGTTTCTCACCGTGAGATTTATGTGCCTTTCTGTAGAACCTTCACTGTTCAACTTGAACCGTCCGGTGAGAACCCTAATGTAGCTCATGTGGACACCAGTGATCTACCCGTGTATCAAGCCTTTGGTGAAGTCTGCGATTAAATCAAGTACATGCCATCTTTTTCTTATTATTTTCTGATTAACTTTACAATAGTATTATTGTAGTATCGCATCAGATTCAACGAATTTTAAGATATACATCATCAACGCAATATAATGAAAATAGAATGCAAATCATCAATCTATACGTTTTGAGGTGTGAAGAAAATGGCCCGATATATGCCCTTTCTTTGCAATTCCGATTGGTTTGTTCAAACCCTGTCTTATGCAAAGCGAGGAGAAACATATCAGTAAAGCTGAAAAAAAAGTTAAGTGTTTGTTTTTGATCATTCTTCTTTCTTCTGCAGAAAATTTACGCGAGGAAACAAAGGTCAGTGACGCTACTAAATGTTAAGGTTGTGTGATTTTTCATATGTGTCTGATATTTTTAAGCAGTCTTTTACGATCCATGATAATCAAACTTTTACACGGTAGCTGGTTTTCGAATTCTAAAATAAGACATCAGCCCAACATGAACCAAATTGAGATCGAATACAGACGTAAACAAGAATAGGATCTCTAACGAAACTATAAAATAATGATTAAATTTAGTGCATAAAGTAGAACATATCACTGTTATGCCTTGATCTTTTAACACATAAACGTGAATATTATCTTCATTCGGAATCGGCGTGTGGCTTGAAGATCAGATTGCAAAGAACTCCGTCTTCATTTTCTTTATAGGCTCCGTTACATCCATAGTTCAAACCCATTCTCTGTCTGGATTAAGTTCTCTGATTGCAATCCTAATCTATCGTATGTTAAAACTGCACATATTATGCTGAAACCCTTTAACATAGAGTAATTCAAATCGTATCACCATATTAAACAAAGACGTTCTTTTTACGATCCATGATAATCAAACTTTTACATGGTAACTGATTTTTGGATTCTTAAATAAGAAATAAGCCAACATGAACCAAATTTAGCTCGAAAACAGACGTAAACAAGAATAGAATCTCTAACGGAACTATAAAATAAAGACTAAAGATATTGCATAAAGTAGTACATTTCACTGCTATGCCTTGAATTTTAAACAAACTATTATTTCATTCGGAATCGGCGTGTGGCTTGAAGATCAGATTACAAAGAGCTCCGTCTTTAGTCTCTTCGTAGTCTCCGTTACATTCATAGTTCAAACCCATTCTCTGTCTGGGTTAAGATCTCTGATTGCAATCCTAATCTAGCGTTTGTTGACACTACACATGTTATTCTGACCCCCTTTAACATAGAGTGATTCACAGCTTATCACCAAACTAAAGAAACACGTTCTTTTTGTTGTTGTTTTAAGTCCATGAAATGTTAAAACTGAATGTTTAAAACGAAAATGTAATATTTATACATTATGACATTTTACAGGAAGGTTACGGTTTCATAGAGAGCACAAATCATTCTTCCTCCATTTTGCCATGTTAGTGGGGGGGAGGCGGGGGGGGGGGGGGGGAGAACCATGGTGTGTCCTGAAATATAAATTGGCTTTAAATTGCAGAAAAATCTTTACATTATAACATTCATCGACTCTTGGTTCATAATTCAAGTAATAGTCATTAGTTTTTTTATTTATTTGGAATTCTGTTGAACGAAAATAAATAGGGTAGATTACAAAAAAAAGTTTAAACATTGGCACGAAAATTTAATTCTCATCAAACACTGATTTCAAATTTAATTTATTTGCCATTTTTAATTTATTGTTTAATTCTACTATTATAATAATAAAAATTAAAGAAAAGACCACCATTCCCTAGTGTTCTGTGAGAAATTGAATTTGGTCCATCTATCCATCGCGTCTATAACATTTTACAAACTTCATCTGATTTTTGCATTCGTCATGTAACTTATTTTTTATCACCAGACAAAGATTCAAGCTAGAACTGCTGCCCTGGTAATGCACCGACTGGTGAGTGTAGTTTTCAACACTGTATTTGCTGTCCTCTTTATTAAAACCTTTCTCAATTTAACAGAAATTCGGGAGCTCAGAGTGACATTTGTCAATCTCTCGACATGATGTAAGAGTTCCAGGACTAAAAGTCACACTTAGGTTAAAATAGAATCGGAATGATATACTCGAAAAAACAAAAACAATTTAAAGTAACAGAATGTTGACATTTATTTATGTGATTATGCATATTTTTTGTTTCTTTATTACGAATTTTAATTCTTAAATGTTATGTGTTGCACTTTAACATCAACTAATACCCTGCTTAGGCCAAAACTAATTCACAATGGGTCACAAGTGTTATTTTCATATAGTGGAAATCTGGGTAAAATAATATTTTTGGGTAAACAAAGATATTAATAGGAACCATCCGACGATAAAAGCAATTTGATTAATGTAAGCTGACTTGGTCAAGCTGGTAATGTTTTATTTTAAAATGTAAAAATTTATGGTTTTCTTATTGAAAATAATATTGAGTTATGATTGACTGTTAATAATTTTGTTTTTAAAAAATCGAAAACAGAAAACAACTACAGAGAGAGATTGTAATTTTAAATCATTTCAATATTGTGACTGTCATGACACAATAGATTTTGCGAATTTAAGATATGATATGGCAATCCAATTCCGTCTAACTTTACCTCTATTTAAAAAAAATAAGAACTAGGAAATCAATCAAATCGCACCTAGTTCCCATTGTAACGTGATCTCGTTCATTGTGCAAGGTAATACATTGTTGTTAGTTGCTGAGAGCCTTTCTGCTTGGATGCTATCAAATTACAAGTAATTATTTTTAGTGATGAACATATGACGAAGCATTTTAGCTTGAGTATCTTTCTATTGCATGATTCTGGATTTTGGTTTTATTATTTATGTCCATATAGTTATGTATTACGTGGAATGTTCAATTGTTGCTCATATTTAAATGTGTGTGATAAATAAACGTTTTTTAAAATTCACGGTTCTGTACTTTGTGAGATTCTTCTACAAGTATCTGTCCTACTCACATTTTGTGAATGGCAATGTTAACATTCACTCAGACAAAATTGATTTTGTTAACATTAATTCAGACAAAATTGATTTTGATCACATTAATAAAACATCATTTTTTAAATTATAAAAACCAGAAGGTGGTATAGAATAAGAGAACAACATTTACATGTGTGCTCCAATTTTCTGTTTAGATGTCGTTTATGGTAAAAGTAAACAGAAATGGATCCGTTAACATACATCAGGAATACGTGGATAATTGTTTTGGGTGCCTGAAGGCTATATCAGTGTAAAGCATTGAATTGAGATAACAAAACAGCACCAGGTATATATCAAAGTGACACTATCGTCGGTCTTCAAAAAGAAACAACTGGTTTTGAATTTCGGAATAAAGTGTCTGGTTAGACATGACTACATTTTATTTATTGTATTGAACACTAATACGCAAACATGATCATTTATTTGTTCAAATTAAAGTTACATCCACAAATTTTACAACTTTTACAAATTTCGATTGAAAAAATCAATACTTTCACATTTCAATCCATTCAGACCATTTATAGCTATTATATTTATTATTGCAAATTCCGCAACACTTTGAAGTTTAATATATCACTCCTATACAGACGTTTTGTTACCAGAAAACTTTATCACCACAGATATGGCAACAATAAAGTAAGCAAGGAGAAATAATAGAAGAACCAATCTGTCCATCACTAAACTTGCTGTACGAGCTTCCAATTGCATCTGCCGAAAGATAAAATGAATCAAATCAAAGTTTTTCCAGAAAGCATAATATTTTAGTTACAAGCAGTTGTGGCAAAAGCCAATACGACCTTGCATGATATTCCATATGGGTGACAAAGTTGTAACCAAACAGTGCATTGTTTTGTCGAGTCATAACTTGTAAACTTTTCTCATTTCTATTTTATTCATTCTTTTGTGTCACTTTATTATTTGGGATAAACTTGATAACATTTCTTTTGAAATTTAGTGACACGAGTCTTGACTCGTTTCAACGCTGGTATATTAATCATAGTTTAGCTAATGTATTTACATTTTTGCCACAGTGAACTGGAAAATGTCCTAATTTATTTTCCTATGGTAAAACTTATGACTTACTGTTGCGCCGTGCAAATACACTGACAACCTCTTATTACTTGGTACAGATATTTGAGCAAATTCATGTTATATACAAGCGTATATTCGGGATAGAAGTGTTATCACGCAAATAAATTTGTAGGGAATATATTCTCACCTTTTCCTTGTGAGTAAGTTTCTTTGTCACATAACCAGGAGTCAGTGGCTGGACTTTATTCAAAACTGGTGGTGTCTCAATCGTTGTTACCCGAATTAACCCTCCATCGTTCAAAATTTGACTCATCCCTTGATTCATATTCCCACTGTAAGCTCTCTCTTCGTAGGTAAGTACACCGAGAATTTTCGGAAGAACATCCAAGATCAAATGATTAACGAAAGGATACTTTAGCATTCCAATTCTTCGTTCACCGTAAGCGATATTTATATTGAACAAAGAAAAGGGAACAGCCAGACACGAAATGATGAATGTCGTTGTAAGGTATTCACTTAGGATTGGTGGATTTTTGCTGGCTGGGAGTGTATTGGCAACCAATAACTGAAAAACTGTCAGACCAAGAACCATAGAAACCCCAAGAGATATTCTTTCTCCGCTTTCAGGAGGAGCCAGGAACGTGGCAAATGACATGAGACAAAGTAAAGTTGATGGAATAATAAGAGTAGTGATGTAGTAGCGTGGATCCCTTTTGAGGATAACATGAATCGTAGCGAATGAAACTAAAAGTGCATCTTCATCGTCTAGATAATTCTCAAATGGATAGAGTTCGTTCAAAATCGTTGTGTTTATATGTTCCCATTCACTACTTAGTAGGGTAGAGGGATATGATACTTCTGAAGATGTGAGGTTTAGTTTGTCAACCTCTTGGTTTTCCGGCACAAAATAATAGGCGCAGATTTGGGTGTCAAAGGGAAAATATCGAATCCTGAATGAAAATGAAAAATAAAAGTATCTAATTTAGTCCATAAACCAAGAAAGGCAAATATATTTTGTTTAGGGTATGGGAAAGTAACGGATATTACAACATAGTAGTTTAAGTTCACCAAGATTACAAACAAAATATATGGTCTTATGCATGCACTTTGGATAAATGTCTGTGTAGCAATAATGCAATTAAACAAAATAATAACAAAAGTGTTCTGTTTGTAGAGGGGCATATTGATCGTGAGTATGGATCATGTTAGCAGTAATCACTTTCCGACCCACAGCCTAAGAGTGGTTATAAACATCTCCACATATTAAGTCAAATTCACAACAATAGATAGCTATTACATTCATCATTAACTCTATCAATTAAAAAGCAGAGCTTGATGAATATCACAATAACCCTTCTCAGTATGATTCAATATCTAACAACCATGGACGTACCCAAATAAACACTGATGTGCATATAATTGCCAAGCATATCACTTAATCACAAACTCATTTAACTTCAGGAAAAAAAGAGAATGCAATAATTAATCGATATAAATCAATTTTTGAAAGTGATTTGAGTAACTGAACATTGTTGGAATCATTAACACTGTTTCGAATTTCATATTTATAAAATGGACGTTTTATAAAGCCAAGTAACATATGCAATATGACACTAAGTGGACTTTATAACCGATAACCTCAAAACACTTGCATCATATGACACAGAATGGACTGTATGACCCATGTCCTCACAACACTTATATCGTATGACACTGGGCCCATGTCCTCACAACATAATCATATGACACAGAATTCACTGTATGACCGATGTCCTCACAACACTTACATCGTATGACACAGAACGGACTGTATGACCCACGTCCTCACAACACTTACATCGTATGACACAGAATGGACTGTATGACCCATGTCCTCACAACACTTACATCGTATGACACTGGATGGACTGTATGACCGATGTACCCAAAACATAATCATATGACACAGAATGGACTGTATGACCGATGTCCCCAAAACACTTACATCGTATGACACTGGATGGACTGTATGAACCACGTCCTCACAACACTTACATCACATGATACAGAATGGACTGTATGACCGATGTACCCAAAACACTTACATCATATGACACAGAATGGACTGTATGACCGATGTCCCCAATACACTTGCATCATATGACACAGAATGGACTGTATGACCCACGTCCTCACAACACTTACATCGTATGACACTGGATGGACTGTATGACCGATGTACCCAAAACATAATCATATGACACAGAATGGACTGTATGACCGATGTCCCCAAAACACTTACATCATATGACACAGAATGGACTGTATGACCCACGTCCTCACAACACTTACATCGTATGACACTGGATGGACTGTATGACCGATGTACCCAAAACATAATCATATGACACAGAATGGACTGTATGACCGATGTCCCCAAAACACTTACATCATATGACACTGGATGGACTGTATGACCCATGTCCTCACAACACTTACATCGTATGACACTGGATGGACTGTATGACCCACGTCCTCACAACACTTACATCACATTGCCACATTTTTGAAAGTGATTTGAGTAACTGAACATTGTTGGAATCATTAACACTGTTTCGACTTTCATATTTATAAAATGGACGTTTTATAAAGCCAAGTAACATATGCAATATGACACTAAGTGGACTGTATGACCGATGTCCCCAAAACACTTACATCATATGACACTGGATGGACTGTATGACCGATGGCCCCAAAACACTTACATCATATGACACTGGATGGACTGTATGACCGATGTCCCCAAAACACTTGCATCATATGACACTGGATGGACTGTATAACCGATGTCCCTAAGACACTTACATCATATGACACTGGATGGACTGTACGACCGATGTCCCCAAAACAAGCTTTCCGTTATACATGAGCCATATGGTACCTCGATCCTCCTTAACAACATCCAATGCATCAGTACTCACACTATAACAAATTAAAAATTACAATTTTTAATTATATATATATATATATATATATATGATAACTTATATTACATTATATATGTTATGTTATGTTAAATTATATTATACATGTTGATATATAATATATAATAATAATAATAATAATAATAATAATAATTAATATATAATAGCTATATTACTGAGTGCAAATAAATCCTTTATACAGAATGGGAACAATTTGCAAGTTGCTACATGTACGTTAGAACTATAACCTTTCTCCAGCTTTAACGATTGTCGTCTGACAATTTCCTTACCGATTCTCACTTCTAACGTTGCTCTCGCTTTCTGTTTTACCTTTGTGGGGTGGGCAACTTTGGTCTCAACTGTCCATCCCTGAGTTTAGCATACAAGCAATGTTGTCTGCGCAAAAAGACTATTGTGCTGCATACCTATACTGTGGTTATATCCCACATTATTGTATGAACGGTTCTATACTGCAGAGATTGATTACACATGTACGATCTGTGTTACCTAATACTAACTGAAAGGCTCAATAGAATTTTGCAATACTTGCGTCCTGCTCATTGGATATTTTGAATCGCCCATGAATTATGAAGTAAACTACTGGAAATGTAGTGGAGTGTTGTTCAGAATGGAAGGAAGGCTCCCTTTGAGTACCTTGAGCATTCTACAACAAATATCTTTGATCACAGTACTTGTAATGTCATTGTATGAAGGAGAAAGAATTACAAAGTAATGATAGCTTTTAATAATGGTAGCTATTTTACATGTGAAATTAATATAATAAACAGCAATTAAATAATAACTGTTCAACTTACGCGTTGCCAAGCATTATTCTTGGTACCCATACATCTTTATTGAATATTACGATACTTCTTACGCCATCGAATTCTTCGGGGTCCCAAACTAATCGTTCATCCATCCATGTCTATAAAGAAGTATGTAATATACATATATGTATAAACATATATATATAAATATATATATATATATATATAAATATATATATATATTTATATATATATATATATATATTTATATGCACAAGAATAAAACAAAATTTAATCAAATATTTTAAGGTAATTTAATAGGTATACTAAAGAGAAAATAGTGTGTATTCAATTAACAATACATATTATGTATTATAATAAACTCTTAATAAAGTAACGTGGAACATGCTAACGGTTACATATTATAAGTAATATGATATATAATACAATATTTGTAAGAACTAGTCTTAATCAAAGTATTCCAGAATTGATTAAACTTTCCAACAAATTACTAAGCAATGCATTCAAATAATGTATGCATACCACACCGGATGTTTTTATATAAACCATGACAATAATGGGTTGTACTATACTTGCTACAAGCACAGGAATATCAAGATAGCTTACCAAAGTCAACCAAGAGGCAGTGGTAAGTGTTTGATCCTTCTCGTTCTGCATTGAATCAATTGTTCCAAAAGTATCAGATGTTTAAGAAAAGGGGAAAACATGTATATAACGAAATTTATAATAAACAGCCAATCAGGAGAGGAAACAACTAAATCGTGCCAAAGGCTGCCTTTATTCTTTAAGTCTTTCAAAAAGGGACGTGGTTAACGGATATGATATGATTTCTAACTGAAAATAATCTGGAGTAAAAAACTAGGGCCCAGTATTTCATTGAGAAATACTTTTGTTTAAATATAAACTTGATACCATATACGTACCATGAACAAAATGTTGTTTCTTTCTCACACACATTTGGCGCATTTTACAGGAAAATATCTCCCCCCCAAAAAAAAATAAATAAATAAAAAACAACAACAGGCAAACGCTTATCGAAATATTATGAAATAAGTTAATTGTTTGTATCAACTGCGTATTTTTAAGTACAACTAAGAAAATATTTCATCAAAGTCTGAACTGGATCCCTAAGATTTGCGATGTATGGGGTTTAAGAATGGTAGTACTTTAAGATAAGAGTAAAATAAAAAGTTATTCCTAAAATGTGTTCATTCTGACATTTTCATCCGAGAGTAGGGGTTAAAAAATGTAACAATGTAGCTCAATTCTTCCCCGGAAGATCAGAGTAAAGGTATTCATGTACTCACCAGATCTATTAAGGCGTAAAAGTCTGTTTTTATTTCAATATGAACAGATTTGTTGGCATGAAGAACAGGTCTGTCGGTCAGATGGAGGTTCGGATGAGTTAATATGTAATCACGTATTCTCCCTTCTGCGTTTCTCTCGTACCTCCCATGAATAGCTACATAAACACAAAACAATACAAACTAAAGTTTATAGCTGCATGAACACAAAATAATACAAACTAGAAGGTGTTAGATGCTTGTACACAAATAATACAAACTAAAGGTAATAGCTGAATGAACACAAAATAATACAAACTAAAGGTTATAACTACATGAACACAAACTAATACAAACCAAAAGTTATAGATACATGAACACAACATAACGAAAACATGAACACAACATAACGTAAATTAAAAGTAATAGCAACGTGAACACAATAATTCAAACTAATGGTAATATCCTGAACACAAAATAATACAAACTAAAATTTATAGCTACATGAACACAAACTAATACAAACCAAAGGTAATAGCTACATGAACACAAAATAATACATGTCAAAGTGAAAGTATAACTAATCGTATCTTTGTTGAATTGCATTAATTAGGAAAATTCAATAGTATTTTTGTTTTCTAATATGCGTGACATATATTGGTTTAATTATTTTGGGTTCTTTGTTTCCAATATAATCTTTAACAAGAATTTGGGAAAAGCGGAGTCATTTATTTTTCTTTAATTTAATAGTAAAGGTTACTTGTCATAATTATATGATCAAACCTGATGATTTTATTTTAATGTAAATGTGATAAATATATCTTAAACAAAACCACAGGTTAGTTACAGAGTGTAGATATACGCACTTATATTAGAATTTATGAGGGAGAACAGAATGGAATGAAAATGACTGGTATTGTGTAAAATGTAATGTATTAGCGAATTATTTCATTACACGTTTAGGTGAAAATTTAATTTTCGACACACCCACTTTTTAGGGTGGTGAGTACTAGTCTTAAACCGTACACCAGAAACACATCAGATCTGGAAATATTAATATGAATAATAATTGACAATTCGAATTACAGAAGAGAACTAACTCTGTCAGTTGAGATTTTCAGTTTTTAAAATTTTTAAAATTATGTAACTAAATGCAACGAAACAAGTCTATGGCAAAGTTCAATACTGAACTTTGGTAAGTCTAGACTGACTACTGACTGGCATATTTCAACATATTTACTGATTTTGTTTAAGCTAATGAAGTTGAAATCTGAAAAAGAAAATTAATACTTTGGTAAATTATTTGCTGTTTTATCAAAGACGAACCATATTTAAATTGCCGATAGCAAATTGCTTCGTTGGTGGATTTAAGTAAGCTTCACAACAATAAATTATCGTTTATTGTATAATTTTATTTTCCATTTTAACAGTTTAATCACAGCTATAATGCTACTGAAATACAACTGTAACCCAGTTCGGTAGTCATATCAATGTATAAAGGAAATCACTGTGTACCTGAAACGTAATTTGGTACTTTCGGACAGGGAAAATGTACAAGGAGAAATTAAAGTAGGCACAAAGGGGGTAATTGTTTTCGAATTACCAAATTATATATGATTATACTTTTTACTAGTAACGTAGCCAGATGTTATGTAATAACGTTAAACCAGTGATAACACAAACATGCGCTAATAGACTTAGCAATAACTTTATTACGGTACTAACATTTATACTATTAGAGTTTCTTATGAAATCTATTAAGATTTTAGCTAGAATATGTCAATAAGTATCTTCATCATGATACTGAATTGATACGATATTCAGTTCAGTGGAGTAATCATCAAGTATTTCATTGCTAATGCAACATAACTTTAATTAAATTAAGTGGATGGAAAGTTGTATACAAATAATGACCTCAAGATATAAACTAACTATATTCAAAACACACCTTCACATCATAATCACTTAGTCAATTTAATACTTGTATATTATCAATGAACTGCTCGTATAATATGGATCAACTCATTAGGTGATGTTAGACATTTTTTAAATTCACACAAATCAGTGCGTACTCGCAGCAAATTCTTGGACACTGTCTCCTGAATCCAACGACAGCCCATATCAACGCCATGTATTCAATTAACAGAGCTGATTACTTTACAATATAACTCTAACTAAGTTATTTTGTTAAAACGACTTTAACTTACCTGGAATGAAGATGAGACATGTTATTAGCTTGAGCATATTGGATGTCCAACTTGTGTGAGTTTCACGTGCTTTAATTTTGAAATGGATGTCTTGGAATGGCGTTGTAGCAATGAAGATTTAATTCATAAAAGGTTCTTTCAGATCATCTGAGGTTAAGACAATTATCAGTTATAAGCGCTCATTTCCCTCCTCTCTTTTGAATATTCAGGCACTACCTTTTTAATTAGACGCGGTGTTAATCAAATATTACCTTGTTGGCAAAAAAGATTAGCAAACAAAGTGGTACTTTATAATCCTGTAATAATGGATTCCGTCGAAGATTTACGTCACCCCTAATTATATGTATTGATCACCCCTATTTTAAAAACTGAATTTACGTTTTACATTAAATTGTTCTTGGAATGGCGTATGTGTTATCAATTGCATACTTTCTAAATGTCCTGGTTACCCAGTAACTGTAATGGAAATGAATTCACCTTTTAAAGTCATAAATAGTTGCACGTCATTGTAATAATTATGTGTTATTCTGCTCTACATTAGATCTTCACATGTACATACAAAAAATATTCAAATTTATAAGTTACATACTTTTTATAATCAATTGAGAAATAAAACGGTCCATACTTAAGCGTTTATGCAATACCTCTGGAGTTGTGTGTTCTGATTAAAGGGAAATAAAAACCCGGTACATCGAAGACTTCATTGATAGAGTTCCATGACAGTTAGATATTTAGATAGTTAGTTATATATAATATATATATATATATATATATATATATATATATACTATATATCTGTCATACCACTTGCTACACATTCATTTCTATATATGTGGATGGATGGATAGATGGATGAATGGATGGATGGATGGATGGATGGATGGGTGGGTGGGTGGGTGGGTGGGTGGGTGGATGGATGGATGGATGGATGGATGGATGGATGGATGGATGGATGGATGGATGGATGGATGGATGGATGGATGGATGGATGGATGGATGGATGGATGGATGGATGGATGGATGGATGGATGGATGGATGGATGGATGGATGGATGGATGGATGGATGGATGGATGGATGGATGGATGGATGGATGGATGGATGGATGGATGGATGGATGGATGGATGGATGGATGGATGGATGGATGGATGGATGGATGGATGGATGGATGGATGGATGGATGGATGGATGGATGGATGGATGGATGGATGGATGGATGGATGGATGGATGGATGGATGGATGGATGGATGGATGGATGGATGGATGGATGGATGGATGGATGGATGGATGGATGGATGGATGGATGGATGGATGGATGGATGGATGGATGGATGGATGGATGGATGGATGGATGGATGGATGGATGGATGGATGGATGGATGGATGGATAGCCTCGAGTCAATTTTGCTCAATTTTATTTGGTCTGGCAAGCCGGATAAGGTTAAGCGTAGTACTATGATAAATCCTATTGCTTAAGGTGGTTTAAATGTTACTCATATTTCTAGCTTTATCCATAGCTTGAAGTGCACATGGGTAAAACGTTAGGTCGGTTGCAAATACGCTCATTGGGCTAAGTTGTTTGATTTTTATCAAAGAAAATATAGCGGTCCTTCCTTTTTCAATGTAATTTTCATAAAGATGACGTAAAAACCGGCACTGTTTTCATTGACGAAATTTTTTTATGCTTGGGCAAGATGTAATTTCTGCGTCCCAAGTGGTTCGTATAAGAAGCAGATCTTATGGAATATTTATAATATTAAAATTAATCATTCGATTACATTTTTGAGTCATGGTACGGGAAAGGTATTTTTTGTATAAAAGACCTCTTTTATGATAACAAGGAGCTATTGAGTTTTCAGCTTTTTAAGAGTAAGTTTAATTTACGTTGCTCCTTTTTGCAACATTACAGTATTATTCATGCCATTCCCGATGAATAGACACAAGAAGTAAATAACAATCTTAATGAGAATAGGGAGGGATCATTGTCCTGTAGGATTCATTGTTATCCGTCCTTATCACGTTATATTTACAACATTTTAATTCAAAATGTTGTCTCTGCTCCAAGCTTGGGCAGTTTCTAAATGGAACTTAATTTTAAATCTTAACAACAAACAACGGCGAAATATCTTTCTTATTCAATTTAAATCTCTTAGAGGGAATGAGCTTCAATACTTCCAGTTTCGTTTCATTCATAGAATCCTTGCCACTAATTATCTGTTATATCGCATGGGAAGCAGGGAAATCCTAGGTGTACGTTTTGTGGAGAAAAAGATGAAAGACTAGAACATATTTTCTGGGAATGTAAAGTTACGTCTAATTTCATTCTTGATGTTGAGTAGGCACTAATTGGTAGACAGTTTGTTTTCAAAACAAGATTTTTTGTTTGGTTATAAACTTACTCTCAAACATCCCTAAAACTTTCTAATTTTTCATGCAAAATATTTCATATTTCAACAGAAAACTCTGGTTAGTATTCCCTATAGTATAGATTTCCTATCTAAATTTAAGTTTAAATCACATATTGAATATTATCTATGTAAGAATAAACCTAATCCTCCCATCTCCCTTCAAGAATTTAATACTTGTAGTCTAAACTCCACAATAAACTTATTTCTCGCAGTTATTACGTATCATCATAATTTTGCATTTTACTATATTTGGTTTTAATCCCCACCATATTGAATCAAAATAAATTGTCAACATTTTAAATGTAGATCTTTTGCATTGTCGACAAACTGATTGATATAATATTCCATGATTGAATTTTAATTAATCAAGAGGTTGGTTCGGGAAGCCACAATAATATAGGTATAAACCTGTCGAGTCAAAAGTTTGAAAAGAAAAATCAAACAAACGTTTAACTTGTACAAACATATTCTGTATTACTCGATTAATAAGTGCAATCTTAGTTTAAACAATCTTGGATGGGTTTGACAAAGTTGTGATTAACTGTAATGTTGCATACATATTTACAGTTTCAAAAGTTCTAAGACTTTCTTCTCCGGTGTCCGAAGGTGTCCTCCAAGGCTGTATTTATTTTTAGTTGTAATTTACACTTTGTCATTTCTTTCATCGTAAATCCTCTCCTGGTAACTTGGTAGGCACATTACTCTGGGTAACAACTCCAACAGGAACATTTGAATCCTTCCGTGTTTAAAAAAAAACGCATTTTGCTGTCTCTGTATGCGATGGTTATGTTGGACAAAGAGAAAGGTACGGCGAGACAAGAAAGGACGAAGGCATTTGTGAGATATGTAGAAATAAGTGGACCGTTTTTGCTCGCAGTTGGTAGTATATTGGTGACCAGTAGTTGAAACACAGTGAGACCTAGGACCATTGATTCACCAAGTCCGATCCTTTCACCGCTGCCAGGAGGTGCTAAAAACGTCGCACACGTCATCAGACACAGTAAGGTAGACGGAATCACGATTGTTGAGATGTATTTTGTGATGTAACTGTTCTGGATTTCCGTACTGGTTATATTTTCAATCTGCATCATAATAATTGATGCCAAACACCGGTTGCAAATTATGCATTGCTATATAACATTAATTTTTTACGAATATCTCTATATTTCTTTACAGTGATAGGAGGATAAAACAAATACTAACTCTATTATCTATCATAACTACCGTAACAATATGGATATATAATATTAATATATTTTGCCTTTTTACACTTAAAGAGAACTATGTCAAATTACTATTAAAATTTAGAATACGTTATATCAATACTCGCTTAACGGTAATGTTCAACATCTTTGCAATGCCAATCTAACATGTAAACAAAATGTTATTATATAAGTATATTAATTATTATAGAATCATGCAATCTAATACCAAGATACTTTATGATATTGAATTCTACTCCCAAAAAATTACGATATTTTTTCTAACAACCTTACAACCAAAAAGTGATATTTGTCATTTAAACAGCTGTATCCGCCCAAGTCATATTCATGCCACTTGTCGAGTTAAACTTCAAGACGACAATGATGACAATGATCATGTACGCAATAAGGAAACAGAGCAATACCAGTCTGTCCATCACCAATCCCACAATACGAGCTTCGAGTTTTTTCTGAAAAACAAGTATAATTTTTTTTTTAAATTTTATATACCTTTCCATATTTTCACACCATAAAAGAACAAAAAGTAAGCTATTAACAAATGCATTGGATCGTTTTGATCGTGTAAGAATATAATTTGATTATTAGATACCATACAATTTAAACTGGATAGAAGTTGTTTGTTAGTATATTTCTTTCGTCAAGTGCAATATTTTATAATTACTAGAAATATCGTTATCAGAAGAAAACTGCAATAATTACGACAAATCAGTCACAAATCAACAAAAAAGCGTAACAAACCAGTAGTTGTGAATGTGGTTGACATCATGGATTATGAAAAGCATGACGTCAAACGCAATCTTAATTTGCGAAACAGTCAAGACTTTGTAACACGTTGTGTCAAATTGTCTAATGTCCTTCTTTGCACATTATTACCTACTTCCTTGTTGGTTCTTATTTGCAAAATGTGGGGTTCTGTTTCATTCTCTAAATGGAATCTGTTTCGAAAATGAGAATAATTGTTTTCGACCAAAAGTGAAACAGACATGCTTTGTTTCTTAATAGTGTGGATAAGATGATGTGTCAACGAGGTTCTTTAAGTCAATTGTAATAGTGTTACTGTGTTACTAAATATTTATTGACGTATGAATCAAATGTTGTCATCATAGTTGGTTACAATAGTGAGATATGTATTTATTCTGTGTTCATTTCTAGTATTTAATATAAGCATTAGTCAAGACCGATACTGGGATATCATAAAGCCGGTATGGTCCTGATGTGGTTGAAGTGAACGCGCGTGTTTAGAGAAATCTGGGGCGACTGGTCTGATACAAACGTTTTTTTTTTAAGACGTCAAGTGGTTCATTTCTAAGGCATAATTTGAATTTACATGCTAATATATATATGTGTATATAAATATATATATATATATGTATATATATATATATATAAATATATATATATGATATTTTATTTAGTAACCACACCCCATCCTTCGTAGCCCATATTCCAAGGACCCGCCCCTGGCTATTGTTCAGTATTTTCTTATTAACAAAACACCTCCATCCCACCCCTACCCTACTCTTACCTGACCCCCCCCCCATCCGATATGATATTTACCTTTTCCTGGTAACCCAGTGTTTCAGATATCGTAGCTGGAATTGTTTGCATGGGTTGTACCTTATTGGTAGGTAATTCTTCCACCGTTGCCATGGTTACTATGTCGCTATCCTTGCTCACAATACCAAAGTCTCCTTGAACCCTTTCCCTGTACGTTGTCAAGAAGAGTAATCTGGGTAAAGTCTCTAGTAAGAGTTTCCTAAATTTCGGTCGCCTCAGAACTGAAATTTTGCTGTCTCCATATACGATTGTTATGTTGAACAAAGAGAAGGGTACGGCGAGACACGAAAGGACGAAGGTATTTGTGAGATAAGTTGAAATAATTGGAGCGTTTTTGCTCGCAGTTGGTAGTATGTTGGTGACCAGTAGTTGAAACACAGTGAGACCTAGGACCATTGATACACCAAGTCCGATCCTTTCACCGCTGTCAGGAGGTGCTAAAAACGTCGCATACGACATCAGACACAGTAAGGTAGATGGAATCACAATTGTTGTGATGTAATAGTTTGGATCTCGTTTCAAGGACAAGGAGTATATACCAGTTTGAAAAGTATGCAAAGTTCCACTAAATTCCAAATCTGCTTGATAATTGGTCGCGGTAAAAGCTAAAAGTTCCCATTGGTTGTTCACGATACTTGACGGATACCATGACGTAGTCGTTGTAAAATTCAACTCTCTTTTAGACTGATTCTCAGGGGTGAATATTAATAAACATGTCTGGGTGTCGAAAGGAAAATAGTATATTCTGAAATCAAAAGATAAAAATAAAATGTGTTAATTGATCGGGAAGCTAAATTCAATACAATTTTGATCAGTTTTATGTAACTAGATAGAAAGGAGCTGTATAAGAGTGTAACTGGTTTTGCATTTAAACATTTTTACATTATTCATGTATATTTAAATTTTAAACATTATCATCGTCTTAAATGAGCAGAGTGAATAAAAATATAATTTGTACACGGTTTCAAATGTTTCCAACATTGGCTGCAGCTGTTAACTTTGCCTCATGATTCAGCATCAATTTGATTATTATGTTGAAGTTTTACCTTTAAATCCAATTAAAGCACCATTTTGCGTTAGATTTTAACAGTCTTAAGAAAATAGTTTGATAGTACTGTAAATAATGAGACAATCATGACAAGGTACTTCTCTTGCCAGTCTTTGTAAGATGAATAAGGGTGAGGTCAATTTTAGAACAAGTTTCAGAGACCGTTTCAGTAACGTTCATGCTTTACAAGGAAAGGTAGCCGATACTCATAGCTGGTACATTAACTACTGTTAATGTCCTGTAACGCATGTTACCGTGTTACGAACACAAAGTAGTAACTACCGATGCATGGTTGTGGGATGTAAAAAGTAGTTGCTGTACCAACCATTGAGTGCGAGTTCTGTAATACGCAATTCTAAAATGAAGTCGTATCCAATCGTTTTATGCTATAAGTAGGCATATGGATATACCCGAACATGGCCCTTTTTTCGTTAACGGCAAGACGAATTGGCAAAATTTAAAGATAGGTGTGACTTTGAATCAAGCGGTACCGTACCTCATTTACTTCATCCCGTAGGCATTCTCATATTCATAGACTACTTGTCCAGTCACACAGTTCTTTGTCTTACATGGGAACAAGATAACAGCGTTGTAGTTGTTACAGTGCCACTTTACCGTGTAACGAACACAACGTAGTAATTACTGATGCACGGTTGTGGGACATGAACAGTAGCTGCTGCACCAGCAACCGGGTATGAGTATCGGGTGGGTGCAAAGAGTCTCCGATGTACTGGTAATGTGATACTGTGACTATACAACTGAACGACCCGACATATTTAAACTTACTATAATTATGTAAACAAGTGCAGTTAGCAGGCCACACGGAATGCAGTACGCGGTGCTAGTCAAAAATTAAACCTATTGTTTTAGTACTCACTTTACCTTACTGTTGTACTACCATGTATACTGTCGTGCATTTTCCTACCGTCAATTGACTAAAATATTTGGAGGTAATAGTTGACAAGAAGTTGATGAGAAAATGATTGCAATATGATTAACGAAGGCTGATTATTTCATTATAGTTTTAATTATAGCAAAATCTTTGTGCAATGTTATGACTTTCATGAATCACTACTCTTGTTAACACGAAACCGCTCGTGTGAGTTTTTCTTTTTTAAACGCATATTATTGTCAAATGAAATAACACAGTTTTATTTACATGATACTGGCATCTGTCAATATACTCTCTTGAAGGCCGGTCCATACCATGAACAAGAGCCACAGCTGCATTTGTGCTTTTTTGCTCGTAATTGTTTCGTTGCCTTAAGGGCGAAAAAGTAGCTTTTGGAGATAAATAAATATGTGCTCATCAACCAAGTATTACTTGCTATCTACATTTCATATTCAGTAACAAACCAGTGAGTAACGGATCTAAGTGAGGCTGAACCCACAAAGTCATACCACATGTACATGATGACCAATTTAAATCACCGAGTTCATAAATTGCTATGTTTCTTACATCATTTGACATTGTGTAGTTTGGATATAAGGAGTTCCTAAGACCACTGAACCATCGTAATACAATTTGATGGTACCCCTGTCCACCGTGACTACCTGCATTCCGTCCAATTTCACACTGTGAATTAAATGAAAAGTAACATTTTCAATACGAGGAATCAAATTATATAATTTCCCGCTGAAATCAATGAAAGTTATCTATATGTCAACATATAACAAAAACATCTTCCTGGTGATAAGATTGCTCATATTCTTTATCCATGTTATGATGTGAATGAAATTAATTAATAGCAGCTTTTGTTTTGCATTCATGTTCGTTTATATTGCTTTTAATTTTCATTTCCCTTTCACTTTTACCACCGTTTAAAGAAACATTTATTAAATTGTCTAACTCTTCTTCTCGTTGCCTCTTTTCTTTCCTCTCTAAACTTTCTCGTCTTCTACATATTTTTTTCTAAGTTAATACTTATGGCATGTATTTTTATTATCCTATGTTTGTTTTACTCTAAAAATCATAATGGAAAATCACTTGAGTAAGCAGCTTGCGCACATTGATTTTCCAAGCCAACCGTAGAAACATATAGGGCAATTTATTCCACATGTCAGCGAGTCAACTGAAGTCTAAACGATTATATACTGTTTCGAGTTTCTTGGGCTAGTCTCTAAACTCAAACTCGAAATTCTAAAGTCAGAAATATACTAATTATAATTATTTCTATAATATCCTTTCATTACATATTTATTTGAGTTACTTACGCGTATGTGAGAACTATGGATGGTGTCCAAATTTCATCGTAGTAAACAATGACGTTATCAGAGCCTTCGAATTCATTGGGATCCCAAGTTAGTCGTTCGTCTCGCCAAGTCTATAGACATGAGATAAATACATGATTGTGCGCAGGGGGGAATAGCCTGAATCTTACAGCCTCCCCCCCCCCCCCTTAAAGAAATACATAAAAATGAATACTGGAAGCTGTAGATGTTCATGGGTGACACTTATTAGGTTTTTAACCTGTATCTATTACAAGGCGTATACACAACTCCCTTTACGAATAAAAGAAATTGCTGCATGTTTGTTTTTTCTTTTCTAAAAATGAAATATTATGATAGCTTACTTTCATTTTGTATATACATTTAGCATTCCGTTCCTTACTACCAGTGTGCGTTTATTATTAAAATGTTTTTAAAGATACTGTCACATCATTTTAATGGTCGGTTTCTTCCAACATTAGAAGAAAAACTAAATTTATCGTAACCATTTGCATGCGTGTAACAATTGAAAAATAAATATCCATTTGGCACTTTGAAATATGTCCTCGTTCTTAAAAAACAAATACGGGTGAAATAAAGCTACAATACTTCAGAGTGAATTGAATGACAGTACTCGTGAGTAGTCTTTCTTTATCAGCTATTAATTCAACTTTCATTATGATCATTTAATTAAAATTAACTTTCATGCAATTAATCGAAGCTTACGGTCAACATAACCTGCCGACTATATTAGAGTCTTTTTAAGAAAATCAATCTCATCAATCTCATCACTATGTTTTTTATTCTTGCTTAGATAGTAATTTCATGATAAGTGAACATATCTTGATTAATTGGAAATAAATTAAAACACAAGACTCGGGAATGAGTCTATTTTATATCAGCTACATTATTTTAACTTTCAATAATATATTTTTTATTAAATTAACTTTCATAAAATTATTCGAGTTTAACGTAACATAAAATGCGACGAAATTATTGTACTTTTGAGTAGACAAAATTGCATCACTATTTATGTGTGTGCTTAGATAGTAATTTCATGATAACTTAACATTTCTTGATTAATTGGAAATAAATGAACTATTAAGTTATTGAATTAAATTTACACATACACACAGTCTTATACACTTGAAATTAAACTCTTATATTTAAGGAATTATAATAGACCGCGCATTAAGTGTCTTCAAATGATCATGTTAGACAATACACAACAACTTGTATTCAATCTGCACGTACATGTCAGACTTATAATTAGACTACGTATTCTATAAAATTTCTCTCTGATAAAGTTCGACCACTTCTATTTATCAAGTACTGTGGAAAGTATAACTTTACCGAGATGCTAAGTTGATGAAGTACTTCGTTATTTGTGATCAATTCACGATAAATGTCTGTAATTTTCGGAAGTTACCGTAACTGTTCTGAAGATATATCAATCAAAGACTGGTATATTTATACCACAGACTTACATCGAGTTCAGTGCTATAGTTACTTAGTATTGTAATTAATTTGAGTATGTAATTTTTAAAATGTATTTTTATTATTATTAACATGCAACAAAAACATTTACCAACGTTATCCAGGAGGCTGTCGTTATCGTTTGGTCCTTTTCATTCTGTAAGTAACACAATGTAATTACACGATAGACTGAATTTCACATAAATGTTCAAAACAATAATAAACACACAAAATTACCGCGTTACTATTTATATCTTGATTTCAAATGATTTATAAATACGTAAATTCCCCCCCCCCCCCGCAAAAAAAAAATGTTAAAATATAACGAGCTTTTAAAAGAAAGGCTATCACTTATATCTAAAAACCGATTTTGATATATTACATAAATGTTTGGTACAAGAAAATTTAAAAATCTACCATTCATTAATTGCAACTAAGATTTCAAAAGTTTGCAATGAAACGATTTACAGAATTAACAATACTTATATTTTCTAATTTAATTTTCAAATATTTGACCAATTACATCATACGTTATAAATTATTAATAATAACTTCCTTCCTTATGCTTCCAATAAATCTAACATTTTCAATCAGTGAGCATATAGGTACAGCATCCTATTATTTAAAATAATTCGTTCATTTCTTAATATTTGTAAATCTGGAAGAATACAAATAAATGGAAGAAGAATAAGATTGTTTTTTCAGTTTAAATGCTTTTTTGAGTACTTACCAAGTCTACCATTGCGTAAATTTGCAACGATAATGTTACATTGACAGGATCGCTGGCATTTAGGACTGGTCTTTCTCTGGGAGAATATCCCGGCTGGTTCAAGACATATTCTCGAATCCTTCCCTCTGCATTTTTCCTAGCAAAAGCTTATATTTGGATGTAAGATTTTAAGCAAAAATATTTGTTGCAAATTCGGAACATGTATATATATATATATATATACATACATATACATACATACATACATACATACATACATATATATATATATATATATATATATAATAAAATGCGGTAAGATATGTGAAATTATGAAATTCAAGGATTAAATACTTTACTAACATATTTAAACTGTTATTAACCCTCACAGCAATAAATATAAAAATAGACAAAAGTATTGCAAATTGTAACGATTTAGCAATGAATATGGTATTGTAGTATGAACAATTGTCTCTACAATTCAAAGACATTAGAAAATTTCTTTCGTAAATGTACAAATATTGTTAATCATATCCAAGTTGTGTCATCACCCGATAATAAAATATTGAGAGATGATGAAACCAAATTAAATATTTTGATCGGTTTGGAAGTTTAAAAATGCTTGGTGACATTTATAATAACCTTAAGTAACGCCAAAAAGAAAAAATTCATCTTTACAGGAACAACATTCTATTCCTGTTCAATCAATTAGTAACGTAATTGCAAAATTGGTAATTTTATCCAAATGTCCGTTTGAAATATGAATAAACTATTAAAGTAATTATAACAATAATGACTAATCCAAAAGCAGAAATATAACTGTGAATCTTTTGTACATTTTCAGTCTTTCATGTACTGGACTTTCATTTGTGTCCTGTTAGTCTATTAAGAATTGTTACTTTTTTGTTATTTCTTTTAGACAGTTATTTAGCTTTTCTTCGTCACTGGATAATAATATTAAAGTAGCCTTACGTAATATCTGTGAAGATTCACGACATTTACAAAAAACTCACCAGGTGTTGCGATGATGAGCAAAAAAACGTACAACTCCATATCCCGCAGATGAAATATATAGCAAATAGTGAAAAGTTGAAGTCGACCAGCGGTAGATATCACCAGTAATGAAGATAACTTGAAAATATGACACATTTACCGTTTTTTTCACTCTTGTTAGAATTTTCTGAATTTTAAGTATGACTGACGAATGATACCTTGCTACCAATAAGAAGCATAATTCCAATAGACTAGAGGACTTTTCACTTGAAGTAAGCAAATAAAGTTTGAGATGGTAATTTCCTGCGGTAAACATATCATGTAGCCATATGTTTGCTAATAACGAGAAAACGGGTCGATATCTGAAAATGGTTAAGCAACCAGATAATTAAATGGTTGCTTAACAATTTTCAGATATCGATCTGCTTTCTCGTTATTAGCAAAGGTTTCGCTTATGTTTTGCATCTTTTCACTCGTTCGTGTCTTTTGAAACACCACTCCTCTAGTTATTAAATCCACTACTTTATTAAATAGTCCAACCATTAGAACCTTGTTCGTGTGAGATGTTATAAAGGAGCTTCCAGTTTTGATTTGGACCTACATTTTGATGGGCTTTTAGTAAAGAGTAGAATTGACAATGTTTATCCTACAAGTTTTATACAGTAGAAACGATTATTATTTACAATAACCTATGCTTAAATAGACACTGATTGATAGGAGCAAAAATATCATTCTCGTAAACAAAGCAAATTATTCCAAATCCTTGAGTGTAGAATTAGAACTTTTATAGCCCTTGTAACAAAAGATTGTGTTAAGGGACGATATTTTTAATGTTGTTAAATTGTGGTTAGAACACTTGATCGCAATTAAGTAATTATTCACGTTACTTGTACTGCCCCACCCGATACCCACAAAGATTACAGTAACTACTATAAATCTTAAAATTTTTGTACCAGAGTAAAAACTGGATCGTGCTATAAATTTTAGCGTGTGCTATTAGGATTACAGAAAGAACTAAGGATATGTGTTATTCCAACAAATCCAGTTGTTTGGTAAGCTGTGATTTAACGCATTTCATAACAATACAAAATAATTTCAATTTATAGTAGGATTCCTTAAATATGTTAGTGAAGAACAATAAAAAATGAAGTCAATTAATTTTCTTAAAGAAAGGAGACCGCTGTACCCTATATTAGCTATGAATGAATTATTTAACTGCGTTTCAATGTGAAATTAAAATCACAACTTTGTAACCAATATTATTTTTGACCAATAAACACAATGTAGACTTACGTTAAATAAACTGTTAAGAAATTATGTTACTAAGTTTGTTCCTGGCAAACATCAAAATACTATATTTTGTATCTAGTACTACAATGAAACCAAATAATTGAAAAACAGATATATACATAGATTATTCATCTCCATACAGTGATGCGAGCTCTGCCAATGTGACAACAAGTACAACACCAAAAGCGATTAAAAGCAAAGCAGAACAATCCTGTACATTACCAAACCATCTGTGCGAGATTCAAGTTTTACATGCAAAGAAAAATCGAAATAAACGATCATAAACAATTAGGCAGAAACCCAAAGTGGAAAGGTGGCAATAAATTGACGCTCAGACATTTTTAATTTCTAACTGTGTCATTGTTTTCAATTAATTAAACGTACTCACATCATGGATGTGTTAATGACGTTAAAGGAGCTGGCGTTTACCATTTAGAATATGCTTTCAATAATACAATTTAATCGCCTTCTTCTAAATAATACATTGAAAGGCGTCTGTTGACGATATGTTACTGTAAAACATATTAAGAACCATGGACGGTTTACTTGAATTGATTCAAAGCCAATCCACTAGAAATATGTGTGTAAGATTTTATTCATGGACAGTTTTACTAATCTATGAAAATTACTTTGTAAATAACTATATAATTTAAGAACGATCATTATACAATTTTTAGTAGATATTTAAGAAACTAGCAGTCTATAGCATATGTAATGTAGCATTTTCATGGTGTTATTTAGCCAAACCGACAGTTCGTTAGTATGGACACTGACAATATTTATTACAAAGGGGAAAATGAGGTATTATCTTTTGCTTGCATTATGTGGCATATATTTGATGGTAATACGCTGCGAAGGGAACCTACTTACAAGATCTAAGAACGCATAAACGTGCAACTTTAATTCTACATTCAATGAATCATTTAAGCTGAGCACCGGTCTGTCTCCGACAGAATTGTCAGACTGCTGTAATAAATATCTGCAAATCCGTCCTTGCATTGATTATTATTTTTTGCTTACATTAAGAAGACAACAGTACATTTAAAAAAAAAATATTATCACACATACAGCTGTTGAAGTATTTACCTGTTAGAAGTTGTTCTTTCCTTCATACAATCCTTGTAACATCCATACTGTAGCTTCCTGGCTAAAGTCTACATGACATTGTTGATTCATATCTATCCATTCAGTCATTTGTTCATCCATCTATTTATCCATACTACATTACTTTATTCTTCGCTCTTAGTATCCATGCATTCTCCTAATGCTTCTTCCCTTCATTCTTGAAATCCTGTGATGTCGTTTTGAGGATACCGCTCTCTGTTGTGCTTGTCAATTTATTTTGAGACAATGTATTATGGCATTGTACGCGACATGCATGAAGAAATGGCTAACCTTAACAAGGGAGCTGCTACTCGTTAGCAGCTCCCTGCCTTAAGTACCAAAAAACACCTAGTTTATTGAGAACCCGAGGCTCACCTCAACTACCAAGCATCTAGTTTACTGAGCACCCTATTTTGAAGTCATCACTGGAGTGTTCAACCATGCACCAATGATAGTTGAGGGTGCTCAAAGTTTTTCTTTACCGTCCAAACCTTGAAAGAATGATAGACTATAAACGTACTCGATGAATTGCCCCTTACCAAAGTTACTGACAAACACCACCAACCTCTCTCTAACCAGATAACTTCACTTGGACATAATTTTGTAGTTTTCTTAACTAGAAAACATTTTTTTTTTGCTTACTGCTACAATACTAATTATATCATTCAAAAATTGAAACTATAATCGACTCGACAACACAAATAAGAAACGAAATCAATTACTATAAGCAAAAGCTTACTATCTCACACACGAGAGCAACTGTTTGACAATACCGTTAAACTTTAAACCTGGAATACTTGTTATTTCTTTCTGTGAAGGTTGCATTTGTAAGTTTGTTGTTGTTATGTGTCACTTACAGACTGAGAAAATGAAATCACAACTAACAACTTACACCAGGTAATACGTAGATATATCGTTGAAGATTAGGCAAAAATGTTCATGCCATCAAATAATTTTAATAAAACGATTATTCAGTAACCTATATTCGACAATACTTAATTACTTTTTTTGGAGGCGAAACTGAGCTTTATTTGATGTAGTATGTTGCCCTTTTCCTGACTTCTATCCTCTATGGTGGCCATCTAATTAGGTTTTGTAGTGGCACACACATTATTCCTATTGCATGGGCTCAAGAATGTACACACGGAAACGTCTAAAGTGGTGCTTTTAATGATTATTGACCCTCTTGATTGTCAGCTTTATCAATTACAGGGTAAACTAACATTTGAGTCCTCAAACAGACCACATCAAGTAAAAAAGAACTAATTATGGACTCTATTCTGTTGATTTTGCAGACATTTCCGTTGTGTGCTTAGTCTGTTTAAGAAAAAGAATATAATCAGTTATTTAACACTGACAAAATTAACTTTAGACATTGTTTTACAAAATAGGTACTCAATCTTTCAATTTATACTCTACTCTTAAAATTATAGACAAATACGCTTGGGATGCTGATTGAGTTATCTAACGTTTAATTTACCCCAAAGAAAACGTTTAAAGAAAACTTGAAAGCTGAGAATAAAAGTAAATGGTAATAAAATATCGTAATCTTGCTGTTTGTAAGGATTATATATATTGTAATTTCCCTTTTTTTAAATTTGTAATGTTTCCTACAGGTAACATTGTTCCCTACTGTTTCCTACAGGGCATATCATATATTATATATCATATATTTTTTTAAACAATGATTTTTACACTTATCAAGAGACAATATAGTCATACGAACATACTTAGAATGAAACAATGACAAGGTATTTACATGGCATTGAAATATATGTAATTGTGTGGCAGGCCTTGCCACATTTTGACAAGTTTTCACTAACTTCTTTGTATGTAACGTCTCTAAAAGAGGTTTCAGCAACTTTCTTCCGTTCGTCCAAGATCTTGCTTAAAGAGCATTATCACAAATACAGTGACAGCAAAGAACGCAATGATGAACAAAATCAGGAACAATCTATCCATCACCAAGGCAACCGTCCGCGCTTCCAGTTGCGCCTGTAATGGTAACATGGAAAAAAAAGAGAAACAATCACTCGTTTATCTGGTTATAAGGAGTTGTTTGCACCAAATGGTAAAATATATTGGCAGGCATATCGTTCCAAGCAACAACAAAAAAAGGTAATAAATTGCACTGAATCATATCATAATATATCATATCATATTATATGTTACATGACTTCATCATTGAATCATGTTACCTACATATTATTAAACCAATGAAAAGTCAGCATTTCCATTAATCTGTCGGGTGTTTTTACCTTCTCACTAGCTGATAACTTCTCCGTTTGCCTTCCTGGCGACGGCGGTGGCAAAGGCGTTGGTGGCAAAGGTGCCTCGTGGTTCTTCTTTGGCGTTCCTTCCGAAGTTGACAAGGTAATAACTTCATCCATCTTATTGAAAAGTGGTTTTGGTTTTACGACAATGAGTACGCTATGAACTCTGTCTCGGTAAGTTGGCATGCAGAACATTTTAGGCAGTATCTCTAGCAGGATGTTCCTACACAATGAGTACTTCAGGACCCATAATCGACTGTCTCCATAAGCTATGGAAATGTTAGCCAAAGAGAAAGGAACAGCGAGACAGGCAAGAATAAAGGTTGCAGTCAAATAATTGCCGATAATCGGAGGCGTCTTGCTTGATGATGGCAATGTATCCACGATAAGCAACTGGAATACAGTTAAGCCAAGTACCATTGATACACCCAGTGATATTCTTTCGCCGCTATCAGGTGGAGCCAAAAATGTTACAAATGCCATTACACAGAGACAGGTTGAAGGTAGGAGGAGAGCAGTAAGATAGTAAGTAGGGTCTCTTTGGAGATGAACGCACACTAGTCCAAGTGAATAATTATCAACATGGCGTCCTTTTATGAATTCTTCATGTTGAGACACCCAGTTGACCACGGTTACATTGAGGAGGTCCCATTGATTGCTAACAAGACTGTGTGTCTGCCCTGGCTGGACAATGTAGAAATAAACTTGATGAGCAAGCAAGTTGTCTGGGAGATAACTAAAAGGACAATGTTGCGTGTCGAACGGAAAGTATGTGATGCTGTAAACAATAAAGAAGAAAGGTAAACGTGAACAGTAATGCGCGTTCTAGCCAATCATTATGAGGAAACCACAGCTATAAGATATAACTTTTCGTAAGTAACCATAATATTCAACAACAAAAAATCGTATTATCAGTTAACCATAAAATCAGCGCTTCAAGCCACGTCCAA
The DNA here is from genome assembly GCF_037975245.1 of Apostichopus japonicus. Taxonomy (NCBI): domain Eukaryota; kingdom Metazoa; phylum Echinodermata; class Holothuroidea; order Aspidochirotida; family Stichopodidae; genus Apostichopus; species Apostichopus japonicus. The sequence goes on from NC_092561.1 coordinate 18,050,100, forward strand.
CTATCCATGTTATTTTTAGTCTTGCCGTTGACATGATCAAATCAGACAACAAATGGAATCGTTGTGACGGTAGTATCATTCTTTTGGAAGTTGGAGCATTATGGAATCGGCGTCTTAGCTAGATAACTTCTAGTAAACAACTTAACACGCTACTTTGATTCATACGATGTGACACATGTTTAACTTTCTATTCTAACGTTTATAAATATTCAATATGTCATTATCATGACATTAATTGACTTTCTAAACTTACATGATAGGGCATTGTGTAGACTGGACAACAGCAGTCCCGAGCTGAACGTGACCATTTGACGTCAGTAAGATAGATCCTTCTGAGTTTACTATACCAAGAGCTTTTTCACTCAATCTGGATAAAATAAAATAAAATAATCCTCTAAAATAACCCTTAATAATATACCAAGTCGCCTTAGAGAGGTTTCCAAGGTGTCGTTCAAATTGTGTATTATTTTTATTTTGTAATAGCATTACTGGTATGTTTTTCAGCTTCAGTGTTTTCCTGTTCATATGACCATGACTAAAACTTTATATTTACATTTTATGTTAGTAGAGTGTAATGCAGTGTGTTTTATTCATTACAGCATCTAAACTTTTGGGGACTATATTTTACAGAGACAATGTCTCTTTTATTTTGTTATGGACGCAATGTAGCGTCTCTGATCAGTTACTATGTTCTTATCTAAAAGGATTCTACTAAACATCTACCTACGTTAGCCTCTTTTCAGTAATATAGACAAGAGTACTTACGAGTTGCTCAGGAATATCTTTGGTGTCCAAATTTCGTCAACGTACATATGTATTAGATCAACGCCGCTGAAATTACTCGGATCCCATGACATACGCTCATCTGTCCAGGTCTGAAATAAAAATATGCAAATGTGATTAATTGTTATCATAAATAAACATTTATTTTGATACTTTCAAGTTGTGCTCACGATAGTTAGCACCTGTCAGTGCTGAGAAATATGTAACTCCTCATTTTAAGTCATCTCTGTAGAACATTAACAAACGAGTGACATCAGAATGGGAAATAATTTTACTCTTTCACTTGTTAGTTTGTTTGTAAAGATTTTCCAAAGTTTTTCAACTACTGTTCCAGCAAATTGTTTGTTTCCAATAATTGTCAACTACGGTTTCAGCAAATTGTGTCAGCAGATTTTATTTGAATATATCACTAAATAGCGTAACTATTATGACAACATATATTTGGAATTAGTAAAATATCAAGTGATGTAAATTTAAAAAAATAAAAATTTGACTAATTGTACGAAACCAAACTATTAAATCAGCTTTCAAAGCTAAGATTCTATCGATATTAACCCATCTGAAATGTCAGCAAGTAACATAAAACTGAAAACATTTGAAAAGTTGAAAAGTTACAAGTGTGTTTAAAGATCACGTAACATTTTCAACACAAGTTGTTACCATTGTCAACCAAGAAGCAGTCGTTAGTATTTGATCCTTTTCATTCTGGAAAGAAACAACACAAATAGAAATATGACTTCTGTATTCTTGTTATTGTAATATACAATTAAAACTATGGGTAATAAACTTGAGCAAATATTAAAGAATATTTAATGTCACTCGGTTGCAGTTGGCTAACAAGTCTCTCAAATCTTTTCTACTTGTGTGGCGTAGATTTCAAAGAAAGACATTGGTCCTATAGTGATTGTTTGTCTTCTACTAAATGATGTGTTTACTAACTTCTTTACAATATTAGTCTCATTCACATCTTACACACTGCGTAGTTATAATTTGTTACTTCGTATTTATGAATTTCTTAAAAATGGTACACCGAATAATAATTAATTATCAATAACAAAATTTCAATTTGTTTGATAATTTTTTTTTAAAAGGTCAAACTCAAAAAAAGTCATTATGTGTAGCTAATTTAGAAAGCCAATCGCGCCCTGCTCACCAGATCAAGCATGGCGTAAAATTGGACCTTTAGTCCTACAACTACAGTATCACTGGCGTTCAGAACTGGTCTGTCCCTCGGTGAATAGTTTTCTTGATTTAATAAAAAGTGGCGAAGCTCTCCTTCAGCACTTCTGGGGTACCTGGCTGCAATACCTGAGAAAAGACAATTATACCGTACATATCACTCTTTTAATGTGCGGAAATAAAATAACATTCTTGTTATGACACCCCAATCAAATTTACGGAACCCTTTAAACAGATATTCGTAGACTGTAGAATAAACGTGTCTGTGCAGTTCGAATATATGGTGTTGATCACATTCAAAACGTTGAATTAAACAATCGATATCAAATTGAAATAAAGAGTAATATGTGACTGTCCCTTTTGTAAATTAGATAGCCAATAGGAAAGTCATACTGATAAGTCCTACGGTACATTAATACACTAAATTCATACTAGAAGCCAGTAAAATTTTCATCATATTGGGTAACCTGCAACACACTACAACATTGTCAGATGTATTCGTGTACCGAGGATTATTGTGACAGTATTATTTAATACAGCAGCATTTGCGATTGACTTGGCAGTCTTGTTGATCACACTTTTACTGAGAAATCTTAGTTTATATATCCATCATCTAATTATCACACTGCCTTTATAGCGATATGATACCAAGATTACAAATTAATACAATATCGCTAAGAACTGTACGATAAAACTAACAAAAGTGATAAATAAACATTCCTTTTCTTTTTTTAATTTCCTTTCCGACTTTCTTAAGTATGTAGCGCCAAACACGTTTACATGGTCATAGATATCATTCTATACTATTGAATCTAACTTTGACTGATTTTTTAGCAACGTCGTCCGGTTTTTAAGGCAACGAGGTAGCATTAAAGTAACAACCTTCCGTCCGTCCGTCCGTCCATCCGTCCATCCGCCCGTACAACCTTTGTACTTCTGGCCTATTTTATGTTGTTCTTTAAATTTCGAAAGAATTAAATGAAAGATTTATTCGTCCAATTGCTTGATCGCTAAATAAATTTCACGTATGGCATGTGATTCGCATGATTACAGTCACGATGACTACTTAAAAAAAGGTAAATGATATATCCAACATATAACATATATTAAGTTAAAATAATATCGTACCTGGTACTATAAACAGCAAAATACAGGTAGTGAGAATATCCATTTTAGAGTGAACTGCATGTCACCTGTTTCCAAAGTAATCAGAGAATGACAAAGCAATGACTATAACCTTTGCGGTCACCTGGAGCGATTTAATATATTACCTTGCTGACTAGAGTTAATCAATGTATGTGTGTTTGCAGACTTTCAATCTCAACGCAAAGACATTATGACTATTTGATAGGGAGAAAATAAGGAGGTAGTTCAAGAATAGAGAACACCTCATGTTATAACGAATACGAATAGTTTATTATCAAAAACACTGCAGTAAAAAGAAATGTGTTGAAAATTTTTCTCAATAGTGAATATTATGTTAGGGAGCCTGGTATTGGTATATTGCTTCATTCTCATTTTTGAAAAGACAGAAAATATGTTAATATATCTACGGTAGTAAGGTTTGGATAGAACAAACAAATCATTAAGAAAATGTTTTTTCTCCAAATGCAAGTGGCCAAAAACCGGTGTTAATGGAGGACCCATTGCCACACCATCTACTTGTTTGTAGTCATTACCTTTTAGTCGGAAATGCGTTTGTGGGGTTGCAAACACGAACAGTTTTCTAGAGGTCTCGCCTATCAACATCAATATCTGGATAGTTTTGCATGCTAACATCGATGGCACTATCAATGTGTTCAGATAGTGGAATGTTAGTGAACAAACTGACACCATCGTACGACAACATATATTGATCAGACATGTCCATTGAGTTAATTTCTTGGACAAATGAGGACGGATCATATGTGCAATAATAAAAACAAATGTAGGGTGAGATAAGAACACTCAAAACCTTGACCAGGTGGCAATTGTAAGTACCGAGACTGGATACAATAGAATGGAAGGTAGGACATGTTTTACTATTATTGCATCTGTAAATGTTGGGCAGTCCATAAATTCTAGCGGGGTGAGAGCCTGTAGAGTAAATGTTTATATAGAGTTTCCTGAGAAGTCTCTCTAAATGTCCCTCTCTGTATAAAGTTGGATCAGTATTTGTCTTGAACCTTGTTTCATCATTGATCATTTGACTGATTCTGGCGTTGTAAGCTTGACGATCCACCAAATAACTCAATTACCTTAGTCAGGTTTCAAAATTACAAAGCTTGTACTCTTTTTTAGTTTTCTAAGATCTTTATACTTGTACAATTGGATACATATCTCCTTATGTTCTCCCTATTAATTAGTCATAACTTCGTTGCATTGAAACTGAAAGTCTGCAAACATACATAAATCGATTAACTCTAGTCAGCAAGGTAATATATTACTGCCGGCGACCAGTAAGGTTATAGTCAGTGCTTTGTCAGTCTCTGAATACCTTGAAAACAGGTGGCACGCAGTTTAGTCTAAAATGGATATTCCAGCTATCTGTATATTGGTGTCTATAGTATCAGGTAAGATATTATTTGAATTAAAAATGTTATATGTTGAATAAATAATTCTTTATTGTTTTAGTAGTCACCGTGACAGTTTGTATTCATGCAGAACCTTGAACGTAATCACATAATGTTTCGTGAAATATACTGAGCAATTAAGCAATCGGTAGAAGAAATCTTTCACTAAATATTTCGAACTTAAAACATGACATGAAATAGGCCAGAAGTACAAAGTTGAATTTAAAATAACGGTACGAGAGGTTTTTACTTAACATTTGGTAAATCTTTGACATAACCGGATGAGGTTGATAAAAATAAACTGAAGTTTGTTTCAACAATGAAGAATGATAATGGAATTAAGAGTATTAATTTGTCGTTTGACTGAGCAATATTAATTTTCTATTGGCTATCTAATTAACAAAAAGACAGTCACATATTACTTTTTGTTCAATTTGATGTCGATGGTTTATTTTAACGATTTGAAAGTGATCAACAACAAATGATCGAACTTTACAGACACATTTCCTTTACAGTCTAAGAATATATATTTGTTAAAAGAGTTCCGTAAATTTGTTTCGGGGTCTCGTTAATGGTTTATAAATACATAACAACAATGGTGTATTATTTCTGTACATTTATAGACTGGTATATATGATATGATTGTCTTTCTCAGGTATATCAGCCAGGTTCCCCAAAAGTGCTGAAGGCGAGCTTCGCCACTTTTTATTAAACCAAGAAAACCATTCACCGAGGGAAAGACCAGTTCTGAACGCCAGTGATACAGTAGTTGTAGGACTAAAGGTCCAATTTTACGCAATGCTTGAACTGGTGAGCAGGGAGCGGTTGAGGCGCGTTTCAAAATTATCCACACATAATGACGTATTTGGTATTGACCTTTCGAAGAACGTTTTGTCAAACAAATCAAATTTTGTTTTCGATAATTAAATATTATTCGTTGTACTATTTATAAGAATTTATAAATATGAAGTAACATATTATAACCGAGTAATGTGTTACATGTGAATAAGACTAATATGGTGTATTGTTAAATACTTTTATTTAGAATAGAAAATTCACCACAGGACCAATTTCTTTCTTTTCAAACTCCGCGTCACACCGGTAGAATATAATTGAGATTTCATTATCTATACTTGTAATTGCATTTTACCATAACATGAATTCAGAAGTCATACTTTTATTTGTGATTTTTCTTTACAGAATGAAAAAGATCAAGTACTAACCACTGCTTCTTGGTTGACCATGGTAAGAAGTAGCGTTGGCAATTTTACGTAGTCTTTACACACACTTTGTAAATGTAAACTTTCGACTCTTCAAATGTTTCAGTTTTATATTACATGCTGAAATTGCAACTGACTTACTTAAGATTGAAAAAAAAGCTTGAAAATTGTTTCAATAGTTTTGTCTTTAGTCTAAGTTAGCTTATGATTTCGAATTTGTCATCACTACGATATTATTACTAATTAAAATATATTTTGTCTAATAGTTTGGCTATTTAATGATATAATCAAATTAAATCAACGACAATTTGCTTTACGAGCAAACAAAGAAATGGAAGAATACAAATATTCCCCAGTCTAATGTCAAACTTTCCTTAAACAAAGATGGTTTAAAATAAGAAGTTACATATTTTTCAGCACTAAACTGTAAACTATCTCTAGCAAAACTTGAAAAATATCATAATAAATGTGTTTATTGTTTTCATTTCTTGAATACAATTAATCACATTCGAACATTTTTTATTTCAGACCTGGACAGATGAGCGAATGTCATGGGATCCGAGTAATTTCAGTGGCGTTGATCTTATACATATGTACGTTGACGAAATTTGGACACCAAGGATATACCTGAGCAGCTCGTAAGTACCCTTGTCTATGTTACTGGAAAGAGGCTAACAAAGGTGGATGTTTAGTAGAATACTTGTAGATGAGAACATAGTAACTGGTCAGAGGCGCTACATTGCGTCGGTAAGAAAATTAAAAAAAAACAGACATTCTCTCTGTAAAATATATTCCCTAAAAGTTCAGATGCTGTAATGAATAACATATATTGCAGTACACTCTAGTAAAATGCAATATTAATATAATACTTTAGTCATGGTCATATAAATAGGTAAACACCAAAGCTGAAAAAGATTCCAATTGAGCGATGACAAAGGTAAAACAGTACTCAAGGAATATATCCGACCGCCACCTGTAAAACCTCTGTAACGCGACTCGGTATATTATTAATGGTTATTTTAGAGATTTTTCCGTTTATTTTTATCTAGATTGAGCAAGGACGCTCTTGGCATTGTAAACTCAGAACAAGGATCGATGTTACTGACGTCAAATGGTCACGTGTACTTCGGGACTCCTGCTGTCCAGGCTATACACTGCCCTATCATGTAAGTTTAGAAACCAACTAATGTCATGATAATGACATATTGAATATATATAAACGTTAGAATAGAAATGTAAACATGTGTCACATCGTATGAAAAAAAAGGTAACGTGTTTATTTGTTTACTGTAAAGTTCACTAGTTCAGACACTGATTCAATTACAATCCAACGTTCAAACAAATGATACTACTATTCATAAGAATTATATTTGTTGTCTGATTTAATCATGTCAACTGCAAGATTAAAAATAACATGTATGGTTAGAAGTGAGTAGAATCGTTATCCCTGTGGTGAGCTGATCACATGACTTTCGTTGAACACCAAGGTTACTTACGAATAGTTATATCTTATAGCTATAGTTTACCCAGAATGATTGGCCAGAACGCATATTACTGTTCTCGTTTACATGTCTTCTTTATGTTTTGCAGCATCACATACTTTCCGTTCGACACACAACATTGTGCTTTTAACTATCTTCCTGAAAACTTGTTTGCTCATCAAGTTGATTTCTATATCGACTCGTCACTGCAGCCACACAATCTTGATAGCAACCAATGGAACCTCCTTAATGTAAACGTGTTCAACTGGGGGTATCCAGTTGAAGAATACATAGAAGGACGCGAAAATGATCATTTTCAATTGGGCACACTGTGCGTTCATCTACAAAGAGACCCTACCTACTATATAACAGCTCTCCTACCTTCAACCTGTCTCTGTGTCATGACATTTCTAACATTTTTGGCTCCACCCGATTGCGGCGAGAGAATCTCACTGGGTGTATCAATGGTACTTGGCTTAACTGTATTCCAGTTGCTCATCGTGGATACATTGCCAACATCTAGCAAGACGCCTCCGATTATCGGCACTTATCTGACTGCAACCTTTATTCTTGCCTCTCTCGCTGTTCCTTTCTCTCTGGCTAACATTGCCATAGCTTATGGAGACAGTCGATTATGGGTCCTGAAGTACTCATTGTTTAGGAACATCCTGCTAGAGATCCTGCCTAAAATTTTCCGCATGCCATCTTATCAAGACAGAGTTCATAGCGTGCTTATTGTCGTAAAACCACAACCATTTTTCAATGAGAAGGATGAAGTTATTACCTTGTCAACCACGGAAGGAGCACCAAAGAAGAATCAAGTGGCACCTCTGCCACCAACAGCTTCTCCACCGCCGTCGCCAGGAAGGAATAGAGAGAAGTTATCACCTAGTGAGAAGGTAAGACAGATTAATGTAAATGCTCATTTTTCATTAGTTAGTAACATGATTCGATAATGAGGTCATATAACAAATAAGATCATATGATTCGTTATTGGAAAGAAATGCATGCTGAAGTATCAGACCATTTGGTGCTAGCAATTCCTTATAACTAAATTTAACCAAATTAAACCAATCATTTGTTTTTCCTTCCTGATTTCATTACAGGTGAAAATGGAAGCGCGTACAGTTGCCTTGGTGATGGATAGATTGTTCCTGACTTTGTTCATCATTGCGTTCTTTGCCGTCACTTCATATGTGATAATTCTCTTTAGGCAAGATCTTGGACAAACGAAAGAAACTTGTTGGTAATAAACAAAAAAGAAACCTCACTTTAGAGACATTGCAAATTAAGAAGTTATAGTTCAAAGCCATTGTCGTTTTTGCTAGAGACCGCAAACCTATGGGATATTTGCAAATTAATGGTATAAAAGCGTTAAATTTTGAAAAGTTGAAATCTTGTAATAATCTCGTAATCGTGAGGTTTCTAAGTATGTTTGCATGACCATATAGTCAGTTCAAAAGTGTTAAAGTCGTTGTTTCTAAATATGTAATATATATAGTATGTTTAATATGTCTTGTAGGAAAAAGTATTGTCCACTGGTTGATCACATCGATATATCACAGTAAACAATGACACGTGCTTCGATATTCCAAAACGCATGGAAATGATTTCCATGTGGTTAAGTGGTGGTATAAATATAGTGTATAACCGAATTAAACAAAAAAGGTAAAATTACAATATATCTGGTCTTTACAAACGTAACGATACATCATTACCATTTGCTTTCATTCTCAGCTTTAATTTCTTCTTAAAATCTTTTTTGGTAAATTAAAGGTAAGGAAACTGAATCAGTAGCACAAGCGTATTTGTCCATAATGTACAACAATATATGGAAATATTGATTAACTGTTTGTGTACAAACTTTCTAAAATTAATTTTATCAGTGTTAAATAACTGATTTTATTCTTTTTCTTAAAAAGACTAAGCAAAACAAAAAACATATTTCTGCACAATCAACAGAATAGAGTCCTTCATGACCTTCTGATTACTTGATGTTAATGAAATATTCAAAACAAAACATTAGGTGGCCAAAGTTGTCAACATTTTAATCATGGTATGATGAAACATTCTATCATTTTATCATGTTTTTCTAGTAACATCGTACTGGAACAGGAAAACCTTGGGTGTCGTCATGGCGATGTATTGAAAAAAAACCCACAATAACCACAATTGTGGACAGAAATTTGGGGAAAGTAGAGGACTTCAACTGCTATCAAACCTGTTATTATTGAAGCTAACAATCAAGTTGGTAAAATTTCATTATACGCACCACTTTAAACGTTTCCGTGTGTACATTCAGGAGCCAACGTAATGAGTATAAGTGTGTGCACCTAAAATAAAACTAGTTGGCAATCCTAGACTAACGAAGTGAGGAATAAATACAACATCAATTAATACTCAGTTTCGCCATGATTAAAAAAAAAGTACTTAAGTATTGTCGGACATAGGTCACTGAAGAATCATTATTTAAATTTATCTGATGACATGGACATTTTTGTCAACATTTTAACTATATATCTACGTATCACCTTCGTGATTAATTTCATTTCATGTAAGTTGCAAATGCATTTACTCCAACTGTAACTGACACGTAAATTAAAATAAACAAAACGGTCCTACGAATGCAACGTTGATCTAAACAGAAATAGAAAGAATAACTATTTCAGGTTATTTCAGGTTTAAAATTTAACAGAATTGTCAAACAGTTGAGCTCTCTTGTGCCAGATAGTACAATCTTAAAAACACATTTCTAGCACATTGGCCTCGTATCAATTCGAGTAAACCGTCCATGGTTAGTAAATATGGTTTAACGTAACATATTACGATGCATATTCAAAATGGTGATCGCCTGTTCCTTTGATGTAATTAACACATCATTCAGCAATTAGCAAGGCGGTTGAATGTTTCTCAGTCATGAATTGTGACATTGATTAAGCAATTTGATGGTAGTTATGTACAGCATGAATACAACACTCCGTCGGTACATTGCACATACGGCTAAACCCTTATTAAAGCGATGTATACAGTTAACACAGAATGATGTTTCATAGATTCACAACGAAACCGAAGTAATATCTGCTCGTTTTATGCGGAATCACATATCGATTTTGTCTGGAACCTGATAACAGGTTAACCTATTTTTAAATGTTCGTACTCTTTTTACAATTTTGTGAAACTGGATGTTTAAGCATGAAATAAGCGTAATATGTTGATGTTCTGATTTTAACATGCCTTGACTTTCAAAACTCTCATTGCGATATTTTCACTTTAATAGTCTTAATAACATAATCACTATCTTGACCAGTCACATTTGTATTCTAATGATGAGTAATATATTATTGGTTCAAACATTTTGGATGCTAACATTTGCGTTATATCTTTAATTGACACATTTATGCACATTTCTTTGGAAATGTATTTCATAACCTGCTCGTTTACTTTCATTTCATATGGAACGCAAAGGCAGTAGACGTAATTATTTTGCCGACTAACATAAAACGATTTTCAGAGTAAAAACATTGACAAAAGCTTGTTCAAATATTGAATACAAATCGATCCGTCATACCTATAAGAACTATTATTAATTTACCTTTTCTTTGCTTAAAGAGTTCGAGAATTGTCTAAATATCGCTACAAAAGTTAATTACCTGGCCAAACTCAAAACTGAGCGATGAGGCCATAATTCACTCCCTGCAAGGACTAATTAGATCGCCAGTAACATTATGTCTGATGATATGACAGAGGTTCTACTTCCAAATTTATTCTAGCAGGGAAAGTCTTTGCTTTTTCGTAATGTAGTAAGCTTTCTCGACCAGTTTGCCGTTGTATGTTTAATACTTATCAGTGAACAGTTTAGTTGCAGAGGGTCCGTCTCTTTGATCTTTACCAATAGAGTTAAGAGTTATCTTTTTCCATATATGCCTTGTATCAGGTTAGGCATAATATAAATATATTTGGCATGTATCAGAGGTTTAAAAGACACTTAGTAAGCTTTATCTGTTGTTAGAATTAGGTTTTTCTTAGACCGCAAATACTTATCTCACATTTGATGGTAAAATGCCATCTGGATTTAGCTGGTTGTAGTTAATTGTATTCATTAGACACCAGTCGTTGTGGTAACGTAAACGTAGAGTCACATGGTCTGATGGTCTAAGATAATGTAGCTTATTATCATAGGCGTACGGGACCATTTCAGTTTGGGGGGGCAGAACTTTTTGTGCCCGAAAGTTCTCGTGACACTATCTAAGCGGAGCGCCACCATCGGTTGGCGCGTAGCGTACAAGAAAATTTTTGGCACACAATGCCTCTCAGATTGCCGGAAACGGCACTTCTGAGGCCTTGCAAGTTGCATCTAAACGTTCTTTATTTTATAATCTCACGTTTTAGAAATTTACACTTCCCCAAAAATTTGGTAAATTAGAAGAAGAAAAAAAATGGTAACATCACTTTCAAGGGGAAAAATGGGACAGTATATTTTTAAGCTCCTATTTAGTTTCCTTATTTATTATTTTAACACAGTACTCAGCTACCTCCAGAAAAACATACATTGTTCAACGACACGTAGGCGGGATAATGTCGCTGTGTCGGGTGAGAATGCAATTTGTTTCACAAAAAAGTATAAATTATTACAAAGAATATGATAAACCTGTACTTCTAGGCTTGTAGGCACCCCCCCCCCACACACAAGAAAACGTTTCTTATAAACACTCATGTCGGGGATGTCCAGGTCAAGGGCGGCGGAAGCACTTTTAATCTGGGGGGGGGGGGGGACACCGACTTTAAAGGGCACTTTGCAGAAATTCGATTGGACTGATGAAGCCTTATATTTAGTACCCTTTATAACTCTTATTGTATTATCTTATTTGTGTATACACATCACTCCATCAACACCCCCCCCCCCCCCAATAAGGAAAATATGCATACTAGCACTGCAATATCTAATGCACAAATTGGGAAACAAGGAACAAGTTTTCTTTTGAGACAAAATGAGGTGATATCATGCTAGTTGCTAATGTAGGAATCTTCCGAATTAGAGTTTTTTCTTGTTAATATCTTAACAATTTTTTTCCATTCGAAATAGCTTTGAGTTTGACCCACAGAAATTCTTAAAAGTCACGGGCTTAGCCAGGATTTGCAAAGTTGTATGCACGACTATCTGAGCGGAGCGCCACTATCGGTTGGCGCGGAGCGTACTAGAAAATTTTTGGTTTTACAAACCCCTCAGATGGCCGGAAACGGCCCTTCCCGAGTGTTCATTCTGGTTCCCTGGCCTCTTGCTAACTTGAGACACCTCAATTTTTATGTAGAAAAAAGGCACATTTTTAACCTGAGGAAAAGTGGGGGGGGGCACGTGCCCCCGGTGCCCCCCGGTGCCGCCCACCTTGGTTCAGGTATACAATTGACTAGTTAGAAAAAAAATTGATCGTGCAAAAAGCGTGGTAGCCCAGATGAACTGCGCTTACGGTGGTGTTACACGGAAATATTCGGGCATCATGATGCTAAATAAAGAAAATCATGGAATTGTCGGGCAAAAAATTGAAAAAGATTTTGTGTTGGTGCAAGGATCATTTTCACCATTTGATTTTTTTCATTTTTTATTTTTCTTGGATTGTGATAGGATTCTTTATTTTCAACTCCTGGGAGAATTTTCAACTCCCGGGAGCCAACATGTAGGCTTGCTATCCTAATAGGAATTTACCCTTCAAGTAACAATTTTGTCTTCAATGACTTTTTTAATCTTCTTAGTCTCAATGATTTTATTAATTATTGTTAAGTGTCCAGCAATATATCCATCATATAAACAAAGAAAGAATTACTCACTTTTAAAGAAATCTACACACAAAAAACGACTTTAAGTTCCCTGTATTGCTACATACGTCATCTGGGAATAAATGCCAAAAGTCAGTGATACTCAAGGAAGCACTCAATTACATTCATTTTTAAGGAATATCTCTAGAGTAAAAAACAGAGAAGTATAAAAGGAAAGCTGAGATAAGGGATTAACTATCACAATCTTGTAATGATCAATACAATCAATTCAGGTAATCAAGTGGTTGCCCATACCAATCCATGTTCTCCCAACATATCCTTGGGTCTCTGGAATTCTCGTTCAATGAAAAACAAAACTGCTGCCATCTGTAATTTGGTCATCGGAAGTAAACTCGACACATTGGTTATAACTGAGTAATGGTTTAAAGGGGATACTACGGGTGATTATTTTCTTTCTGACCACACCAAGACATTACCAAATTACATTGTTTTTTATTTACCACGCAAATCTCGTGGAGGTGGTCTCTGCATTATTTTCCGTTCTGGATTCCAAATTACGCAGAACAAACCTGTTTCTTTTGAATCATTTGAATGTAAACACATGAGATTATCATCTGGCCCAGCTGCCCTAACTTTATTTTCCATTTAATGGCCGCCAGCTTCTACAAAGAACAAGTTAACATCAAATATTTTGTTTACAGAATTTTCCACTTTGCTAAAATCATTATCTGTGCTATCTAATCATTTCATTTTTGCAGGTAATGTTCCACATAGATGATAATAGCACCATAGACGCCAAACTGTTTTCTGAATTGATTAATTCAGCTAGTCCTCATCAACATGTTCAAACCCAACTCAGCTCGGAGGCTACACATTATATTTGGTGATATCACGTTAAGAAAATAACATAGTTTCTGATACAGCGTTTTAACTGGTCTCCTTTCAGATCATTCTGCTATTATCAGTTATATTCATTTTGCGCGGCCCATTCCATCTAATAAAATCATTACATATCGTAAGTTGCGTGAAGTTAACGAACAAAACTTCATAAATGGTTCATCACTGGTACTTTATACCGCCCCCAGTACTACTTACCTTGCTCAGCAACACACCGACGTAATGAGCAATCTGTTGGACATGCACGCCCCTCTCAAAACCGAGACAATGTCTCACAGACCACAATTACCTTTGTATTCTGAGGAAATTTTATCGTGCTAAGCAAGTAAGTCGGCTTTTAGAGCGCAAATTGCTGAAATCTGGATCTGAAATCGACAAACAGCTATATCATGAGCAGTTTAAGATATACAATAACCTGCTAAAGTATATTAAGTGATGTTATTGTCGTAAACAATTGCACGATGTGACGACAAAGAACTATTTTGCATTGTCAACAATTTATGTTTACCCAACTCAGCCCATACGTTACCAGCCTATACTTCAGTGAAAGAACTTGCTAATGATTTTGGCAGATTCATTCACAATAAGATTAAAACACCTGATTATTAACCAACATCATCTTACGATGCTGTCATTTCTCAGTCTTGTACTACTAGCTTCTCACTTTTGGGTACTGTATCAGAAGAAGACATGCGCAAAGTGATTACAGAAAGTGCATCTAAATCCTGCAGTTGTTGAACTAGTTTCAAATTGTCTGTTGAAAGAGTGTATTGATGTTTTGCTTCCTGATATTACTAAAATTGTCAATTAATCTCTCTCTCTTCTGGAATTTTTCCAGACTGCATTAAAGCATTGTGGCCATTCTGAAGAAGTCTAATATAAAGCCAGATGATCTTAAGAACTAACGACACATTGCTAATTTATTTTACATCTCTAAAATTCTAAATAGGATTGCTGCAACACAGTGGACGGTTTATCTCAATGACAATAATCTTTATGATATTTTGCTAGATGTTGACAAAGGAGTACCTGTGTTGTTAGATTATTCAGCAGCATTTGACACTATCGACCCCAACATATGATTCCACCGTTTACAACACATTTATGGAATTAGTGAAACTGCACTGAAATGGATCATTTCCTACTTATCAGATCGCAAGCAGTCTGTAATTATTGATGATGTGCTTTCAGATCACCTTTCTTTACAATGGGGTGTCCCCTAGGGTTCAGTTACAGGCCCTTTAGAATTTACAACCGTCGCTCCAAAACCGTGGTTTTCTTTCAATAAACGCAACATACCCTCAATATCTACATTCAAATATAAACTCAAAACTTATTTATTTAATTACATTTTCGGTCTTGTGTATTTGGGTGTATTTGTTCATATGTTCTTTGTACATCGTAAAGGAACTTTTGTGTATTTTGCCTTTTATAAATTGTATTTTTCTAATATAAAAAACTGCCATTTTGAAATGACTTGGTATTTCAAAACGTATTTTGCGATTCATCAATATTTATTTGTAAAATGCTTACATTCATTGAACGGGTTAATCCAGTTAATTCTTACGCAATTGGAAGAAAATAATCCAGAAAAGGACTGGACTAGAATTTATTCTTTTACTCGTAAAATTGCCTTAATATATCGTGTCTTGTGTGCTCCAGTATAGGATGACAGGCAACGGATATAAACGACACTGATATTACGTTTATTAAAATATCACACACGCAGCTTCATTCCCATGCCTCTGTGTCCTTGAATGCAGTCGCAATATTTGTAGTACTATTATTTTGTAAGTTTGTGAATGTGAGTAAGTCTGATAACTAGAACATGAGCTATTTCACACACTTCAATGCTTTTTGCGTATTGTCACTTTAAAATAGTTAATGTCCCAGTGAGCAATTTTGCTTTGCAAAGGCAGTAAAGAAGATAAAAATTTGGTTCGTGCCTTTTCGTCACATTCAGCTGGTGTATACCAATACAGTTGAAAGTGTGTTGTATGTTTATTCTACCTTTGTAAAATGGTAAATGCCACAATACGTCAGCCGCTTTTAAATGGTATTAAAAGGGTCATACATATCCCGTAATGGCACCAAATGACACAGGGAATGCACACTTATTGTGAAACTTATATCATGGCAGCTTCCATTCCCACGGTGACTAATATCTTGAACAGTCCATGCATTAATAACTTTGTTGAACTGTGCTTTATATTCATATTGACACTATTAGTGATACTAAATGTTTGATCAACAGAAAGCAAACATCTGAAATTTACTCACTGGGGTACAGCA
Source organism: Apostichopus japonicus (assembly GCF_037975245.1). NCBI lineage: Eukaryota > Metazoa > Echinodermata > Holothuroidea > Aspidochirotida > Stichopodidae > Apostichopus > Apostichopus japonicus. The sequence continues at coordinate 18,066,276 of NC_092561.1, forward strand.
ATTTGAATTTTTTGGAACTGGTGATCCAAGCAAGGGATTTTGGTTTAAAGTTAACTGGTTATTAATCAATCGGAAAACTTGAAGACAAAAAGCGAACACAATAGTGGGGCACTGGAGTAAATAAGGTTATTTAGTAGTCTTTCAAACTGTGTCAACAACTAAGTAACGTGTCGTATACTCTATATTAAGTTTACAACAATGTACATATGTCTGTTTATACCATCAAATTTGTTATAAGGTATAGATTGACCGTTGCTTACATTGATTGACTGACTGACACGTGTCAACGGTCACTCAAAAAGATAATTGGCAGATCTGTTTCACACATTGTTTAAATCTAACATAATCTAAACCAGCAAACTTTCAAACTGACATATTCAGGAGGCAGCAACTTAAATATGAACTTGTACGCGAGTGTCCCGGATGTAGTAATATAGTAATCCCAATTGCAACCGGATTCTCTACAAAAATTGTATGCGTGTATGTTGAGTATCATGAGTCGAGCTCACAACATATAACAAGGATGTCATACTTGCTTAACGAAAGTGTACCATGTAAACTGACAATTTTTAACAAATAAAATCGAGAAGATCACTGCTACATTTTTTCTATGTAAATAAGTAATTGTGGCTGTCAAATCCTAAACTAACATCGTGGTTTTAAGCAGAGATTTGTTGATCGGAGAATATAAAATATATAATGATTAAGTTATTAACTTTGTTATTCATATCAGCATCGTGGTTAGGTCACGGTTACGTCATCAATAATTTCAGACAATATATTTTCACATACGATCTCTTTAATAGTGAAGTCTTCATGAACTGTTCAGGGGAACTGAATCGCAGACAAGCCTCTATCACATCTTACTACTTCTCTTCTAAGCTAGTTAACTTCTAACCTGAGTCTGTATGCAAGGTAATGCCAACCGAATAGTACCGACCATATATTTTGTCGTGGTTGACACCATAGGTTTATTCAGTACGCTGATGACTATAGGCGATTACTGCTGAAATTATATTAGCTAACTTGTAACCGAACTGTACAGGCCTCAAAACACCAACATAAAAACATTCATACCTGTTCAAGAACATAGTTAATATAAATTAATATCTTCATTTTATTTAAAATGTATGTCAGACTCTGGTTCTTCCAAACTCAGTGACATGTTGACCTAGTGGTAAGAATAGACATTTTTAAGGTTCTTCTACGTTAGAATATGTGTAATGTGATAAATATAGATAAAGATTCAGAATGAGGCATGAACTCAAAGAGATATTACTTGTTGTCTTGAAAGTGTTTCAACATTACCTTCAAGTTTTGACAAGAAAGAAAAATGTAAGAAGAAGTTTTTTCCTCTACCTTTTTAGTTAAAGGAAGTTGAAGTACAATGTGTACAGTTATCAAGATCTACACTAGACTGACTATTTAAATTTATATGATAAAGAAAAACAAAACAAAACAATTAATCACAAAAGGCGACCATTTGCTTTCGAACGAAATATGCCCTAGTAACTGAAGCAAACAGTATATATATTACAATCAACTACACGTGTTTGCATAAGAGCTGCTCTCTTTTGTTCGAATTTAACACAAAGGTTCCTAATATCAAACTTGTCAAGAGTCAAGAATAAATATCCATTTGCGTACCGATAGCATTTCACTATATAGGGAAATTTGTTCAAGTATGTCTATCGCACGACAGAGGTTTAAGGTTACAAATATGGACACGTATTCGTTGTACATACCAACAAAAATAGTACGTGAACGTTAAGCTTTAGTGCATGTTCAACGTGCGTCCTTTATTTATTCAGTTTGAGTCAGATTTGTTTTATATGGAACGCGAAAAGAGCAACAATCTTTAACAATGTCCTGCGAAAAGGGCAAACCTCGTTAACGTCCTGATTTGAGCCCAAGCCCCAAGTCCCAAGAGAGAGAACGTTAAAAGGGGCTGGTATATATTCCATGAGTACCAATTAAAGTTCCAGGAATTCCGTTATTCGTCAATTTTAACACTTAGTTAAACATAAAGACCTGATGAACTTGATTCATTGACTTCATTGGCTGTATTGAATGCAATGCAGTCTGCCGTTAATGTATAGGAAAGCTTGAAGAAAGGAAGCAAGCGAAATATTGGCGCACTGGAGTAAATGATGTGATTAAGTAGTCTTACGAAACTGTGTCTGTCAACGACTAAGCAGAGTTACATTTGTAATAACTTATGATTTGTAAATGTATTTTGGCTAGTATAGCACGAGAACACTGGCGGTCGTATTACGGTTAAGAAAATGTTTCTGGCAAAAGCAGCGTTATTTACTCTACAACAATGGTAACAACCTGAAATCTTTGTCAAAAGCTATAGTGAAAAATGATGTGAAAACATGGTCAAATTTCTATTTGTTGACAATTGGGACCAATTTTGTATTAAGAATGTTCATATTAACACAATGTTGACCTGTTGATAGCTTTACAAATTATTCGATCAGATAAGTCATGTATCATATTGTTCTCTTTGTATATATGGTTTAGGTCAATATTATGAACATTCTTGACGATTAAGTATGTTTCATGCTGGTCTTTATCGAAGAAAATAAACGTGAATAAGGATTTCTTTGTAAAATAACAAGTTACAAAATCATTTGTTTATTCCATCCACCATTTATTAAGTCTTCATATAACCAAGTTTGAAAATAATTACGCATTGCAAAAGTATTATATATATATATAAATTCGCTAAGATGTGAATACACTTTATATTACTGTTTGAAGGAGAATCAGAACAGCTTTTTTTACTTAAAGATATACAACGACTGGGGACGAGTTTCATATAACACATTTCTAATAGGCTTGATGCCTACTTGATTTTTTGTACATAACATATGTTAAGCATCGTCAACCATTTCATAAGTAGATTAAACGCTAAACTGAGGTAAAATAGCAACATGTTGGAGACTTAAATATTGTACAAAGTTTAATACACAATTAGGTAATCGTAACTCAAAGAAGAACACGAAAATACTTTAACCGAGCTTCGCTTTTACTTAATCAATAATAATGCCAATATAATATAAAACAGTACAAAACTAAAAATTTACATTTGAAAGGCATCGTTTAAAATGAAAAAGGCGAGCTATAAGACTACGTTAATACTCCCTAGGTGGCCTTGCTAACCACAACCACAAATACATTCCGTCAAAGCGCCTGTTATTAAGCGTGAGTGATATTAAATATTATGACATTTTCATTCCATATGCTCAACATTGACTTCTAAGTTTTCGAAGTTCTTACTGGAGGAGCCAATCGTCTTAGTAATTTCCATGCAAACATAAATTGCGAATAGAATGTTTAGATGAAGCCAAACGTTGTGAGTACTTTTAACTTTCAACGCTAATTGAATCTTCCAAACCCCTGCGTTCTAAAAGTTAGGATTGCGATACGCCGCATCAACAGGAATTTCCCATCGGTATTTCGATTATCTGTTCTGGTATTGAGCCGTGTTTGTAATCTCATAATCGATCACTTCCCCTTTTGCCATCGTGTCATCTGTCATCTCATATAAATCCAAATCATTCCGACCAGTCTCAGCTTTTTTCGCTTTGCTAGGTGGTGGACGAGGGCATCCCTTTGTATCTTTTACTTTTACCTTCCTTAAAAGTCGGCAGTATTTTGCAATTAAAATTACGAAAGCTGTGAGAAGAGCTAAGATAAAACATGTCAATGATATCAACACTATGAGGAAAACAGAGCTTCCTTGCTGATATTTGTCTTTAGCTAAAATTTCATGTGAATTGTAGAATGATACGTTGATGTCAACTGACAATGAACTCGTAGGAAATAAAGGTGTGCATTTGAAGATTCCTTCCGATGAAAAATTATTTATGATCAATTCATCTGTCTTCGTAGTCGTCGCGAACTGAATATCCCATCCGCTTATGGGAGATGGAGGTGGATTGCTTGGAGTGAAAGCCCAATCATAGAACTCAACTGGGGGATCAGCTTTGGCGAATGGACAACGCAGAGATAATTGTTTTCCTGAAATTGCCTGGATGTTTAATGTGGCATTCGGATCAAGCTTAGGAGGGCAGGTAAAGTTCTGAGGGAATAGTGACATGAGAGTATGTTCCGTGAAGATATCAGGGGTTTTGCATCTAGGAGCAAACGTTGCTTGAATGGCTTGTCTTATGGAAGAATTGGTTTCAGCTATCCACCTTAGATTACAATCACAAGCTATTGGGTTATCGTTCAAGTATATTCTTACACTGATGTTTGATTTTAAAAGAGCCAGTTCCTCTGTATACTCCATAGTTGTGATATTGTTGTTGTCAAAGTGAAGGAAATAGTGCAGTGAGGAACTCTCTAGCAAGTGACTGAAGCCTGTACTTGAAAGAGAACCAATATAATTATCTCTCAAATAGAGGGTAAATGTCCCACTGACATGCAAGTCAAATGCACCGGATGGTATGTAACTGATCTCATTGTTTTGCAAAGAAATAGTTAGCCTGTCGATTATATTGTGGACGATAATAGAACCTCTTGCTATATTCTTGATTCGATTGTTGTTGAGATATAAAGAGAAGGTACCCAATTCCTCTCCACCGCTTTCCGTTACAAAGAATCCTGACGGAAGCTCTTGTAGTGCATTATAGCCTAAGTGTACTGTCACTCTATAGCACTGGTTGGTTCTATATGTTCCTGATGAAGCAGTAATTGCATTATTGCGAAAGTCATTGTAACAATATTGATATTGAGCTGTTGAATTTGCAAAAAAGTCCCAGTTAATGACCTCAATTTTATTGTAGGAGAAGTCGATCGTACGTGGAGGATCAGTGCATGACAGTGCTGAGGTTAAATTGAGGTTCTGGCAGTTAAGGTAGGAACCGGAACAGCTACAAGGACCGTCACATAACTCACACTCTTGTGAGACAGTCTGCCTGAGATAAATCAGCAGTATCACGATGATTATGGCTTTCATTTTGAAAACGTTTTAAAAGTCCCGACAAATTTGCTGTTGAAAGGGGCTGGAATGTAATCTTCAGCACCAATTTAAGTTCCAGAAATCGTCAAATTTAACTTTTAATCCAGAAGAAGGTTTCCCTTAACATAACAACGCGATGAAATTGTTGAATCCGAAAAATTCCTTTGACTTCATTGGCTGTAGTTAATGAAGCCAATTTAATTGACGAAGTGCGAAATAATCCCACTGTCCATATAAAAGTCTAAACGGAATAACTGAGATAAATTCTTTGAAAAGGTATAAACACAATCATAATATTAGCATATAAACCTTTGTGTAGAAGTCCTTGTGTTGGCAGCATATCATATCAAACGCGTTTGTGGAATGAACTGTTCGACTTCCAGATTGTTATTTTAGTCTTAAATGATTTTCTTTAGCTTTTTTGCTTCAAGTCGTCATTTAAACTACGTCAAAAATGACAAAGACACTTTAGATCGTGCAAAAGGAGGTGAATTTCTAGCACGGTCTTCTCGTAGTCTATCCAAGCTTGCCACTTATCACAAGGTCATAGTTGAACAGAAATGCAATGATGCGTTACATTGAGATACTTTGGTTTGTCACCAAGCAAGATCAACAATATTATATAAGCATATGTTGCTGACATTTCTGCTGGGGCCCATCCACAATAAGCTAACATTAAATGACTCGAAAACACAAATCATTCATTTTCAATCTAAATTCTGCAATGTCGATGTGGCTTTTCCTTCTATGGATATATTGAATTGTACAATTCAATCATCTCTAGCCGCTAAACGTCTCGGTGTTATTCTCGATGAGAAGTTTCAAATTTATGCACATATCAGAAATTTATGTCGCAAGGCCTCTTTTAGAATATACAAAATTGGTAGAATCCGCAATTATTTGGACCAGTCATCACCCGAACGCTTAAATCATGTTTTTGTTTCTTCCCATCTTGACTGAAAGAACTTTCCTCCTTACGGTTTACCAATTCCCTACTCTAACCCTTCAACGTATTCAAAACTCTGCGGCCAGAAAACATCACATACATATCACCTCCTATCCTACGTCAATTACACTGGTTAAGTGTTCAAACACGCATTCAATTAAAATTCTCCTTATAACTTACCAAACGTATTGCGGTCTTAATCCGAAACATATCTCTGATCTCTGATCTAAGTTTACCAATATAAACTTACGCCCATCAAATAAACTTCTTCTAAAATCAGGACTTCTTTGTAAATCATCTTTTTACGGCGACAGGGCTTTACAACCGTAGCTCCAAAACCTTGGTTTTCTTTCAATAAACGCAACATACCCTCAATACCTACATTCAAATATAAACTCAAAACTTATTTATTTCATTACATTTTCGGTCTTATGTATTTGTGTGTATTTGTTCTTTGTACATCGTTTAGGAACTTTTGTGTATTTTGCCTTTTATAAATTGTATTTTTCTAATATAAACAAGGGCCATTTTGAAATGACTTGGTATTTCAAAACGTATTTTGCGATACATCAATATTTATTTTAAAAATGCTTATATTCATTGAACGAGTTAATACAGTTAATTCTTACGCAATTCGAAGAAAATAATCCAGAAAAGGACTGGACTAGAAGTTATTCTTTTACTCGTAAAATTGCCTTAATATATCCGGTGTTGTGTGCTCCAGTATAGGATGGCAGGCAACGGATATAAACGACACTGATAATACTTTTATTAAAATATCACACACGCAGCCACATGTCCATGCCTATGTGCCCTTGAATGCAGTCGCGATATTTATATTACTATTATTTTGTAAGTTTATAAATGTGATTAATTCTGAATTCTAGACCATGAGCTACTTCACATACTTCAATGTTCTGCTGTGTTGCGTTGAAATGGATGTGAGTGTCAGCTTTAGAAATCTATTACAATAACCTGTTCTTAAACTCTAACGTTCCAATCATTACTGGAATGAGTAGAAAGACATATTAAGTAGTTTGCGTATTGTCATTTTAGAATAGTTAGTGTCCCAGTGAGCAATATTGCTTTGCAAAGGCAGTAAAAGAAGATTAAAATGTGCTGGTGCCTTTTCGTCACATTCAGTGGGTAAATCGATACAGTTGAAAGTATGTTGTATGTTTATTCTACCTTTGTAAAATGATAAATGCCACAATACGTCAGCTGCCATTAAATGGGATTAAAAGTGCCATTTTTATCTCGCAAAGACACCAAATGACACAGGGAATGCACAATTGTTGTAAAACTTATATCATGGCAGCTTCCAATGCCAGAACGCTGATTAATATCTTGAACAGTTCATGCATTAAAAACTTTGTTGAACTGTGCTTTATATTCATATTGACACTTTTCGTGATACTGAATATTTGAACAACAGAAAGCAAACATCTTAAATTTACTCACTTGGGTACAGAAATTTGAATTGTTCTAAAACTGGTGGTTCATATTGACACTTTTCGTGATACTGAATGTTTGAACAACAGAAAGCAAACACCTTAAATTTACTCACTAGGGTACAGAAATTTGAACTGTTCTGAAACTGGTGATCTAGACAAGGGGTTTATGTTTAAAGTTAACTGGTTATTAATCTATAGGGACACTTATATAAACGACATATTGAGGCACTGGAGTATATGAAGTGATTTAGTAGTCTTTCAAAGCTGTGTCAACAACTAAGCAACGTGTTTTATACTTTATGTTAAGTTTACAACAATGACATCTGTCTGTTGTTACCCTCAGATATGTTATTAGGTAGAGATTAAACGTTGCTTACATTGCTTGACTGACTGACACGTGTCAACGGTCACTCAAAAAGATAATTGGCAGATCTGTTTCACACATTGTTTAAATCTAACATGATCTAAACCAAAATAAAATAAAACTGTTAGCAAACTGCTTATCCACTAGAGAGCCTGTGTAATAGAGTCTAAACCAGTAAACTTCAAACTGACATATTTAGGAGGCATCAACTCAAATATGAACTTCCACACGAGTGGTCCGGATAAAGTAATATAGTAATACCAATTGCAACCGGATTCTCTACAGAAATTGCATATATGTTGAGTTTCATGAGTCGAGCTCACAACTTATAACAAGAATGTCATACTTGCTTGACGAAAGTGTGTAGTGGAAACTGACAATTTTAAACAAACAAAATCGAGAAGGTTAATGCTACATTTTTTTCTATGTAAATTATGGATTGTGGCTGTCAAAACCCTAAACTAACATCGTGGTTTAAGTAGAGATTTGTTGATCGGAGAATAGAAAATATATAATGATTAAGTTATTAACTTTGTTATTCATATCAGCATCGTGGTTAGGTCACGGTTACGTCATCAATAATTTCAGACAATATATTTTCACATACGATCTCGTTAATAGTGAAGTCTTCATGAACTGTTCAGGGGAATTGAATCGCAGACAAGCCTCTATCACATCTTACTACTTCTCTTCTAAGCTAGTTAACTTCTAACCTGAGTCTGTATGCAAGGTAATGCCAACCGAATAGTACCGACCATATATTTTGTCGTGGTGACGCTATAGGTTTATTCTGTACGCTGATGACTATAGGCGATTACTGCTGAAATTATATTAGCTTGTAACCGAACTGTAACCGACTAAAAACACCAACATAAAAACATTCATACCTGTCCAAGAACATAGTTAATATAAATTAATATCTTCATTTTATTTAAAATGTATGTCAGACTGTAGTTCTTCCAAACTCAGTGACATGTTGACCTAGTGGTAAGAATAGACATTTTGAAGGTTCTTCTACGTTAGAATAAGTGTAATGTGATAAATATAGATAAAGATTCAAAATGAGGCATGAACTCAAAGAGATATTACTTGTTGTCTTGAAAGTGTCTCAACATTACCTTCAAGTTTTGACAAGAAAGAAAAATGTAAGAAGAAGTTTTTTCCTCTACCTTTTTCCTGATACTGAGTTGAGTTAAAGAAGCAAGTTAGAGGAAGTTAAAGTACAATGTGTACAGTTATCAAGATCTTCAATAGACTGACTATTTAAATTTATATGATAAAGAAAAACAAAACAATAAATCACAAAAGGCGACCATTTGCTTTCGAACGAAATATGACCTAGAGACAAGAGCAATCAAGAAAAACATACTTAACTTCGGTTGCCAACAGAAGCAAACAGTATATATATTACAACCAACTACGCGTGTTTGCATAAGAGCTGCTCTCTTTTGTTCGAATTTAACACAAAGGTTCCTAATATCAAACTTGCCAAGAGTCAAGAATAAATATCCATTTGCGTACCGATAGCATTTCACTATATAAGGAAACTTGTTCAAGTATGTCTTTCGCACGACAGAGGTTTACGATTACAAATATTGACACGTATTCGTTGTACATATCAACAAAAATAGTACGTGAACGTTAAGCTTTAGTGCTGTTCAACGTGCGTCCTTTATTTATTCAAATTGAGTCAGATTTGTTTTATATGGAACGCGAAAAAGCAAAAGCCTTTAACAATGTCCTGCGAAAAGGGCAAACTTCGTTAACGTCCTGATTTGGGCCCAAGTCCCAAGAAAGAGAACGTTAAATGGGGCTGGAAAATATTCCATGAGTACCAATTTATGTTCCAGGAAATCCGTTATTCGTCAAATTTAACACTTAATTAAACATAAAGACCTGATTAAACTTTATTAATTGACTTCATTGGCTGTTTTGAACGCAATGCAGTCTGCCGTAGTTTGCATGTGCGACGTACCCCACTGTCTTTATCAGAGTCTAAAGGGAATAACTGGGATAAATGCTTCGGTATAGATACAAACCATAATATTAGCATAGATGTCCTTGTATTGGCAGCATATCATGTAAATGTTTAAATAAGTCAACTGATATTGTTAACTAAACGGTATACATTGTGTCAAAAATATAGCACCATTGCAGAAGGCATTACCCACATATTGTGTAAGTTGCACCAAGGCAGCTTCAAATGCCATAACAGTTGTTAGTACCTTCATCAGTCTATACGTTGAAAACTGTGTTGAACTGACTTACACTTGCATATTTACACTCCCTATGATCCTGATAGTTGCAAAAGCAGAAATTAAACATATTATATTGAAGCACTGAGGTTAAGAAAGGTGCATGAGTCCTGGAAACTGGTGATCTAAACAAGATATATGGGCTTATACTAAACAGTTTATCAATGTATAGGAAGCTTGAACAAAGTAAGCAAGCAACATATATACTGGAGTAAATGATGCAGTTTAGAAGTCTTTCGAAAGAGAAATGACTAAGCAGAGTTTGTAATAACATATGATATGTAAATGTATTTTGGCTAGTCAAGCACGAGAACACCGGCGGTCGTACCACGGTTAAGAAAATGTTTCTGGCAAAAGCAGCGTAATAAACACTACTATAATGGCAACAACCTGATATCTGTGTCAAATCTAGAGGTAAAAGTTATGTGAAAACATAGTCAGATTTCTATGTGTTGACAATTGGGACCAATTTTGTCTTGAGAATGTTTCATATAAACACAATATTAACCCTGTTGATAGCTTTTGCAAATATTCGATCAGATAAGTCATGTGTCATATTGTTCCCTTTGTATTTATCGTTTATGTCAACATTGTGAACATTATTGACGTTTAAGATTGTTTTATGTTGGTCTTCATGGAAGAAAATAAACGTGTAGGAGGCACTATTCTGAGGAATTTACTGTCAAATAACAAATTACAAAAACATTTTGTATTTTCCCATCCACCGTTTATTAAGTCTCCATATAATCAAGTTTGAAAATGTTTACATATTGCAGAAATAATATACATTTAAATTCGCTAAGATGTGAATACAAGTTATATTACCATTTAAAGGAGCATTAGAATACCTTATAAAATTTACTTCTTTTTACTTATATGTGGCTATTCAATAATAAAAGCAACAGATATATCTTTTAATAATGTTGCAATGAAGATATGCAACCACTGGGAACGAGTTCCATATAACACATTTCTAATAGGCTTGATGCCTACTTGTTTTTTGTACATAGCATTTGCTAAGCATCGTCAACCATTGCATAAGTAGATTTAACGCAAAACTGAGGTAAAATAGCAAAATGCTGGAGATTTAAATATTGTACAAAGTTTAATACACAACTTGGTAATCGTAACTCAAAGAAGAACACGAAAATACTTTAACCGAGCTTCGCTCTTACTTAATCAATAATAATACCAATATAATATAGAACAGTACAATACTAAAAATGTACATTTGCAAGGCATCTTTTAAAATGAAGTAGGCGAGCTATAAAACTACGTTAATACTACCTAGGTGGCCTTGCAAACCACAACCACAAATAAATTCCATCAACGCGCCTGTTATTAAGCGTGAGTAATACTAAAGTCAGATATTATGACATTTTCATTCCATATGCTCAACATTGACTTCTAAGTTTTCGAAGTTCTTACTGGAGGAACTGATCGTCTTAGTCATTTCCATGCTAACATAAATTGCGAATAGAATGTTTAGATGGAGCCAAACGTTGTCAGTACTATTAACTTTCAACGCTATTTGAATCTTCTAAACACCTGCGTTCTAAAAGTTGGGATTGTCATACGCCGCATCAACAGGAATTTCCCCTCGGTATTTCGATGATCTGTTCTGGTATTGAGCCGTGTTTTTAATCTCATAATCGATCTCTCCCCCTTTTGCCATCGTGTCATCTGTCATCTCATATAAATCTATATCATTCCGACCAGTCTTAGCTTTTTTCGCTTTGCTAGGTGGTGGACGAGGGCATTCCTTTGTATCTTTTACTTTTACCTTCCTTAAAAGTCGGCAGTATTTTGCAATAACAATTACTAAAGCTGTGAGAAGAGCTAAGATAAAACATGTCAATGATATCAACACTATAAGGAAAACAGAGCTTTCTTGCTGATATTTTTCTTCAGTTGAAGTTTCGTGTGAATTGTCGAATGATACGTTGATGTCAACTGACACTGAACTCTTAGGAAAGAGAGGTGTGCATTTGAAGATTCCATCCAATGAAAAATTATTTATGATCAATTGATCTGTTTTCGTAGTCGTCGCGAACTGAATATCCCATCCGCTTATGGGACATGGAGGTGGATTGCTTGGAGTGAAAACCCAATCAAAAAACTCTACTTGGGGATCAGCTTTGATGAATGGACAACGCAGAGATAATTGTTTTCCTGAAATTGCCTGGATGTTTAATGTGGCATTCGAATCAAGCTTAGGAGGGCAGGTAAAGTTCTGAGGAAATAGTGACAGCAGATACTGTTCCTTGAAGATATCAGGGGTATTGCATCTAGGAGCAAACGTCAGTTCAGATGCTTGAATGGCTTGTCTTATGGAAGAATTTGTTTCAGCTATCCACCTTAAATTACAATCACAAACTATTGGGTTATTGTTAATGTATATTTTTACAGTTTTATTTGATTTTAAAAGAGCCAGTTCCTCTGTATACTCCATAGTTGTGATATTGTTGTGTTCAATGTCAAGATTCTTCAGTGAGGAAATCTCTAGCAAGTGTGTGAAGCCTATACTTGAAAGAGACAAGATGTAATTATAGCTTAGAACGAGAGTAAAGCTTCGACTGACACGGAAGTCAAATGAACCGGATGGTATGTAACTGATCTCATTGTATTTAAAATCAATATATAGCCAGTCGATTCTATTGCGGACGATAATAGAACCTCTTGCTATATTCCTGATTCGATTGTTGTCGACATAGAAATAAAAATCACTCAATTCCTCTCCGCCGCTGTCCGTTACAAAGAATCCTGAAGAAAGCTCTTGTAGTGCATTATAGCCTAAGTGTACTGTCACCCTATAGCACTGGTTGGTTCTATAGGTTCCTGTTAAAGCATTAATTGCATTAAAACGAAAGTCATTGTAACAATATTGATTTTGAGCTGTCGAATTTGCAAAAAGTTCCCAGTTAATGATCTCAAGTTTGTTGTCGGAAAAGTTTATCGACTTTGGAGGATCAGTGCATGATAGTGCTGAGGTTAGATTGAGGTTGTTGCAGTAAAGGTTGGAACCGTAACAGCGGCAAGGACCGTCACATAACTCACACTCTAGTGAGACAGTCTGCCTGAGATATATCAGCAGTATCACGATGGTTATGGCTTTCATTTTGAAAACGTATTAAAAGTCCCGACAAATTTGCTGTTGAAAGGGGCTGGTATGTAAATCTTCAGCACCAATTTAAGTTCCAGAAAACGATAATCGTCAAATTTAACTTTTAATCCAGAAGAAGGTTCCCCTTAACATAACAACACGATGAAATTGTTGAATTCGAAAAATTTCTTTGACTTCATTGGCTGTAGTAAATGCAGCCAATTTAATTGAAGAAGTGCGAAATAATCCCACTGTCCATATAAAAGTCTAAACGGAATAACTGAGATAAATGCTTTGAAAAGGTATAAAAACATTCATAATATTAGCATATAAGCCATTGTGTAGAAGCCCTTGCGTTGGCAGCATATCATATCAAACGCGTTTGTGGAATGAACTGTTCGACTTCCAGATTGTTGCTTTAGTCTTAAGTGATTTTCTTTAGCGTTGTTGCTTCAAGTTGTAATTTAAACTACGTCAAATATGACAAAGACACTTTAGATCGTGCAAAAGGAGGTGAATTTCTAGCACGGTCATCTCGTAGTCTATCCAAGCTTGCCACTTATCACAAGGTCATAGTTGAACAGAAATGCAATGATGCGTAACATTGAGATACTTCCTTCTTTGGTTTGGTTTGTCACCAAGCAAGATCAACAATATAATTTAAGCATATGTTGCTGACATTTCTGCCGGGGCCCATCCTCAATAAGCTAACATTAAATGACTGGAAAACACAAATCATTCATTTTCGATCTAAATTCTGCAATGTCGATGTGGCTTTTCCTTCTATGAATATATTTAAATTGTACAATTTAATCATCTCTAGCCGCTAAACGTCTCGGTTTTATTCTCGATGAGAAGTTTCAACTTTATGCACATATCAGAAATATATGACGCAAGACCTCTTTTAGAATATGCAAAATTGCTAGAATCCGCTAATAATTGAAACAGCTATCAACTGAACGCTTGAAATATGCTTTTGTTTCTTCCCATCTTGACTGAAAAAACCCTCTTCTTTATAATTAACCCAATTTCCAACTCCAACCCCTCTAACGTGTTTATAACTCTGCGGCCAGGGAGACGTCACATACATATTCACTCCTATCTTACGTCAATTACACTGTTTAGGTGTTCAAACACGCATTCATTAAAAAATTCTCCTTATAACTTGCAAAACGTATTGAGGTCTTGCTCCAAAATATATCTCTGATCTCTGATCTAATTCTACCAACGTAAACCTACGCCCATCAAATAAACTTCTTCTCAAATCAGGACCTCTATGTAAATCATCTTTGCATGGCGACAGCGCCTTAAAACCGTAGCTCCAAAACCGTGGTTTTCTTTTAATAATCGCAACATACCCTCAATATCTACATTCAAATAAAAACTCAAAATTTATTTATTTAATTACATTTTCGGTCTTGAGTATTTGTTCATATGTTCTTTGTACATCGTTTATGAACTTTTGTGTATATTGCCTTTTATAAAGTGTATTTTTCTTATACAAACAAGGGCCATTTTGAAATGACTTGGTATTCCAAACCGTATTTTGCGATTCATGAATATTTATTTTTAAAATGCTGATATTCATTGAACGAGTTAATTCAGTTAATTCTTTCGCAATTGGGGAAAAAATAATTCAGAACAGGATTGGACTAGAATTTATTCTTTTACATTAAAAATTGCCAAATATATCCTGTGTTGTGTGCTCCAGTATAGGATGGCAGGTAACGGATATAAACGACACTGATATTACGTGTCTTAAAATATTACATACGCAGTTACATTCCCATGCCTATGTGCCCTTGAATGCAGTCGCATTTTTTTTGTAAGTTTATGAATGTGATTAATTCTGATTTCTAGACCATGAACTACTTCACATACTTCAATGATTTGCTGTGTTGAGTTGAAATGAATATGAGATTCAGCATAAGAAATCTATCACAAAAACCTTTTTTAAACTTTAACGTTCCCATTATTACTGGAATGAGTAGAAAGACATATTAAGTACTTTGCGTATTGTCATTTTAGAAAAGTTAATGTCCCAGTGAGCAATATTGCTTTGCAAAGGCAGTAAAAAATGATTAATATGTGGTTTGTGCCTTTTCGTCACATTCAACGGACCGGTACAGTTGAAAGTGTGTTGTATGTTTTTTCTACCTTTGTAAAATGATAATTGCCACAATACATCAGCTGCTATTAAATGGTATTAAAAGTGCCATACATATCCCGCAAAGGAACCAAATTACACAGGGAATGCACAATTGTTGTGAAACTTATATCATGGCAGCTTCCATTGCCAGAACGGTGATTAATATCTTGAACAGTTCATGCATTAAAACCTTTTTGAATTGTGATTTATATTCATATTGACACTATTAGTGATACTGAATGTTTGATCAAAAGAGAGCAAACATCTGAAATTTACTCACTGGGGTACAGAAAATTGAATTGTTGGAACTAGTGATCCAGACAAGGGGTTTTATGTTTAAAGTTAACTGGTTATTATTCTATAGGTAAACTTAAAGAAAAAAAGCGAACGACATATTGAGGCACTGGAGTATATGAAGTGATTTAGTAGTCTTTCAAAACTGTGTCAACAACTGTCAACAACGTGTCTTATACTTTATGTTAAGTTTACAACAATGACATCTGTCTATTGTTACCCTCAGATATGTCATTGGGTAGAGATTGAACGTTGCCCACATTGATTGACTGACTGACACGTGTCAACAGTCACTCAAAATGATAATTTGCAGATCTGTTTCACACATTGTTTAAATCCAACATAATTTCAGCCAGCAAACTTTCAAACTGACATATTCATGGGGCAGCAACTCAAATATGAACTTCCACACGAGTGTCCCGGATGAAGTAATCTAGTTATCCTAATTGCAACCGGATGCTCTACAGAAATTAAATGCATATATGTTGAGTATCATGAGTCGAGCTCACAAATTATAACAAGAATGTCATACTTGCTTGAGAAAAGTGTACCGTGAAAACTGACAAATTTAAACAAATAAAATCGAGAAGATGAATGCTACATTTTTAATTCTTTTTCTATGTAAATAATGCAACTTATTGTGATTGTGGCTATCAAATCCTACACTAACATCTGGATTTTAACAGAGATTTGTTGATCGGAGAACAGAAAGTATGTAATGATTAAGTTATTAACTTTGTTACCCATATCAGCATCGCGGTTAGGTCACGGTTACGTCATCAATAATTTCAGGCAATATATTTTCACATTCGATCTCTTTAATCTTGAAGTCTTCATGAACTGTTCATGGGAATTGAATCAAAATCAAGCCCCTACCACATCTTACTACTTCTCGTTTTAAGCTAGTTTACTTCTGACCTAAGTCTGTATGCAAGACAATGCCAACCGAATAGTACCGACGATATATTGTGTCGTGATTGACACTATAGGTTCATTCAGTACGCTGATAACTATCTGCGATTACTGTTGCAATTATATTAGCTATCTTGAAACCGAACTGTACAGGCCTCAAAAAATCAACATAAAAACATTCATACCTGTTCAAGGACATAGTGAATACAAATTACTATCTTTAGGTAAATTAAAATGTATGTCAGACTCTGGTTCTTCCAAACTTAGTCACATTTTTGACCTAGTGGTAAGAAGTCGTCAAAGTTTTTACCAAGAATTATCCTTTTCAGAGACGACTTAACTTGTTTAAGCGATATTAAACGTGAAAAGTGATTAAATTATGGAGTGAATTCTCTAACAGTCAGGTAGAAACAACATTTGTTTTGCTAAAAAAACGAGCAAAATGTACCCGTTTACTTCTGCCACCAGGACACTCTGTTAGACTGTTTTATATCCAACTTCTCTTTTGTTGTAGTACTTCTGAAATAAAATATCGCCTTGATTACAATATTTAAATGACATTTTTTAGCCACGATTGCCAGTAACGTTCCATCGTATTATTAATAGGTTAACGTTTCCATTCTATTATAGTTACGCTTTCAGTTGGAATCGCTCTTCGATCTTGGTTCATAGACATTTTAAAGGTTCTTCTACGTTAGAATAAGTGTAAAGTGATAATTATAGATAAAGATTTGAATGGGACATGATCTCAAAGAGATATTACTTGTTGTCTTGAAAGTGTCTCAACATTACCTCCAAGTTTTGACAAGAAACAAAAATGTAAGAAGAAGTATTTTCCTCTACCTTTTTCCTAATACTGAGTTAAGTAAAGGAAGCAAGGTGAAGGAAGTTAAAGTACACTATGTACAGTAATCCTAATCTACAATAGACTGACTATTTTAATTTACATGATAAAGACAAACAAGACAAAACAATTAATCACAAAAAGGCGTTAATTTGCTTTCGAACGAAAAATGATCTAGTGACAAGAGCAATCAAGCATAACATACTAGACAGTGTTGACTCCGGTTGCCAACTGAAGCTAAACAGTATATGTATTACAATCAACTACACTTGTTTGCATTACAGCTGCCCTCTTTTGTTTGAATTTAACACCAAGGCTCCTGATATCAAACTTCTTTTTTTGCACAAGTGTCAAGAATAAATATCCATTTGCGTACCGATAGCATTTCACTATATAAGGAAACTTGTTCAAGCATGTCTATCGCACGACAGAGGTTTAAGGTTACAAATATGAACACGTATTCGTTGTGTATACCACCAACAATAGTACGTGAACTTTAAGCTATAATGCATTTTAAACGTGCGTCCTATATGTATTCAATTTGAGCCAGATTTGAGTCAGATTTGTTGTATATGGAACGCGAAAAGGGCAAAACTCGTTAACAACGTCCTGCGAAAAGGGCAAACTTCGTTAACGTTCTGATTTGAGCCCAAGAATGAGACCGTTTAAATGGCTGCTATATATTCCTTGAGTACCAATTTAGGTTTCAGGAAATCCGTTTGTCAAATTTAACACTTAATTAAACATAAAGATCTGATGAACTTGATTCCTTGACTTCACTTGGCTGTATTGAATGTAATGCAGTCTGCCGTAGTTTGCCTGTGCGACGTATCCCGCTGTCTTTATTATAGTCTAAAGGGAATAACTGGGATAAATGCTAAGGTATAGATACAAACCATAATATTTGCGTAGATGTCCTTGTATTGGCAGCATATCATATAAATGTTTAAATAAGTCAACTGATATTGTTAAGTAAACGGTATAAAAAGGGTTATAAATATCCCACCATTGCAGACGGGATTACCCACATATTGTGTATGTTGCGCCAATACAGCTTCAATTGCCATAACAGTTGTTGGTACCTCCAACAGTCGATACATTGAAAACTGTTTTGAACTGACTTATACTTGCATATTTACACTCCTTGTGATCCTGATAGTTTCAAAAGCAGAAATTAAACATATTATATTCAATCACTGAGGTAAAGAAAGGTGCATGCGTCCTGGAAACTGGTAATCCACACAAGGTATATGGGCTGATACTGAACTGTTTATTAATGTTTAAGAAGCTTGAAAAAAGGAAGCAAGCGACATATTAGCGCACTGGAGTAAATGATGTGATTTATTAGTCTTTCGAAACTGTGTCTGTCAACGACTAAGCAGAGTTACATTTGTAATAACTTATGATATGTAAATGTATTTTGGCTAGTATAGCACGAGAACACCGGCGGTCGTATTACGGTTAAGAAAATGTTTCTGGCAAAAACAGCGTTATTAACTCTACAACAATGGTAACAACCTGAAATCTTTGTCAAAAGCTATAGTGGAAAATGATGTGAAAACATGGTCAAATTTCTATTTCTCGACAATTTGGACCAATTTTGTCTTGAGAATGTTAATATTAACACAATATTGACCTGTTGATAGCTTTTCAAATTATTCGATCAGATAAGTCATGTATCAAATTGTTCTCTTTGTATATATCGTTTATGTTAATATTGTGAACATTATTGACGTTTAAGTTTGTTTTATGTTGGTCTTCATTGAAGAAAATAAACGTGTAGAAAGCACTATTCTGAGCAATTTACTGTCAAATAACAAATTAAAAAATCATTTGTTTATTCCGTTCCACCATTTATTAAGTCTCCGTATAATCAAATTTCAAAATAGTTACAAAATGCAGAAATTTTATATTTTTTTAGTTGCCAATATGTGAATATAAGTTTTAATAACTGAAGAAGTAAAATAGCTTATAAAATTTCCTTTTTTTCAGTTATATGTGGTTATTTAATAATAAAAGCAACAGATAATTCGTTTAATTATATTACAATGAAGATATACAACGTCTGGGAACGAGTTTCATATAACACATTTATAATAGGCTTGATGCCTACTTGTTTTTTGTACATAACATTTGTTAAGCAATGTCAACCATTGCATAAGTAGATTAAACGCAAAACTGAGGTAAAATAGCAAAATGTTGGAGATTCAAATATTGTACAAATTTTAATACACAACTTGGTATTCGTAACTCTAAGAAGAACACAAAAATATTTTAACCGAGCTTCACTGTTACTTAATCAATAATAATACCAATATAATATAGAACAGTACAAGACTAGAAATATACATTTGCAAGGCATCTTTTAAAATGAAGTAGGCGAGCTAAAAACTACATTAACACTCCCTAGGTTGCCTTGCTAACCACAACCACAAATACATTCCGTCAAAGCGCCTCTTATTAAGCGTGTGTAATATTAGATATTATGACCTTTTCATTCCATATGCTCAACATTGACTTCTAAGTTTTGACGTTGTGAGTACTATTTACGTTCAACGCTAGTTGAATCTTCTAGACCCCTGCGTTGTAAAAGTTGGGATTGCGATACGCCGCATCAACAGGAATTTCCCCTCGGTATTTCGATGATCTGTTCTGGTATTGAGCCGTGTTTGTAATCTCATAATCGATCACTCCCCCTTTTGCCATCGTGTCATCTGTCATCTCATATAAATCCATATCATTCCGACCAGTCTCTGCCTTTTTCGCTTTGCTAGGTGGTGGACGAGGGCATCCCTTTGTATTTTTGACTTTTACCTTCCTTAAAAGTCGGCAGTAATTTGCAATAACAATTACTAAAGCTGTGAGAAGAGCTAAGATAAAACATGTCAATGATATCAACACTATGAGGAAAACAGAGCTTTCTTGCTGATATTTTTCATCAATTGAAGTTTCATGTGAATTGTCGAATGATACGTTGATGTCAACTGACACTGAACTCTTAGGAAAGAGAGGTGTGCATTTGAAGATTCCATCCGATGAAAAATTATTTACGATCAACTCATCTGTTTTCGTAGTCGTCGCAAACTGTGGATCCCATCCGCTTATGGGAGATGGAGGTGGATTGCTTGGAGTGAAAACCCAATCATAGAACTCAACTGGGGGATCAGCTTTGTCGAATGGACAACGAAGAGATAATTGTTTTCCTGAAATTGCCTGGATGTTCAATGTGGCATTCGGATCAAGCATAGGAGGGCAGGTAAAGTTCTGAGGAAATAGTGACAGCAGATAACGTTCCTTGAAGATATCAGGGGTTTTGCATATAGGAGCATACCTCTGCCCAGTTGCTTGAATGGCTTGTCTTATGGAAGAGTTTGTTTCAGCTATCCACCTTAGATTACAGTCACAAACTATTGGGTTATCGTTCATGTATATTCTTACAGTTAAGTTTGATTTTGAAAGAGTCAGTTCCTCTTTATACTCCATAGTTGTGATATTGTTGTTGTCAAAGTAAAGATAATAGAGCGGTGAGGAAATATCTAGCAAGTGACTGAATCCTGTACTTGAAAGAGACACGATGTAATTATATCCGAGATCGAGAGAAAATCTTTGACTGGCATGCAAGTCAAATGCACCGGATGGTATGTAACTGATCTCATTGTATTGCAAATTAATATATAGATATTTGATTATATTGTGGACGATAATAGAACCTCTTGCTATATCCCTGATTCGATTGTTGTTGAAATAGAAATAGAAATAACTCAATTCCTCTCCGCCGCTGTCCGTTACAAAGAATCCTGACGGAAGCTCTTGTAGTACATTATATTCTAAGCGTACTGTCACTCTATAGCACTGGTTGGATCTATAGGTTCCTGTTGAAGCAGTAATTGCATTATTACGAAAGTCATTGTAACAATATTGATTTTGAGCTGTCGAATTTGCAAAAAGGTCCCAGTTAATGACCTCAAGTTTGTTGTCGGAAAAGTCTATCCACTTTGGGGGATCAGTGCATGACAGTGCTGAGGTTAAGTTGAGGTTGTCGCAGTAAAGGTTGGAACCGGAACAGCGACAAGGACCGTCGCATAATTCACACTCTTGTGAGACAGTCTGCCTGAGATATATCAACAGTATCACGATGATTATGGCTTTCATTTTGAAAACGTTTCAAAAGTCCCCAAAAAAAGCAGTTGAAATGGGTTGGTATGTATTTTTCAGCGCCAAGTTAGGTTCCAGGAAAACGTTTATGGTCAAACTTACTTTTAATCCAGAAGAAGGTTCCCCTTAACATAACAACGCGAAGAATTTGTTGAATCCGATAAATTCTTGTGACTTCTTTGGCTGTAGTTAATGCAATTCAATTGACATAGTTTGCAAAATATTCCACCTGTCTCTATAGAAGTCCAAAAAGAATAACTGAGATAAATGCTTTGAACAGGCATCAAGTCGTCATTTAAACTATGTCAAATATGACAGAGACACTTAAGATCGTGCGAAAGGATGTACAGGTTTTGTAAACATATTTGAATTTCTAGCACGGCCTTTCTACACCTCCACACCTTCATGGAAATATGCACATTAAAGTGCCTCTACAGGAACGCACAATACTTAGTTGAACTGACTCCTGACAATGAATGGCTTGTGCACAATAAAATCAAACGATGAAAGCTGTAACTAGTATACAACAACAAAATTATTGTCAAATTCTGAAGGGCGAAGTTTGCCTTAGACTGGTTACTATATAGTTACACCTAGTTGCATTTAAACAACACCCTTTGTGTTCATTGAAAACTATACATGCAAGAATGCTTCCAGACTTTGATATGGGCTATTAGCCAAGCATATCACAATAAATTTAGAAACCACAATTGACTATTTTAGCATGAAAATCTCTGTAATGGAATTGTTGCTAACAAAGTACTTGCGTTGATTGTTATGACTTTTTTGGTTTTCAAACAAATTCAATCATCTGTGCAAAGGATTGGAATTTGGGTTCTTTCGAGAAGTAGTTGTGGTTTTTGAAAAGAAAGAAAGATATTCATTCCAAAAATGGTTATGTTTTTTATAGGCCTAGCTGTGAGTGGGTGTACTTTGGTTGTGTTTACCCCATTAAGTAGGAGGAAGCAACTTAAAGGTTTTGTGTCCCTGCCTAAAAGTAAGGCCGCTCACTAAGGCCGAAAGACATGGCCCGCGAAGCATAACGTTACGGTACTCACCTACAAGGCTAAATTAATACATTGTCGTATTACTTGCGTACGGCTCTCGTGCAAGGCGCTCCATTTTAAAACTCCCAAGTGTTTGGAAATCTATAACAAATATAATAGTCCCTGGGCATATATTCAGTAACTTTAGTGCACACTATGTGCGAAGTACCACGTCAGGCAACTCCAGTAGTTTTTGTTTCGCTATGAGAGAACCTACAGCTCCCAACAAGTTGAGCAACGAAACAGTTTTTGGTACAACAAAGGCATGCTTCATTTTGCCTTATATTAAACTACAACTCATGCAATCAAGTTGAAGTTTCCACACAATAAGTTGCAAGGCTATTGATACCATGAACATGTTATGCATGTAGAGGTCAATTGAGGTCACTGGAACCATTGCAGTAACCATAAGGTCTCACTACCATACACTTCCTCCTCTAAAAGTGTTGTTTTTTACTGATTTATCATCGCAAAGATTGGTCACTTACTCTCCGCCAAGTGTGGAATCATATCTCAAAGCCAATCATTGCTGAAGTCTTCAACTTTTTATTAGAGGAATTTTCTCAGTTAAATTAAAGTGCTTGTTTCTTCGAAATTTCAAAACAAAAAAGCGTATGCCAGTCCTAAAATGAAGGGAAAAATATTGCCCAAATAAGGACAGTGGAGATCTAAAAAGAATATATTCCTTATACAATTTCTTTGCAATGAGTTTATTCAAAGGACTTTGCAAATATACATTTTGATGGATAACATTTCAGTGGGAAGTACAAGGACGGTAACACATATAAAGGTTACGAATAGCAACAGTCCGATGCTATTGAAAGGGTTGCTTTCCCATCAGAGGAAAGTTTCAACTTTATAATGGAAAAAAATGACAACAAAATTTGAGAGTTGCAGGCCCAAGACATACTCATCCTCAGATGTTTTATTATAGTCCCAGACTGTTTAGATTCTCTTTTGCGTGCAAAGACCGAATGAATTAGAATATGGACAGTTTGCACATATCGAAAAAACAAAATAAGTTTGCTGTTATATTCAAGACATAACGGAATAATGTTTATATGAACGGCCCGTCTAAATTAGCTTTCCGAAAATCAAGAGTCGTATGGATCTAAACGGAATGCTACAACTTCACGATAACTTGAGTAGTTCTAAAAAAAAGAAGATTTATTTAGGTAACCGATGAAGACAACAAATACTGTATTAACCTATTTTTGTATTGTATTGTACAAATATTCCAATGTAATGACGTTGTAGAGTAAAAGCCATAAAAAAGAGAGACGATATTCACGTATGTGCATATTATATTGGTTGGTTCTGTAAAAACGCAGTTGGACTAACAAGAAGCGAAAATTTTCTGTAGAACTTACTGCATGTGTGTTACTTTTTTGAAATCGATACTTGTCTCACCTTCTAATTAAAAATATTGAGTCGGATAGAATCGATTCCGAATGAACGGAAACCAATCTTGTTTCCTAACAAATAAATGGATACCTGACAAGCATACAATTATGGTGCTAGTGTGGTGGAAAATAATTAAATACATGTATGTCGCAATGTCACTTTACTTGAAGAACATTCCCCAAGAGAGGTGTAGAATTTATTTGATGTGGTGGACGCCTGTCCTGCTCCGAAGTTTGTTCGTTGGAAACTCGTTTCTCGTTCATGTGCATGTAAGAGTCAACATTTACAGATGGAACTGTATATCATTTTGTTGTTTACCTTCATACCAGGTGAGTAGTTATATTCTACCGTAATTATATTATATTTGATGAAGTCAAGTCGAATATTATCAATAGTCGAATAGTATCAATATCCAGTAGGATAGGGACATGTTTGGCATTTTTTTAATAAGTTATACAGAGACACAAATAGTAATAGTCCAAGTAACACAAAAAAGAAAAGCAAAACAGAAGAAAGAAATGATAAAAAAAACTGTTACAGATGAGAAGTAGAATTACAAAGAATTATACTCCGTTCTTTAATACATTGCTTTCAAATCTTATTAAGAACACAATAATGGTGAGTGTGTATTGTTTGAAGGCATTAAAGAGGCACAGCGGAAAAAAATGTTTTATATGTAGGCAGAAATTTCGGAGGCCAATGGCCAGTGACTATGATTTGAGTGGCAAACCGAAAATTCTCCTCAAAACGATCCGGAAGAGTAAACTCTTCGGGTGTTATGACAGAAAATATCAGTAGTTTGAATGTTCTGCCATAAAAAAAAAGCCACTTTATGACTAGTACTTTGTCATTTTTTCAACAAGTAGGACTTTCTAATTCAATTTACTTTATTCCACAACAAAAGGACAACTCGTGTTTTATATCTTAAACACATTTTCTTATATTACAGCTATTTCAGGGAGAAATCCAATCAATGCAGAGGGGAGAATTCGTAGATATTTATTAGATCAACCAGGATTTTCTTCTCATGACAGACCAGTGCTTAGTTCTAACGATACAGTGCAGGTCCAATTGGACGTTAGGTTGTATGCATTGTGTGATGTTGTAAGTTGATCTTGATGTCAGTGCGTATGTTTCTGTATACTTTTTTTCTGATTTGCATGATCGTGATGGTTATAAATGTTGCTCAAAGCTTTCAAATTGATATCCATTGGTTTTCATATTATGGTTTCATATTTTCGTTTTATATGGTTTCATATTTTGGATATTTTGTACGGCTATCGTATTATGCCTATAATGGTCTTTCTAAAATGTTCACCGTCGACACATAATCATCCAGAATTTGAACTATATGAATTAAGGTACCTTTCAGTTTCTTATATGGCACATTCAATTGAGGTGTGTAGTACTTTGTAGACAAGAACGTTTTAGTTCACGTGTATCTATGTTTTCCGGTATAGAAGCAGCTATTACAAACATGGTACATTGTATAGGCTGTATCGGCGCTTGTCATCATTTGAAATTTTCGAAGTGAGCAGTTTCTAGATTTGCCATGACATTTAAGATACACAATATATATATGATATATAAAACAAGCGACTTAATTGAGTAAATATTCATCTGGTTAATATGCTGTGCACTCAAACTTGAATATACCGTTGGTAAATAGTATTAGATCTGACGAACACAACATCAATGCTTCTCTGACGAACACAACATCAATGCTTCTTATAAAACAACTGAAAGCTACAGTTGTTCGTATTATAACATCTTTTAAACTGATTAAGTTTATAAATCAAACAAATATGAAAGTCAATAAGAAATTCCTACGGAAATTTGTTATTAAATATTCCAGAGTATCGGATTCTAACGTAAAGTAACAGAGTTTCCTCAAGTACATGAAAGGTGAACAAATCTAGTCGCTACCCCCCCCCCCTTCTCTCTTTCAACAAGATTAACAAAATAGGAAATTAGCAACTATTTAGCAAGGCAGCGGTACATTAGTTTGATGTTTAGTATGTCGTGTGAAATAAATAGTACTATTGTTGCATTTCATTTCGCAGAATGAGAAAGATCAAGTTATCAGCGTGGCTGTGTGGACGGACTTGGTAAGACAGGAAATGTTATTTTTTTTTACTACGTACTACTTTGCTTATTCAGTTGTGCCAGTCATACTCCATTCTATCAAATATATTCGTCTCTTGAGATGTTTCATGCACTTACATACTATACACACATTTAGATATATTTATTTGTTCTGTTTCAGACGTGGAGAGACCAGCGACTGGTTTGGGATCACAATAGTTTTGAGGGCGTTACGTACATTCATGTGCCTTTTGAAGAAATATGGACACCGAGAATAGTTTTGTCAAATTCGTTAGTCTTAAAATTCCGTTCTATCAATTGTACTAATTAAGATGAATTTTGACTTGTGATTATGATCATCGACACAAGTCTAAGTTTTGCGGCAAACATATGAGGGTGGGGTTGAATAGCATGAGAACTAAATGAAGAGGATAAACACACGCATACAGTAGTAAACTATGAAATTACGTTATTGAAATCAAGCCTATCATCCTGAAACTAAAAAAAAAATTCCTAAGGTATGTAGAAAGAATCAATGCAGTGAATACACACACTCCACACACACACACATAAAAAATAAAAGAAAACAACGTAAACTAAGAGGAAAATAAGTTAAATAACCCAAACCAAAAATTGAAAACAAAAGAAGACCAAATTTGTAACACACACTGGTCTTTACAGTACTAGTAACACATCATCGATAATAATATGCGCTGAGCTGTATGTTTAAGACAAACCACGAGAGTACATGTCCAGCAATGAGAATGATCACTGTCAATTACATGTTAGAAACGCATCGGGTATATTTTACATGTCTTTTTTAAGACGTAACATAGAAATATAAGTTAAAATAATTCTATTAACTTTCTATGATATACATAATTCTATCTACTCTGATACAGACTGAGTTTGGGGTCTCTCGAGTTGGTGTCACCAGGCCGTGGTTTCATAACGCTGACATCAGATGGTATAGTCTCTCTCTCCGCGCCATTCATTCAATCAACTAAATGTCAAATGAAGTAAGTGTTTTTTTTTTGTAATAGATACGAACTATAAATTAGACTACAAAAATTTAAGTCTTTAAACTGAACAGTTGAGAACAAACTTTATTTTTCGGTATTAACGAAAATTAAATGATTAAACTTCGGCAATGCATGTTTAACAACCACAAGGAGAGTCGCGTTTAATAAAGAACAGACATAAATCTTTGGCAGCAAAATTGTACTAGTAGGTAAAATGTCGGTATATGCTAATTTGCTGGTTTTATACAGTTATTACGTGTGTAAAGATATGTTTCATCAATCATATAAACGCTAGCGGAGTTTGTTTTTGTCTTAATGGAGAGATCAGAGAGTGTTTAAGTCACCACAATGGGTGTGTAAACTCCTTAATAAAGAAAACATAACAAGGCATGTACAAATTCAACAGTTTCGTATAACTTTATGCCACACTGATTCGTTAATATTATGGCACTCGTGTGATTGTAATTTATCTAGCCGTGACTGAGTATCCCAGTGAAGGTTATTTCAAACGAAACACAAACTCGTTACTAACGCCAATACAGTTAATCTACAAGTTTTAAATGATCTATAATATATATTTATCTCGAAAATTCAAAGTGCCCTACTCATTTATTTTTCAAGTAATTAGCCGCATTTTTACATGAATTAAAAAGTTCTCCCTGCAAAATAATTTTCTATTGGAAGACGCTTTCTAATCTGCACTGTCTGATATCATTGTTGTTTGAACGGCCTGCATGGGATAAACATTATAGTATGCATACTAGTCTTCATATTAAAATAAATATTTCTCTTTGTCGTATCTTCACTTGCAGCGTCCGCTACTTCCCTTACGATACTCAACGTTGTCGTTTCCATTATGTACCCTTTGAAGATCAATCCAGGCTGAATTTTAGTATGTCGAGAAATGAACCTTATAAAGATTTTGTGAGCACTGAATGGGAGCTTGTGGAAATAACAAAGTACGAAATCGTCATTGGGAACGTGTCAGGAAGTTATTACCCATATGGTATTTTTGAAGTTGTTATCAGACGAGATCCTCATTATTACATAACTGCCCTAGTCATCCCGTCTACATTTCTCTGCCTCTTGTCCTTTGTGGTATTTTTGGCTCCTCCTGATAGCGGCGAGAGGGTATCTTTGGGTGTATCTATGGTTCTTGGCCTCACAGTATTCCAGCTGCTAGTGTCCGATACACTCCCAACAGCAAGCAAACAACCACCTATTCTCAATGGGTACCTTTCAAGTACATTCTTTCTTGCCTCATGGTCGTGCCATTCTCTTTGTTTAACGTCAACATTGCACACGGAGATATCAAACTAACAAATATATTGAAATATCCAGTAATACGTAGAATGCTGCTGGAAGTTCTACCGAGTCTTTTCTTTGTACCAAACTACCTGGACAGGATTAATGTTAGAATGACGCATCAAAAGAAACCACAGGAAGATAAAATAGATGAAGGAATTATGACGAAAGCACCTGTTGTTAAGACGTCCCTTTCGGGGAAAGTTGAACCGGAAGACAAATTCTACGTAGGCGAGAAACTAACCATGTCGGAGAAGGTATGTGTATCGTTCGTCTGTAAATGTACAAGAAATTTACGTAATGGTTATATTGTTGAACAATGAATAAGATATCTCTGATATCTCGAGACTTTGTCCTCTCTTTTACAAGTTAACATTCAACAACATCTCTATCAGCGATTGAAAGGGTAAAATACACTGTTAATTTATTTGGAAAGAAATTTATCAACTGTTTCAGGACAAATATACCGCTAAATTCCGCCTTAAGTGTACTTTTCAGCAATCATCTTTGATAAGAGCAAGTTTAACAAATTTAAAGCAATAATGATGATGATGATGATGATGATGATGATGATGATGATGATGATGATGATGATGATGATGATGATGATGATGATGATGATGATGATGATGATGATGATGATGATGATGATGATGATGATGATGATGATGATGATGATGATGATGATGATGATGATAATGATAATGATGATGGTGATTAATTTTCACGACGCTTAAACGACCACAAATGCGGGAGAAACCCACAAAGACTTACGCTTTACAACTTACGCTGTAATTGTCTGAGCGTAAAATAATTTCTTCGTTTGAATGTGGGTTTCTGCCTAATCGTTTACGATCGTTTATTTTGATTGATTTCCTATGCAGGTAAAACTTGCATCTCGCACACTTGGTTTGGTAATGGACAGGATTTTCCTGCTCTGCTTTTTAATCGCTTTTGGTGTTGTACTTGTTGTCACATTGGCAGAGTTCGCATCACTGTATGGAGATGACTAATCTATGTGTATAACTTGTTATTGAACTTATTTGATTTTGATGTTGTACTTGATAAAAAAAAAATGGAATTTTGGTGTTCGCCCCGGAACAACACAAATTATTAACAGTTTTTTTTAAAGTAAGTAAAGTCTCCAACAATGTGTTTAATGGAAAAGCAGAACAGATGACATCAAAGACATAATTTTGGAGACAAAATTGTGAATATAATCTCACATTGAAATGAAGTTGAAGAATGTATTCCTGGGCGATATAGCGTACATCCAAAGTTGCTAATGTAGTAGGTAAAAGCCTTTGGAGTTACTATTGGAAGTATTTTCAAGATTGATGATAATATTGCACCACGGCAGTGCATTGTAGTGATGTGGGATACAACGGTCTCGTTTCTTCAGGAAAATTAATTCACGTTATATTTTCATTGTTCTTTACTTATACAATTGATGAATCCTACAAGGAAGTGAAGTCATGTTTGTATTGTAATAAACTCCTTTAATCATAGTTTACCAACACACAATAACTTCCTTCCACACAATTGAATATTTTAAATGTAATATAATTATTTTTAAATTTTACTTTTACTGGTTGAAAACGGAACAAATGAGCAAAAGTCATTCGCGTTGTTTACATACAAGATGTTTTTTCTAAATGAATTCACCGAGATAGATTGAACAACATGCTATATGGTGTATCTCAGTACAGGGGAAAGGAATTGGACTTAAATACTTAGTTGTACAAGCTAATGGCATTGCACAGCAATCTGAAGTAATACATTTAGCAACACATTAAATATTTTATTGATGCAACTTGAGGGCAGTACAAGTAACGCGAGTCATTATTTTATTGTGATCAACTGTTCTAACCACAATTTAACTACATCAACAATATTTTCCCTTGACAAAATCGCTTTGAACAAGAGTTATAAAAGTTATAATTCTACTGTAAAAGAAACAAACTAAATCACTTGGTGTGTGTTAGTTAACCATTAGGTCACATGTTATTGAAGAATCGGCTTATTGATCATAACTTGAATAAACTATGATCTTTATATCTCAGCACAGGAAGCTATCACCCCATGATTTGTCCTTTTTTTGCTTCTAGCAATCAGAGTCCATTTAAACGTCGGCTATTGTAAATTAATAATCTAAACTACTAAAAGCCCATCAATATATCAGTCAAAATAACCACTGTACGCTATTTTCATAACAATTCACACGAACAAGTTTTTAAAGGTTGGGTTTTTTTAATAAAGTAGCGGATTTAATGGATAGAGAAGTGGTGTTTCAAAAGACAAGAGGGATTTTAAGGAGCAAAAAAATAAGTTAAACAATTGTTATTAACGAGAGAGCCGATCGATATCTGAAAATGGTTAAGCAACCATTTAATTATCTGGTTGGCTACATGATATGTTTACCACAGGAAATTACCACCCAACTGTGTTTGCTTATTTTAAGTGAGAAGGTCCCTATTGGAATTATGTTTCCCATTTAGTAGCAATATATAATTCGTCCGCCAAACTTAGATTTCAGTTTATTCTAACAGAAGAGAACAGTTTGTGAAAGAGTCATCTTTTCAAATTACCTTCATTTACTGGTGACATCTACCGCTTGTCGACTTCCATTTGTTTTTAACTTCATCTGTGGGCTATGAAGTTGTACGTTATCTTACTCATTATCGCCGCACCTCGTGAGTTTATTACATATATTCATATATTCACAGATATAATACGAGGCAGTTAACACATTAAAGAAATTAAAATGGAAGCCCAGGGCGGGAACGACTGACAAGGAACAAAGTCTTGGCAGTTATTTTCCTGCTTTTTAAATCAGTCATTACTTTTAGAATACTTGTATTTATTTAGTAACTAACTAGTTTTTTGAACTGAGATAGAATGGTGTTCCTGTTAAGAAAAAGCATTGTTTATATTTATGAGGGTCATTCTTAATGCCACCAAGCATTTGTAAACCTTCCAAACGAATCAAAATATTGGGTTTGGTTGGTATCATCATCTCTGAAAATGTTATTATCGGGTGATTGCACTTCTTGGATATCATTAACAATTGGTTACATTTTAGAAAGAATAGTCTTGTCTTTGAAATGAAAAAAAAAACAATTGTTTATATTACAATACAATATTAATTGCTGAATCGTTACAATTTGCAAAACTTATGTATCTCAGTTATATCTGTTGCTGTGAGAATTTATTACAGTTTTAAATATGTTAGAAAGGTATTTCATCGTTGAAATTCATAATTTTACACATCTTTCCGCATTTTATGATATATATTAGATATATATATATGTATATATGTATATATATATATATATATATTATATATAAATATGTATATATATTAGATATATATGTATATATATATATATTAATATATATATATATAAATATATATATATAAATATATATATATATATATAAATATATATATATATATATATATATATATATATATATATATATGTATGTATTTGATGCGTAATTGTCACAAATGTTATTGCTTAAAATCTTACACCTAAAAGAAGCTTTTTCTAGAAAAAATGCAGAGGGAAGGATTCGAGAACATGTCTTTAACCAGCCGGGATATTCTCCCAGAGAAAGACCAGTCCTAAATGCCAGCGATCCTGTCGATGTAAAATTAGAGGTGCTAATTTACGCCATGGTAGATTTGGTGAGTAATCAAAACAATATTTAAACTTAAAAAAAAAAACTGTTTATGTCTTCACTTTATTTCTCTTTTTCCAGGTGTACAAATATTAAGACATGAATGAGTTATAATAAATAATGTTATGCTTTACCTCTATGCTGACTGATTGAAATGCTAGATTTATTTGAAAAATAAGCTAGTTATCAATAATTTATAAAGTATAATATAATATGTCAATTAATTGGAAATCAAATTACAGGTTTTATTTTGTAAATCATTTGTTGCAAACCATTGAAATTCAAAATAATAAATGGTAGATGTTTATTATTTTTTTACCAAACATTTATGAAATATTTGAAAATCAGTTATTTTTTATATGTGATAGCGTTTTTTTCAATTGCTTTTTAAATTTTAACAGTTTAAAAATACTTTTATGAATTTAATTATTTAAAATCATTTGAAATCCAGGTATAAATAGTAACGCTGTTATTTTTCGTTTTTATTACTTTTGTGAAATTCAGTTTATGGTGTTATTACATTGTTTTACTTACAGAACGAAAAGGATCAGACGGTAACCACAGCCTCCTGGATAACGTTGGTAAAGTTTTGTCACATGCTAATTACAATAAAAATTAATTATAAAAAAGTACATACTAAAATTAATTACGATACTACGTCACGCTTCCTATAAAATGAAAAACTAATCTACAAACCGTTTCAAGGAACTCGACGTAAGGCCTTGGTATAGATTTACCAGTCTTTGATTGATATCTCATCAGAACCTTTAACTTCCGGTAATTACAGACATTTACCGTGAATCGATCACAAATAACGAAGTACTTCATCAACTTAGCATCTCAATAAGTTAGACTTTCCACAGTCCTTGATAAACATAATAGTCGAGCTTTATCAGGAATGAAATTTCATAAAATACGTTAGTCTAATTATAAGTCTGACATGTACGTGCAAAATGAATACGAATTGTTTTGTATTGTATAATATGATCCATTGAACACACTTAGCGCTTTAATTCGGCCTATAATAATTCCTTAAATGGAAGGTTTTAATGTCAAGTGCATACGACTGTGCATATGTGCAAATTTAATTCATTTAATGAATATTAAATTTATTTCCATTTAATCAAAATATGTTTACTTATCTTGAAATTAATATCTAAGCAGAAAGGAAAAACATAGTAATGATATTGTGTTTACTTAATTTATTTCTTTTTTTCTTTTTTTTTTCTTTAAAGGACAATAATATAGTCGGCAGGTTTTGGTGATCGAAAAATTCGATTCATTTCATGAAAGTTAATTTTAATTAAATGATCATAATGAAAGTTGAATTAACAGCTGATAAAGAGAGACTATTACTGTCATTTAATTCACTCTGAAGTACTGTAGCCTTTTGTCACCCGTATTTGTTTTTTAAGAACGAGGAAATATTTCAAAGTGCCAAATGGATATTTAATTTTCAATTGTTACACGCATGCAAATGGTTACGATAAATTCATTTTTCTTCTAATGTTGGGAGAAGCAGACCATTAAAATGATGTGACAGTATCTCTAAAAACATTTTAATAATAAACGCACACTGGTAGTAAGGTACAGAATGCCTAAATGTATATACAAAATGAAAGTAAGCTATCATAATAATTCATTTTTAGAAAAGAAAAAACAAACATGCAGCAATTTCTTTTATTCGTAAAAGGAGTTGTGTATACGCCTTGTAATAGATACACATTAAAAAAGTAATAAGTGTCAACCAAGAACATTTACCTGCAGCTGTCCAGTATGCCATTTTCAATTTTTTATTTAAGGGGAGGAGGCTGTAAGATTCAGACTATTCCCCCCTGCGTACAATCATGTATTTATCTCATGTCTATAGACTTGGCGAGACGAACGACTAACTTGGGATCCCAATGAATTCGAAGGCTCTGACAACGTTGTTGTATACTTCGATGAAATTTGGACACCATCTATAGTTCTCACACATGCGTAAGTAACTCAAACAAATATGTATTTTAAAGACATTTACAGAAATGAATGAAATCATTGTGAGGTTACTAGTGGGATTACTAGTTACTAGTCAATTTCTAAGTTTGGAATTTCGAATTTGATTTTAGAGATTAGCACAAGAAACTCGAAGAAGTATATGATCGTTAATACCTCAGTTGACTCGCTGACATGTGGAATAAATTGCCCTACAATCATTTGTTTCTACCGATGGCGTAGAAAATCAATTCACATCATAATAAGGATAAAGCATTTGAGCGACATAGGCGTAGGAGGTGGTCTGCTGGGGGGGGGGGGGGGGGGCTACAGCCCCCAACCAAGATTTTTGGTGAAAATTCGGGCAATATGCTGAGAATTTTTTGGTCACCTACTGAAAGAAGACAAATTTGCAGTGTGTTTTCAATTTTTTGTGTGAAAATTCGGCCAATATGCTGAGAATTTTTCGGGCACCTACTGAAAGAAGAGTAATTTGCAATGTGTTTTTCAATAGTTAAACTGATATTGTTATTATCGTTATTATTGTAACGACTTCCCCAATAATTAAAACCAATATGGAAGGGTAATAACACGGAAAATATAACCAAAATTCTTCGCGCGCTCCGCGCGCGTTCAACATCTTATTGTGCATATCATATAGTATTCATCGGTTAGTGGCACGTGATGCAATAACCGATGAATGCCTATATGATATGCACATTAACTTGTTGAACGCGCGCGGAGCGCGCGAAAAATTTGGTTAAATTTTTCGGGCAAGTCGTTACAGCCCCCCCCCCCCCCCAAATCAAATTAGGCTCCTACGCCTATGATGAGCGATCTCATCACAAGGAAAATGGTTTTTGTTCTATGTTGACATAAAGATAACTTTCAGTGGAAAATTATATAATTTGACGCCTCGTATTGAAAATGTTACTTTTCATTTAATTCACAGTATGGTATTGGACGGAATGCAGGTAGTCGCGGCGGACAGGGGTACCATCAAATTGTATTACGATGGTTCAGTGGATTTAGGAGGTCCTTATGTTCAAACTACACAATGCCAAATGATGTAAGAAATATATCTATTTATGAACTCGGTGATTTAAATTGGTCATCATGTACATGTGGTATGACTCTGCGGGTTGTTCACCCTCACTTAGTTCCATTACTGACTTGTTTTTAACTGAATATGACATATAGATAGCAAATAATGGCTTAATATTGATGTGCACATAATTATTTATCTTTGAAAGCTAACCTTTTGCCCTTAAGGCAAACAAAACATTTAAGAGCATATAAGAACAAATGCAGCAATGGCTCTTGTTCATGCTATGGACCATCGTTCAAAGAGTGCATATTGACGGTATTGATGGTAATATCATATCAATAAAACAGTGTAATAATAAAGAGATAATCAGCCTTCGTTAATCATATTATAATCATTTGCTCATCAACTTCTTGTCAACTGTTACCGCCAAGTATTTTAATCATTTGACGGTAGAAGGGACGTAAGATAAGTAAACATGTTAGTACAATGGTAAGAACAAGTACTTAAACAATAGGTTTTATTTTTGACTAGCACCGCGTACTCCATTCCGTTTGGTCTGCTAACTGCTCTTGTTTACAGAATTATAATAAGTTTAAAAATGTCGAGTCGTTCAATTGTATAGTCACAGCCTCGCCTTACCTGTACAACAGAGACTCTTTCCCCCCACCCGATACTCATACCCGAAAGCTGGTGCAGCAACTACAGTTTATGTCCCACAACCGTGCTTCAGTTATAACAATGTTGTTTTCGTAACACGGTAAGGTGGCACTGTAAAAACTGATAACTTGTTCCCATGTTAGACAAAGAACCGCGTGACTGCACAAGAAGTCTATGAATATGATAATGCCTACGGGAGGAAGTAAAGGATGTACGTTATCGCTTGATTTCATGCCAAACCCCTCTTTAAATTTCGCCAATTTGTCATGCCGAGAATGAAGAGACTGAGACAAAACAAATAGATACTACTTCATTTTAGAATCGCGTATTAAAGAACTCACTCTAAATGGTTGGTACAGCAACTACTGTCCATGTCCCACAACCATGCATCGGTAGTTACTGCTTTGTGTTCATAACACGATAACATGCGTTACAGGACATTTACAGTATACTTACTGTACCAGCTTGAGTATCGGCTACCTTTTCTTGTAAACCACGGGCGTTACTGACACAACCTAGGTTGAAACTTGTTCAAAAATTGACCTAACCCTAACCCACCTTACAAAGACGGGCAAGAGAAGTACATTGTCATGATTGTATGGTTCTGTACTTCAAAATAACAAATTTCTTAAGACTGTCAAAATCTAACGCACAGTGGGGCTTTCATTGGGTTAATTGGTAAAAACCTTTAACATGCTAATTAACGAAGCAAAGTTAACAGCTGCAGCCAATATTGGAAACAATGGACACCATGTACAAAATATAACTTGTATTCACTCCGCTATTTCAAGATGGCAATAATGCTTAAATTTAAACATACTTGAATAATGCAAAACGTTTGGATGTAAAAATCACTAATCTACAGTTTGTTTTTCCAATTTAGTTACATAAAACTGATAAAACTTGTATTAAATTTTGCTTCCCGATCTACTACACATTTTATCTTTGTCTTTTGATTTCAGAATCTACTATTTTCCTTTCGATACTCAGACATGTTTATTAAGTTTCAGCCCTGAGAATCAGTCTACAAAAGATATGAATTTTACAGCGACTACGTCACCTCAGCCGTCAAATATTGTGAGCAACCAATGGGAGCTTTTATCATTTAGCGCGGCCAATTATCAAGTTGATGTGGAATCTCATGAAACTTTGCAAACTTATCAAGGTGCTGTCTTCTTCTTCACTTTGAAACGAGATCCAAACTATTACATCACAACAATCGTGATTCCATCTACCTTACTGTGTCTGATGTCGTTTGCGACGTTTTTAGCACCGCCTGACAGCGGTGAAAGGATCGGACTTGGTGTATCAATGGTCCTAGGTCTCACTGTGTTTCAACTACTGGTCACCAATATACTACCAACTGCGAGCAAAAACGGTCCACTTATTTCTTCATATCTTACAAATACCTTCGTCCTTTCGTGTCTCGCCGTACCTTTCTCTTTGTTCAACATAATAATCGCATATGGAGACAGCAAAATTTCAGTTCTGAAGCGACCGAGATTTAGGAAACTCTTACTAGAGACTTTACCCAGATTACTCTTCTTGACAACGTACAGGGAAAGGGTTGAAGAAGAATTTGGTATTGTGAGCAAGGATAGCGACATAGTAACCATGGCAACGGTGGAAGAATTACCTACCAATAAGGTACAACCCATGCAAACAATTCCAGCTACAATATCTGAAACACTGAGTTACCTGGAAAAGGTAAATATTTTAGTAGGGGGTCACGTAAGGGTGGTGTGGTATGGAGTTTCTTCTTTGATAAAACAATATATTGCTCAATAGTCAGGAGTTGGTCCCTAAAATATCGTCTATGAGGAATGGGGTGTGGTTACAAAACAGTAAAAACAAAATAGCACAAAAAAGCGTTATAAATAAAATTGATAGTCAATTTATACCTTAGAATATTCCACAGATCAATACAAACACATGCATTCACTGCAACGACATCAGGACTATACCGGCCTTTAAAATATCCTAATAGCTTACCTGTCCTGACCCATGATTTTATTAAATGATAGAAATGAACACATAATAAATAAATATCTGACTATTGTAATCAAGTATGACCCAATTTGATTCATACACAGCAATATATAAATTACTGAAACAGTAAGACAGTTACTTTTGACCTAAAAACTTCATTACCATGCACACCATCCTACCCACAAATTTAAAACAATTTAAAACGGATTTACGTATGTAAGAAAACCTTTATTTCGTTTTTAGATACAGATTCTTTTTACAGAATGAAACAGAACCAAATATTTTGCACAAAAGAACCAATATAAAGTAGGTAATAATGTAGTACAAAGAAGGACATTAGATAATTTGAAACCATTCTTTTACAAAGTCTTGAATGTAATTCAAATTAAGATTGTGTTTGACGTCATGCTTTCATATTCTGTGATGTCAATCACATGAACAACTACTGTTGTGTTGCACTTTTGTGTTGATTTGTGACTGATTTGTGGCAATTATTGCAGTTCCGCTAGATGATAACGATATTTTTAGTGATAATTAAACGAAAGAAATAAAACTAAAAGAAAGTTCAATTCAATTCAAATTGTATAGTATCTAATAAACAAAGTATATTTTTACAAAATCAAATTCAAAATTCAAATTTATTAATTTATAAAGCGTTAAATCTGTAAAATACATTCTAAAACGCTGTACAATAGTAAAACTACATATGAATATAATGATCCAATAATTTTCTATCAGCTTTATATTGCTTTTGTGAGAAAACAATGAAAGAAATACTAAACAAAAAATAGTCATTTCATTTCATATTTCTTTTGCAGAGAAAACTCGAAGCTCGGATAGTGGGATTGGTGATGGACAGACTGGTATTACTCTGTTTTCTAATTGCTTACATGATCATTGTCATTATTGTCGTCTTGAAGTTTCGCTCATTAAATGACATGATTATGGTTGAAATTACAAAATAAAACTTTATTGATTGTAAGGATGGTGTATGTAAGCAAAATACCGTAGTTTTGTGGTATAGTACAATTTAGTATCATAATGTGTCCTTATATAAGATATTCATGTTTCTATCTAATTAATTTAAACTTAAATACTATCATTCGTTTGGACATATGATGTTCAAATGCAACAGGTTACAAAAGCATCTCGGCACAAATAGGTTTCTGTTTATCGTTCTGGTCGAATTGTTCTTCCCCTTGTCATGCAACGCTTCTTTAAATTTGGCACCACCGATGTTCTAAATTCCTACGTGCAAAGTTTTTGTTTGTATTGGTTTGCGCATTTAGCTACAGTGTGACGATTATCTTAAGTCGTGGCTTTCATTTCAAATTTTAAGTTTCGGACTGACCAACATATACTTGCAATAGTAAAGGATGCATCTGTAGCGTCTCGATGTAATATTTTCCCAGGTTTCCTCCGTAATTTCCTCCATTTTTTGTAACTAAAATCTCTTAAATTTGCACATATTTTCATATTCATCTCTGGATACATGCTTCTTTAATTTTATTGGAAATATATTTGTTTTAGCAGACAGGTAAATTTAAATACCTTAACTTATAATGTTGCTCATATAGTAGTCTTTATCTTGCGTTGTCACTGTCTCCTTAAAATGGTATTGATTCCGCGAGTAATACAGGGTGAATACAAATCACGATTTCAATCATCGCATTAATTCCACCCCACCCAATCCTATTGCATCATTATACATCATATATCTTATCACCCCACCTTACCCATTGACACACCACAAAAAAAATCTTTTCAGTATGCTTTTAAGAAACATACTTTTAAATTGATCCATTCAAATGTGTCTGATACTGCAGATTATGTCTGCCGTTACAGGAAATGACTGCATGTTTGTGGACAGTCGCAGCGAAAGTGACTGGCTTATATATTACCAAAAGGAACTAATTCAATAAGTAAAGGCTATTAATGCTAGCCTCAGATGTTTGTTCGATGTTCGACGATTTGCTATGTAAACGATGTTAATGTGTTTGAAAGGAAGGGGTGGTGACTCTAAGTATAGATTCGGCCTGATATTTTGGAAGCTTGAAATGGTAAGTTATTTATGTCTCAATTCAACGTGGAATGGGTTGGAGTGGATGTTCCTCTGTGAAAGCGAAGATGACGTTGACGAAACTAATGATGTGTTTAGTCTTGATACCAGGTAAATTCAACTTATAGTTATATATAGTTATATAGATATAGTTTGTTTATATAATATTTTTCAGTTAGTGTTGAAACATATGAAAATTAGGTTCCTTCTTTAGTCGTACGGTAACAGGTTCGATATTTAAACAAGTTATGTTTTCTTGAATTGTTGGTAACTATGACTTCTGATCGATAAATACAAAAGAAATAAATATAAATGGAAAATTTCGAAAATATGATGTTATAGTTAATGCAAACAATTTTTCAACATTATTTATTAATTAATTATAAGCAGTCAATAATGATGATATCCATATCGATTTAATTATCAAATCAATTTTCGTATATTTTAACTGGTCCGTTTTATCAGATACTTAAGCTGTGTCATGTATGTATGTGAAACAACATTTTCTGTTATTTGCCTAACAGAACGTAATATATGACATTACGTCATAGATACTTTTAGCACGCATAGGCTTTCATTTTTTGTTGAACAGAATTTTATGCAGATTGGTTTTGTTTGTCGAGATGTATACATTTGAGGAGGGGAGAGGGCAACACAACATTTCGTAAATTACGTTACATCATATAGTTAGCAACAGTTCTTGACTAAACAATGTAACGCATATCACTGATGATTGATATGAGAAATATTAGTCTTAGATTTTGTTAAAGTATAATATTATCGCGAAGTGTCTGACAAAAGCCTATAGTTGTTTAATGTCGAAACATATTATTGTACGGAAATGATGTGATTTACAATAGTGTGATGTTATGAAATATTGTATTGAATTTAATTGTTGAAGTCAAAATGCGACATTTAGTACACCTCGTTTACTACGGGAGCAGATTTTCACTTAAATGTTAACTTGTAACTTCTTACCTCCTTCTTACAGCCATATACCCGCAGCACATGTTTGTATACAAAACGTAAAATGTTGTTTAATTGCAGCAATTGTGCTTTTTTCTTCTTTCTTTTGTTTGTAACGATCTGTGCAAGTTATAGTAACATTAAATTAGGCAAATCAGAATGATACTGTACAGTCCTCTGATCTATTTTCAAAGCAGCTGCTTTTGCAAGGAATCCGAAATCTGCCGAAGGAAGGATTCGTGATTATATCTTGAATCAACCAGACTATTCTCCGAGAGAACGACCTGTCCTCAATTCCAACCTTTCTGTGAATGTAAATATACAAGTGCAGATTTACGGCATGCTAGATTTGGTAAGTTAAAAAAAACAACAGAGCAATGAACTTGAAGTGATAAAGTGTATTCACTCTGAAGAGATATAAACATTCATTGGTGTTTTTAAGAATATATATATAGCTAAGAAACAAATGTTGATATTTTGTTTTTCTTGTTTTAGAATGAAAAGGACCAAACAGTTACAATTGCATCTTGGACACAGCTGGTATGTTTCGTTTTATGTCAACTGAATTAATTTTTCAGCGATTTGCATACAAATGCACCCAGAATGTTTTATACGCTTGTTCTTATCATTCATTATCGTTCCGTTTATTGAAAATTTCATTAATATTAACAATTAACCAATCAATACAATAATAATAACACTGGAAGTAAATCGAGAAGTGCATTTAAATAAGTTATATGAAAATATCCATAAACCACTTTACGTTTCACTTATCCACTCGATTATCTGCGCATTCTACAAAACAAGAAATAGATTTTGAGCTATTTACGTTTATATTATTTTCCTATGATAACATATGGTTACAATTAACGTGTGTGATTAATATTTAACACGTCTTATTGATTCCAGTCTTGGCGAGATGAACGATTGACGTGGAACCCAAATGACTTTGAAGGCGTTTTGTGCGTTGTTGTGTATTTTGATGAAATTTGGACTCCACGAATATTACTCTCTAACGCGTAAGTAAAAAAAATAAGTATTGACTGGCAAGTTGAAGTTTACGGAATAAAAACGTTTACTCTATGAATCTACACCGAGCAGCGCGTTTTCAATGACGGGGAGTGTTGATAAGGGTGTGGGTAAGAAGGGATGATGCAATCCCC
Organism: Apostichopus japonicus; assembly: GCF_037975245.1. NCBI lineage: Eukaryota > Metazoa > Echinodermata > Holothuroidea > Aspidochirotida > Stichopodidae > Apostichopus > Apostichopus japonicus. The sequence continues at coordinate 18,108,126 of NC_092561.1, forward strand.
GCACTTATTATATAGTATATTATTTATATATTGATTTTTATATATTATTTAAACTGCGTAAGTGATCTAGTAATTCTTTATTCTACTAAATAACATTAAAACTGTCATTTTCATAATGATTTTAAGTAACATCTTCATTACGGAGATTTCTAGCACCGTCTCCTTACTTTGAAACGTCCCTTCACTGGTAAGATTGACATTTGCAGAGATGTTTAACATAATCGTTAAGCTAATATTGATATAACGTATCCTAAACTTTTATATTTCATATGGATTTCTTTTAAAGTAGAAAGGCAAAGTATATGTTATATATCCATATTGTTACGTTAGTTATGATGGATAACTCACTCATTCTTTGCTGGATTAATAGAGTAAGTATGCGACAAACAAAGGTTTTTGATCCTCCAAACACCGTGAAGAAATTAAGAGAGGTTCGTATACAATCAATGTCATATAGCAATGTATAATTTGAAACCTGAAGTGTTTGGCATCAGTTCTTATGATGCACGTTTTGAATATAATAAATACGAAAATCCAAAACAGTAACAAAAAAACTTTAGCCTCCACCGGGATTCGAACCCCTGCCACCCGTTTTACATGCGGAGACTCTAACCAGCTGGGCCACGGACTTGTGATAATGTAATATGTGTTGGTGATATTCACAAACGATCGACCTACTGCTTTTCTATATGTATATCTTGTATATCTTGCATTTTTGATATATGTGGTCTAGACTTGCTATATGGCATTGTGTGACATATATGATTATTTGAGATAAGCCGAAAATACAATGATGTTATTCAGCGCGCTTGTAATGATGGCTGTATTCCAATCACTACACAGAATGAGCTTTGAAGGTTTGCAAGTGGTATCTGCCAACAGGGGTACAATCCTACTTTATTGCGACGGGACTGTCTTCCTTGGAACATCCTTTGTACAATGTACGCAATGTGCAATGAAGTAAGGAAACACTTTTTTCCGTATACATAAAATGTAGCACACTGTTAAAGTTCTCTCTAACTAACTTGCATTATTACCCAATGAATCATTTATAAATTAACGGATATTGCAATATATATAGCATTTCAGGTTCAATGTTGTAAGTATACCGTGGTTACAGATATCGATCATTAGTTGTTACTATTCAATCATACACTACAATGAAAACATCGGTATATGAAATTTGACCAGCTAAGGTAGTACGTTACATAATGAAGTTGACGCAAATCATTTTCAAATTTTCAAGTTTGCTCTTCGTTTGCGATTAGTAATTAATTATAGATCAAACGAAAATGTAATTATATGTTGACAAAAGAAAAAAGAATCCACGAAACACAAGGAAAATGTATCTTACTTTAAAATTTCAAATTGTCATCTTATTTGAAAGTAATTTCGAAATTAAAACTAAAGTCAATCAGTTGCGTTTATTTCCCTAGTCGAACACATCTAGATATGAAGAATGGTCCACGTAACCTTTATTTATGTTCAGTTCAGCCGATACTCATAGTTAGTACAGTAACTACTGGTGACACATGTAACAAATATTGCTGTGTTAAGAACACAAAGTATTAATTACTGATACACAGTTGTGGTACACGAACAGTAGTAACATGTGTTACAGGCGGCACCAGTAGTTGCTGTACTACTTATTCGTTTGAAGTAAAAGAGGTACGGTACCGCTTGATTACACACCTCACTTTAAATTAAGACAATTCGTCATGCCGAGGATGAAAATGCCGGGTCATTGCGTCGCACTTAACTCGACAATACCTTAAAACAAAAAATGGCAATATGTGTCCCATTGACAAGTTACGTGCTATGACTAACTCAACAATTCAACAGTTCAACAAAAATGTATTTTTGAGAATTCACGTTACACTAAACATCCTAATTGATTACAATTCGACTGTCCAATCAGAACCACCATTTAAAATTTACAACATAGACCTGTAGGTTTTTTAATCGCGTATTAAAGAACTAGCACTCAATGGTTGGTACATCAGTTACTGTTCATGTCCCACAACCGTGCAACAGGAATTACTACTTTGTGTTCGTAAAATGTGTAACAGGACATGAACAGTAGTTACGGTACCAGCCATGAGTATAGATAGGGTGGTCAGTTACAACAGGTCATACAAGTAAGGGTAACTTTGTCATTCCAAATACACATATTAACGATGAAACATTTGACAAGGAATGCTAAGATTCAATATTTAATACACCATTTGGAGTCATGTAATTATATCAGCATACTTTTTATTTTGGTGTATTTATTTCAGGTTTCGGAATTTCCCATTCGATACTCAGAGTTGCCAATTAGTTTTCAGTCCGGAGAACCAATCAAAACAACAAATCAACTTTACTGCCTCTGACCCGCGGATGCCGTCATCCATTGTAAGCAATGAATGGGATTTTGTGGGGTTTTCAAGCTACAATAATGAACATATCAATACGTTTGTGGAAAGTGATGAATCAAGTTATATAAGCACCTTTGGCATCTTCAGCTTTCAACTGAAGAGAGATCCAAACTATTACATCACAACAATTGTGATTCCATCTACCTTACTGTGTCTGATGTCGTATGCGACGTTTTTAGCACCTCCTGACAGCGGTGAAAGGATCGGACTTGGTGTATCAATGGTCCTAGGTCTCACTGTGTTTCAACTACTGGTCACCAATATACTACCAACTGCGAGCAAAAACGGTCCAATTATTTCAACTTATCTCTCAAATACCTTCGTCCTTTCGTGTCTCGCCGTACCTTTCTCTTTGTTCAACATCACCATCGCATACGGAGACAGCAAAATGACAATTTTGAAACATGGAAGAATTAGAATGTTCCTGTTGGAGTTGTTACCCAGAGTAATGTGCCTACCAAGTTACCAGGAGAGGTTTGACGGTGAAAGAAATGACAACGCAAGAAGTCAGATTGTTAAAAAAGAAGGAGAAATGGTAACCATCTCACCAGTAGAAGTTATATCTAAAAATAAACTACAGCCTTGGAGTTCACCTGCAGTTACCGAAGCGGAAAGTCTTAGTACTTTGGAAAAGGTAAATATGTATGCAACATTACCGTTAATCACAACTTTGACAGACCTATCCAGTATTGTTTCAACTAAGATTACATTTATTAATCGATTTATACAAAATATGTTCGTTAAACCTTCTTTTAATATTTTTTTTTCAAAATTTAGACTCGACATGTTTATTCCTACATTATTTCGGGCTTCCCGAACCAACCACTTGTTTAACTAAATTCAAACCTGCAATATTAGATCAACCAGTTTGTAGACAATACAAATGATCTGCATTTAAAATGTTGATATTACATTTTGATTTAACATTTTGGGGTTTAAAACAAAATATAGTGAAATGAAAAATTATGATTATACGTAATATATGCAAAAATAAGTTAACCAAAGAGTATATAGAACAAGTAATGAACCTTTAAAATATTTAGGCATTTCTTGTTAAATCTACTCTTCCACAACGAGGAAGCTTAAAATACCTATTTGCGTTTTGTCGCCGTTTCCCCACCCTTTTGACATGTCCATCGAGTAATTAAGGAAATTTACAGATAATGAGTAAACAGTGTCTTCCAGCAAATTCCTCAATTAAAATTTATCGCAGGCAGTTCCCAAAACCCACTAGTTTGAATTCAACCAACAAGTGAATAGCTAACAAGTTTATTTATGACCCTTGCTTAAAATAGATTCATTCACAGCAATCTCAGAAAGTTGCGTTGATATCACAGCCATACAAAATATACACAAATAAATCATGGTGTCGTAGTACATATTGGTGTACAATGTTGCTATAGGAACGCCGGCAAAGTAACAATTATTTACCACATTATTCAATGACGTTCATAAAATTGACATATTCATATTATACACGGGCTTTTTTGCGATCCTGACAGAAAATATATTCGAGAAAAACAACGTTCAAAGTTGTAGATTTTCGACTTTTATTCCACAATTTGAAGTTAAATTTGAATAGACAAGCTAGTTTTGTATATCGTTATGGGATCGCGAGGTCAGCGAGGTTGAGAAAATCATAAAAAAAACGAAAATGCTGCTTTAACGAACACAACATCGAAGAGATTATATTGAAAAGTAACTATTCGTTAATTTTGTATTAAGTATCGAATGTAGGTAATATGGAGATTCAAAGTTCATGAAAGGGGTAATGGTATTACAAATGCCTTTAAATTTCCTTAAATTAGGAAACCGTTAAAATAGGAAATGTTTACTAAATTTGATTCGTGCCTATTTTAATGTTCTTTTACTCAGAGAAAGCTTGAAGCTCGCACGCTGGGTTTGGTGATGGACAGACTGGTATTACTGTGTTTCCTTGTGGCTTATACTATTATTGTTATCAACACCTTTGCAAGATTTTACCATTCTCCAGAAGAAGTAGCTTGAGCGTTCATTTGAAATAATCGTGCTTTCTTTACAATTACGTGGTTTAGCTTTTATGATTCCGAAAAAAAACCAGGTTTATTTTTGAGAACGACAAAGAAGATGAAAGAGAGGATTACATGAGATTGCCATTAACTTTATTGTCTACAGACAACATTCAGCATATGGCCGTACGTGTTTCTATATAAATCTTGCTGCTTGTGATTGCAATTGTAACTTTCATATACATTTCAGTTATAAATCAAAATAAAATGAAGTCGTTCGATGTACACTTAGTTTTATTTCCTTATTTTCATTGCTTTAGTTTAGATTAATTGGGTTTTTTCTTGTATGTTGTTTAAGGTTAAGCTGAGTTCTCACCAAGCATAGTGATAGTTCAAAGGTCGCCATTTGTCGTTAAGCCTTTTTTTAAGCTTCTCATTGATACAGCCATCAACCAGTTTGATACGGAGCCCTAAATTTAACACCATTTACCTTCATATATTCTTGACATTAAGGTAAATTCCGCAGTCGGTGAACATAGTTACAAGAACAAATGATTTATTTGTTATTCAATCATTTCTTTATTTCGTTAATATTCATACATAATTGTCCAACCTATTCATGACTGCTTTTCGCCTACTTCAAATTTAAATGCATGCAAGACGTTTTTTGCTTAAATTCCTCCAAACTTGCAAAGTTAAAGTTTTGTCCATTTCATGGTAAGTAATTCTATATACTTTAAATATGTCAAATATGTCAATTTTTGATATAACCTCTTCTTAAATGGCAAAAAATATTAATCATAAAAGCCGTCTAAATTCTTATTATTAAACTGGTTATTTTTGTTGTTGTAATTATCATAATTTAAGATTAATAATTAATGTAACAAATCCTATTTTACCAACATCCATGTGTATTCGTTGTTTAAAACATGACAATATGGATAGTTATTAATACAGCAGCATAATGCATACGATTGTGAATGAAGAAAAGTTGACTTAATTTCAAATGATGTAATCAGTAATCAAAATAAAATGTGGTCTTGAATTTAGTTAGAATTGAGTAACTTGTTGTAATACTTAACAAAACGTATACTAAATGATAAGATTAGCCCCCACCCCATCGTTTTAGGTTTGTATCTGTCTTTAAATGCCGCATTATGTATTTCATTTCATGAAGACAGTCTAAGCAGTGCAATCATTTCGCTAACAATGGCTATATAATCATGATGGTGTTTTTATGTTCGTAAAAATGTTGGGACATTTGTAGAGTTCGAGCAAATAAAAAAGCTTAATGTGAAAATGTTCTTACCGTCTCTCTGTCTACTTTTCTCGTTCTCAAAATACTCCATCCTGCTGCAAGACCATGTATTTGACATCTTCGTTCGTAACATTTAGCTATGTACTGTGCTGTGGCCGAGTGGATAAAGGCGGGGGCATCGGGAGGTTCCGGGTTCGATACCCCGGCCGGGTCATAGAAAGGTGGGTTTTTCATCCAAGAGGAATCTACGGTTTCCCCATCTGAAATGACTTTCTAAATTAAAAAGATTCCAAATTTGAGCTTAAATGTTGAACTGGAAGCCACCCGACGTGTAAGGTTTAATCCATAAGCCCTTGCGGGTTTCTCCCACAGTTGTGGTCGCTAAAGCGTCGTTAAAAATAACTGCTGATTATTATTATTATGATCTGTGTTGCGCCAAAATAGGTCAGATGTTTGACAACATGTATATTGTCATGGTTTTGTTATTATTTATTATCTATAGGTGACAAGAAAGTCCGGAAAGATGGTCAGCGGTTTGATAGAGTTTATAATGAAATGCATTATAACGGGACTTTTACTAATATTGTCTTGGGTTTGAGAAAGAATGTTCAACTTGTTAGTTCATTTTCAATGAGCAATACATTAACATGACTTTTACAGCTTAAAACATTAATCTACTATCTATCTATATATCTATCTATCTATTTATCTATCTATCCATCCATTCATTCATCCATTCATCCATCCATCCATCAATCCATCCATCCATCCATCCATCCATCGATCCATCCATCCATCCATCCATCCATCCATCAATCCATCCATCCATCCATCCATCAATCCATCCATCCATCCTTCCATCCTTCCATCCATCCATCTATCTTTCTGGTTTAGAAAATATTAATACTTATATGTAGCTGTCATGGAACTCTATTTTTCATTGAATTTTTCGATCATCATGGTTTTTATTTCCCTTTAATCAGAACACTCAACTTTAGAGGTATAAAAGTATGTATGGATAGTTATATTCCTCATTTGATAACAAAAAGAATGTCACTTATAATTTTGATTATTTTCTATGACATGTAAAGATCTTATGCAGAGCAAAATAACACATAATTACAATGACGTGCAAACATTAATGACTTTAAAATCAATTCCATTGCAGTTACTTGACAACCAGGACAATTAGCAATTTGCTTTTACTCACGTCATTTCCAAGAAAACGTACTTTCAGTCTTAAAGTGGGTGATGATCAATACATACAATTTAGGATGACGTCAATCTTAGCCGGGATCCATTATTTCAGGGTTTCTCAAGAACCACTTTGTTTGCTAAGCTTTTTTGCTAACAATGTACTAATTGAATGAAACTGGCTCTCTAATTAAAAGGTAATGTCTGAATATTCATAAGAGGGTAGGGAAATGAAACGCAGAAGGGAGCATACGTGATTACATATTAACTCATCGGAACCTTCACCTAAGCGACAGACCGGTACTCCATGCCAACAGATCTGTTGACGTGATATACATGTTTCCTCTTTTCTTAAACTTCTGATACTTTTGGAACAATTGATTCAATGCAGAACGAGAAGGACCAAACACTTACCACTGCCTCTTGGTTGACTTTGGTAAGCTATCTTGATATTGCTGTGTTTGTAGCAAGTATAGTAGAACCCGCAACTGTCATGGTTTGTATGAAAACGTCCGGTGTAGTATAACTGTATTATTTGAATGCATTGCTTAGTATTTGAATAACAACGGTACTTTTATGGACAGCTTGTAATTTGTTGGAAAATTTGAACAATTCTGGAATATTTTGCTTAAGACTAGTTCTTACAAATATTGTATTATATGGTATTACAATATATTATGTAACCATTATCACGTTTCACTTTACTTTATTAAGGAAACCCAAATTTTAAATGAATTATTATAATACATAATATTTATCGTGAATTTAATACAAACTATTTTCTCTTTAGTAAATACTACCTGTAGTAGTATACTACCTGTTAAATTACCTTTTAAATATTTGTTTAAACTTTGGTTGGTAGCTGTTTCATTTTTGTTTGTTTTAATACTCTTTTATGACTATGTAAAATGTATGGTACACACACACACATACATATATATATATATATATATATATATATATATATATTATATGCTTGTTTTAATATTAATTTCACATGTAACTAGCTACCATTATTAATAGCTATCATTACTTTGTAATTGTTTCTCCTTCATACAATGACATTACGAGTAACGTGATCAAAGACATTTGTTGTAGAATGCTCAAGGTATTCTGAACAAAACTCCACCATTTTTCCATTAGCCTATTTCATAATTCATAAGCGATTCAAAATATCCAATTAGCAGGAAGCAAGGTTTGCAAACCACTATTGAGCCTTTCAACTAGTAGTAGTAAATAAAGAAGGGTAAATATGTTATCAATCTCCGTAGTATAGAACCGCACATACAATACGTGGGATATAACCACAGTATAGGTAAGCAGCACACTAGTCTTTATGCGCAGACAACATTGCGTGCATGCTAAACTCAAAGATGGACAGCTATGACCAAAGTTGCCCACCCCACAAAAGTAAGAGGGAAGCGAGAGCAACGTTATAAGTGAGAATCGGAAAGGAAATTGTCACATGGCAATCGTTAAAGCTGGCGAAAGGTTTTAGTTCTGACGTACACGTAGCAACTGTACT